>NC_058133.1:49231280-49359385 GCF_016433145.1 Gracilinanus agilis
AAGGAAGGAAGGAAGGAAGGAAGGAAGGAAGGAAGGAAGGAAAAAAGGAAGGAAGGAAGGAAGGAAGGAAGGAAGGAAGGAAGGAAAAAAGGAAGGAAGGAAGGAAGGAAGGAAGGAAGGAAGGAAGGAAAAAAGGAAGGAAGGAAGGAAGGAAGGAAGGAAGGAAGGAAGGAAAAAAGGAAGGAAGGAAGGAAGGAAGGAAGGAAGGAAGGAAGGAAAAAAGGAAGGAAGGAAGGAAGGAAGGAAGGAAGGAAGGAAGGAAAAAAGGAAGGAAGGAAGGAAGGAAGGAAGGAAGGAAGGAAGGAAAAAAGGAAGGAAGGAAGGAAGGAAGGAAGGAAGGAAGGAAGGAAAAAAGGAAGGAAGGAAGGAAGGAAGGAAGGAAGGAAGGAAGGAAAAAAGGAAGGAAGGAAGGAAGGAAGGAAGGAAGGAAGGAAGGAAAAAAGGAAGGAAGGAAGGAAGGAAGGAAGGAAGGAAGGAAGGAAAAAAGGAAGGAAGGAAGGAAGGAAGGAAGAAAGGAAGGAAGGAAGGAATTCAGAGAATATACACATTATTATTTTATGTAGGGCAGAGATTATGGTTCACTGGTCCCAAAGTCTTTTATTTAAAATAAAAAGGAAATTTGATTTGTTTTTGTTTTGAAATTAGAAAACAGGGCAATTATCAATCAAAAGTTTTGTCCCAATTGGGTCAACAGCTTCAAGAGTTAAAATCTTATTTTTTGATCTGAGCTTTTGTAAAAATCACTTTTCAGATATTATAATCTAGAGATATACAAGTATAGCAATCCTAACTATGAACAGGGTGTTTTGTTTTTTTGCAGACAGTGCATAATCAATTAATTTTAAAGTTTTGGCACTTCTAAAAATAATCTTAATCTTCCTAGGGCATCCTTTACTTGTTCTTAATTGTCTGGTTTCTCTTTCTTAATCAGCCACTTTTCTCCACTCCAGGATCACTGACACTTTTCTGGTAATTTCTCAATTTTTCCTCAGATCAAGGAAACACACAAAGTCGAATGACAGTTAAGGGATTTCCTTGGCATTATAATGTATCTATTACTCTCTTCTATTCCTCAATAGAAATCTGGACAAAAACAAGCAATAGGAATGTGAATGAGCACATGTCACCAAAACTGATTAGGGAGGAAATTCAAGGCCAGTAAAACAAAACTGAGATTCTTGTCTTGACAGTTCCAGAGGATGCACGAATCAAATATTCCAGTGCTAGAAAAATTACCTTCAAGGGGTCTTTCTACATGTAAATTAATCATCTGGACTTTTTACAAGTTACCTATTTAATACAAAGAAATGGAATTGTTTATTTATTTGAATAATATTTGATCCTAAAATTTCTCAGTGTGCAATCTCTTGCATTTGTTCCTTCCTATCTGTTTCTATAGCAACCACCATTATTCAGGTCTTCATCTCTTTTAGCTCAGACCATTGTAATAGCCTGCTAACTGGTCATTCAGCCTCCAATCTCTCTTTACTCCAATCCATCCTTGATAGGTGGAGAGTTAACATGCATTAATTAGCTATAAGTCTTTACTATAGGTGGAAAGACAATAAAAGTGAAAGTAAGAACTTCTCAAAAAAGTAAGCTCTTCCATTCTAGTTAGGGTTGCATATCATTTGTAGTTTTGTGTATGTATTTTCAAAGCTATGTTTGAAGTGTTTTGTTTTTGTTTTTTTCAATACGTGGGTGGGATTTTGTCTCCAAATCCAAAGATGGGTCATAATTTTGAGCCATTCACCTGGACAGTAATCACCACAGACCATAAAATCATCAAATCTCAGAGTGGTAAAGGACCTCAGAAACCATCTAATACAACTGACATCTAGCCAGGATTTCCTAGCTAATGTCCCTAATAAGTTACCGTCCAGCCTCAGCATGAAACTCTCTGTTGAAGGAGAAACTATTCCCATCTCAACCAGACCATTACATTTATGTATAGATTTAAATGTTAGAAAGCTTTTCCTCCTAATTTTGCCCCCCATGACCAAATAAAACAAGTAGAAGGCCCTTTTCAAATGGTAGGAATTCAGATAATTGAAAATAATTTTCAAGATTCCTCCCAAGTCTTCTTTTTCAGGTTAAGACATTCCCAAACTTACTCTTTTTTTTTTCTTTTTTGAGGATCAGGTTTCCCTATCTTGCCCAGGATGCCACTCAATGATCAGTTCCACTGCTGCTCAGAAAAGAAATGTAATACTGCTCCATTTCTGATTTGAACTAGTTCTCCTTTGCTTAAGCAACCGAGTGATCCCTTGCTCCCAGATACTCCCAGAATAAAAATGCTAGACTTGTCGTGAACATCCAATCAGCTATAGCACTCCTGTGACTAAGAATTCCCTACCTCAAGAGATTCATGACTTAATACCAGTAATGGAAGATGTGCTTTCAATTTAGTCTTTAATGGCATGATATCATGTGTATAGTGTAGGGCCATACACCCTTGGCATTGAGGTCATTAACTCGTGGCATCTAGAATTGACAAAATACCCGATATGTGATCTATCCAGGGCAAAGTACACTGCCCTTACTTGCTTTGGGCATTCTACCTCTGTTAATAAGGTTTAAGATTACAACCCAATTTTTGGCTTTCACATCTCATTGCTGACTAATGTTGAACTTGTAGAGCTCTTAAAAAGAAATTGTTGACATCAGCTGTCAGCCTACCATTACTATCCTCATTCTGTACTTGTATTAACTGATTTTTTTTTTGTGCTCAAGTATAGGACTTTCCATTCAACCCTTTCAAACGTAATCTCAGTAGATTTGGCTCATCCTAACCTGTTGAGATAATTGTAGTTTATAACATTATCACATCCAATATGTAATTCATTCCTTACCTCTTAGAGGAATTTGAAAATTTTTGAAGCATGCCTTCTTTATCTTTCTCTGTCATTGCTAAAAATATTGAACAGAATGGGGCCAAGGACCAAAACCTGGGATGCTCCACCAGACCTCTCTATAGCTTAATATAGATATGTTAATGAACTGACCTTGACTCTAGGCCTTCAACAAGGTGTTGATCTTCCTATGTGTACCATCACCCTAATCACATCCCTCTGTGTTGTCCACAAGGATATCTCAGAGATGTCATCAGAAAACATCAGATACCTTACTAAAAGTCAGAAATATTATGTATATGATGTTCCTCTCTCTTATAAATCTAGCAACTCCCTTGCAGATTGCAAATCCCCTTAGGTTCATCCCATTTTCAAATAAGGACAAATACATCATTTAAAATTAACCATGGGGGCAGCTGGGTAACTCAGTGGATTGAAAGCCAGGCCTAGAGATGGGAGGTCCTAGGTTCAAATCTGGCCTTAGACACTTCCCAGCTGTGTGACCCTGGGCAAGTCACTTGAACCCCATTGCCTACCCTTACCACTCTTTGACCTTGGAGCCAATACACAGTATTGACTCCAAGACAGAAAGTAAGGGTTTAAAAAAATTAAATTAAATTAAATTAAATTAATCATGTTCTCAACATTTCTCCCATAATGCCAGTGAACCAAGGAGATCATATATTGAATTGAAAAAGTCCAAGACAAGGAGGTAGAAGCCCTGCCTCTTCCAGAATTGTGTAGCATCTTTTTATCTTAAAAAGTAAACCAAAAACTTTTTATATACAATTGTTGCAGCTCCCCTGTTCTATGATTTAGTGTCAAATGCATAAGATTTTTATACATATTCATCTGTTCTTCATAGTGAAACCAACAATTTTAACACACTGGATTACCAAATAGTCCATTTTCTCAAATCTGGCCCATAATTAAAGTCTATAAGTCTTCATTAAGATTCATATCACGGGAGTCCTTAAATGAGTGAAGCATGTCTATCTCCATTTCTTAGATACATTTTAAAAATTTTTTATTTAAATAACCAATTAAGCATATTTTCCCATGGTCACATGATTCATGTTCTTTCCCTCCCCTCCTCTCTCTCCTTCCATAGCTAGTGAACTATTCTTGGATACATTTCTTAACCTTTCGTAATATATGACATGGAACAAGGTCAGGTTCCAATAGTCCATTGGAGAATTTCCATAATTTTCTGGGATCAGGTTCATTTTACTCATGTCATTTGACCTCATATTTTCCTTATCTGTAAAATGAAGGAATTGAACTAGACTGGAAGATCTCAAAAGTCCATTTTAACTCAGTTGTTATCAACACTCAATGTTACAGTCATGCAAAGGATCATTTTTTAAAAATTTAATCCTCCAAAAGATATGTTCAAGGTGAGGACAGAATGGGGTAAGTACAGTTCTACCATTATTTTAATAACTTTAATTCTGTCCCCTTAATTTTAAGTAGGTAGAAAGCATACCAAAATGGCGCCAACTCTGCCTATTTGTTCTCCTGTATTCTTCATTGTCTCTCTACTTTCCCTTCTACCTTCTTCTTCCATCTTTCTTATGCTCTAGCCCTAAAGTGGGTGGAAATTCATATTGGGCATTGTTGAAAAAGCCAGAAGAGTCAATATTGTGGGATGAATAAATAAATCAGTTCCAGTTTTCTTTGTTCCCAATATCAGTCATGATCACGGGATTTCTAATCTGCTTTACAAAAATGTGTTCCCTTACAGTTGGATGCCATTCCATATTTCAAAATTACTGAAAAGAAATATGGATTATTAAAGTGTTACGGAATTGGTCAAAAGTTACATTAAGAAATATCATAATTATTTGAAAAACATAGCCCAAGTGACTTAATATGTGACAGTCCATGCCTTATTGGAAAAAAAATAAGTTTAAAAAAGTTTGTCCTCATTAGTGTAAGTTGCAAAACTTAACTTACATTAGGCAGCCTGAAATATGTGCCATGTAAAACCCTGCAGAATTAGAGGGCAAAAAAAAAAGTTTGAAAAGAAAGTTGGGGATGCTTCTAATATTTTCACATTAAAATTAGGCTGAGAAGAAGAGTATTAAGTTTGAATTGGGAAGCGAAATGTACCTTTCCACCTTTTACTCTAAACTTAGGAATCCAGAACATTTAAATAATGTTCAGAAAATATTTAGTTATTTTGTAGTTGACCATGCAAGTCAGGAATCTGTGTGCAAATGGAGGAATGGGTGCACACCAGTTGTAGCTGTGTCTTCAACACCCAATTTGCATGCCTAATCATGGAGGCAACGATTTGGTTGAGAATGTATGCTCACATGGCAAACTCCTTGCTGCTCAGTGTGAATTCTGCATATACACCCATTGCTTCTCTCTCTAGCTGAAATCCAGACAATTGCTCCTATGAGCCTAATGCCCTTTGAAGTTCATTTTATGTTCTATTTCATGATAAATGTCATTTTAAAATTTTAGGATATGGGGCCTTGTACTTGCCAGACTCCTCAACCATATATTTCTCCTTTGCATAGGAGCCACTGGGCAGTCAAGCAAAATTAAAACGGAAGGAAAAGGGCACCATTCCCTTTGGATCAATCAATCAATGTACATTTATTAAACACAAACTATGAGTATGTAACAGACATTGTGAGAGACCCTGAAGATACAGATACAGTAAGTGAAGCAATCCCTCCACTTGAGAAGAATCGTACTGCTCATGTTTTCTAATTTCATGATAAAATGCCCCAACATTCCAAAACAAAGTTGATTTTTTTAGAAAAACAAACTGGGGCTAGAGGGAATAGTATAAGTTAATATATTTAGAATTATAAGGAATCCTAGAAGTCATCTTTCATTTTAGAGATGTGGAAACTTGGGCCAAGAGAGGTCATAAAGATAATGGTTTTAGAGCTGGAAAAAAATCTTAAAATTCTTATTAGCCTACCTCACCATTTTAACAAAGGCAGTTTGGTGTACTGAGCATAAAGTTGGCTTTGGAGTCAGAAATACTTAGGTTCAGATCCTACCTAGGCAACTTATTAGCTGTTTGACCCTGGGCAAGTTACTTAAATTTTCCGGTCTTCATTTTCCTTACCTGTAAAATGGGAATCATCACACCTTTTATTATCTCACAGCATTGCTGTAAGAAATAAATTGGATCATTACTACCACTACTACTACCACTACTACCACCACCACCACCACCACCACCACCACTACTACTACTACTACTACTACCACTACTACTACTACTACTACTACTACTACTACTACTACTACTGCTGCTGCTGCTGCTATTAAGAAACTAGGACTTGGGAATTGGAAATAGGAAGATATGCTTTAAATAGCAAAGATACTAAAGAATTATGAACAATTTTTCAATAAGAATAGCTCACAGCTGAACTCCAACCATTCTGGAGAAATATTTGGTACTATGCTAAAAGGGCTATAAAACTGTGCACACTCTTTGATCTAGCAATACTGCCACTAGATATGTGTAACAAAGAAAATAAGTTTTAAAGGAAAGGCCCTATATCTACAAAAATATTTTAGAGGCACTTTTCTTTGTTGCAAAGAGTTGGGAATAATGAGGATGCCCATCAAATGGGTAATAGCTGAACAAGTTGTGGTATATGATTGTATTGAAATAATATTGTGCTTATAAGAAATGATGAGCAGGATGATTTCAGAAAAACCTGGAAAGACTTACATGAACTGATGCAAAGTAAAGTGTGAAGGATCAGGAGAATAATGTACACAGTAATAGAAATATTGTGTGATGATCAACTGTAAATGAATTAGATATCCTCAACAGTGCAAAGATCCAAGACAATTCCAAAGGAATTAAGATGAAAAATGCCATCCACCACTAGAAAAAGAAATGATAAAATCTGAATTCAGGTCAAAGCATATTTTTTTCACTTTTTGTGTTTTGTTCTTTTGGTCTGTATTTTCTTTCACAACATGACTAATATGGAAATATGTTTTGCATAATTATATATATATATATGTATGTATAACCTAATGAAATTACTAGCCTTCTTAGTGGAAAGGAAGGAGAGAATTTGTAACTCAAACTTTTAAAAAATAAATTTTAAAATTTGTTTTAAGAAAGAAAAGAAGAAAGGAAGGAAGGAGGGAGGGAGGGAAAGAAAGAGGGAGGCAGGGAGGGAGGAGGGACAGAAGGAAGAAGGGAAGGAAGGAATAGCTCACACTTATACAATACTTTACAATTTATATCATGCTTGATCCAACACATCCCTGTGAAATTAAATAATAGCCTGGAACTCAGAAAAAGGAATAAAAAGTTATCATTAACCAATAATTGGAAGACCAAGATTCTAATCCTCCTACCATCTAAGATGTAGTAAGAAAACCAATGACTCGAGAATCAAGATAATAAGGTTTTGGTAATGGCTCTGAAATTTGCTAGTATCTACTTATTCATGGGCAGCTCCAGACCTTCTGAGCCTCAGTTTTCTCATCTGTAAAATGTAAAATAATAAAAATTAAACACTGGTATGAACTACTAAGAGAGATTAACCATCAAACAATGGAGTTTCTAAAGTAAAAAAATCCAATAGCTGGGCAAAACTTATGGAAATCAAAGCCCAGAGAAATTCTCTAACTTGCTCAAAGTCATGTAGCTAACCAAGAGCTGACACTAGAACTCAAGTTTGCTGACACCCACTCCAGTCCTTTTTTGATTAGCCCATACAGCCCAAGCATAATCACCAAATCTAGAGAGTTTGCTCAATAACCACACTGAAGATTCCAATTCAGTAAGAGTTTCAATTTCTCTCAGTTTCTTCATATGTAAAACTAGAAATATTAGCTTACATTCTTTTTCTAATATGCCAGACCTTAATATAAAATCGAGATTGATTTTTAGTTCATGATAAATTACTATGTGAGTATTGTTAGTGTTTGCATTGTCAGTAGAATTGGAGAGGCAGTGTGGTATGGTAGATCTGGCTTCAGAGTCAGGAAGATCTGAGTTCAAGGTGTCTGGACACATATTCACTTTGGATCCCTGGACAAGTCCTCCTAGTACTTCCAGGACTCTGCAAGACTCTACATTGCAGGGCAGTTGTACATCAGAGCCAGTAAGACGCAATTTCCTCATCAGGAGTTCTTTCCACCAGAGAAATCACATTTCAGCAAAAGAAAAAGAAAAAAACAACAACCTAATACCAATAATTTATCTAAACTCTTGTATTCTTCCTTAGGGCAGCTTTTTGAACTAACTGAAGGGATATGCAGCTATAAATATGTCAATCTCCACTCAATCAGCCTAGAAATTTGGAAGGGTTTTTTTTAAGTTTATAAAAGAACCAAAATTTGGCAAATGTCCAACTATCCTAATTCATTTTTCCTTATCTTAAGTCTTGCTTATTAAAAACAACAAAAAATGTTGTATTTGATAATATGTGATCATGATTGATTATCATATGGGAGGAAGGGAGGAGAAATCAGTTTGACTCCTGATCAAGAGGAATAGACCCAACTATGCTATCTTACTGACCAAACTAATTGATTTAAATGCATGAAAGAGAGGCCACCACTATGACCATAGAACTCCATAGAACAATCTCAGAGTTTTCACTCCACACACACAATTGGAAACAAAAAGAAACATAGAAGGGAGAAGATGGAATAAAGGGGGAGAAAATGACAATGATCCCTGCTAAGGAGTCCTTGAACTTGCACTTTTCACAGTTAGTTTTCCCTTTGGATGGATCTGTGGACTCATCAATAAGAGTCGTCTCACGAGGCTGATAGAGTACAACTCATCCATGTCCTCTTATCCTATGAGATGGAGAGGTAGCTAGTGGCACAGTGGGCCAACAATCAGAAATACCTTAGTTCAAATGTAGCCTCAAACACTTATCAGCTCTGCAAATTATTTAACCTCAGTTTCTTCAATTATAAAATGGGAATAATAATAGCACCTACCTCCCAGGGCTATTGTGAGGACCAAATCGGATAATATCTGTAAAAAACTTAGCATAATACCTGGCACCAAGTATAAATGTTAATTCAGTCTCTTTTCCTATGAGACTGTTGCCCATGACCTCCCCACCATGTAAAACCTCCCAGGGCATTCAGTCAACTTGCTGCCAGATTTTCTCACTTTATCATGACCTTGTATATATACCACTAAAACCTATCATAGAACACATTGGTTAGGAAAAAAAGCAAGCAAATATTAAGTGCTTATTATATAACAGGTTCTGTGCTAAATGCTAAAGATGCAAGATAATTACAAAGTAAGAAGTGGTCCCTGTCCTCTGAGAGCTTCTAATGGATTCCATTCTAATGATTATCCCTTGTTCTCTGCACCTGACCAGCCTACATTCTTTTCTGATCATAAATCACTCTGATGACATTCTTTATCCTGCTTCTCTTGTGAAATTCTTAGTTGAAAATGTGTTGCTGCCTACTCATTCATGCCCACCATGCTTCTCTCTATTTCTTTTGTTCGGTCTTCAACTTTAGTTCTTGAGAGACTGGTTCTCAACAATTCACAGAAACACAGCATCAATGGAAGAATAATACTTTTTGAAAAGGTTGGGCTTTTGATTCATGGAGAAGCTTGGAGTCCTTAAAGATCTCCCATGTATATGTCAAACCTTATTAAATTCCTGAAAAGATGAAACCATAAAGAGAACTGTTTGATGACCCAAAGATTATCAATAGCAAGCCCCAAATAAAACAGGATAATGTACACTAACCAAAGGCATTTGCCACTGTCAGAGAGGATCTCTAGGGTAAAATTCAAGCATAAAAGAAATTCTTTATAGAAGGTATGATGCTCCAGATGCCTCTGTTTGTGTATAATGTTGAGCTGAAAGCATCAAGTCTTCGAATATTACAATCTCCCCAGTGAAATCTATATTCAATCAAAAGAATTTAGCCTGATCATCAATACTATAAAAAAAACACTGATGAGAAATGTTTATGGTCTAGATTGTGTTATACTGGATGGACAACTCATCAAGTCAGCCAATTACTACCTAGATTTAGGTGGTTAATATGCATGGACCCACAATTCAATAGGAAAAGAGGTGGGGTGGGTGTATAGAGTCTTTTATACAGTGAAAAGACATATAAAAATCTAAATTAGATGGACACAGAGAACTTCTGCAATCTCCCAATAGGACATTGACTCCAAATGTCCCAGTCTAGTATTGGTCTGTTCAGTTTCATCTGAACTTGGCACCCATTGATAAAGGATTCTTAGATAACACAGAAGAGATGATGGAAATGGACAACCACCAAGGCTTACGTAAGAACCTACCTTGAACCCAGATATTTTCAGTCTTACTTGCAATCCAATAAAAAATGCCTGCCAGAAGTATTGAATAAAGGAAGGGGGAAAAGTGAAAGCTGAAATGAGGGGAGTGGGCAGCACTCTTGAATTTGTCAAGAGTAAGACAATAAAAGGGAAAAGGAAAGATGGGGAGAGCCAGGAGTTAATCTATGAGGAAATAGTTATCAAGTAATGGCCTCATTCCAGGCATTATTTTAAGCAATCTAAATTCAAAAAATAAAGTAATATCCAAAAATTTTATCAAAAGAAAATTTAAGAGAGGATTAGGTTGAGAGAAGAAAAATACATCACCAATTTCCATTTGACTTGCCTTTGTCTCTTCCTTTTAGGTTTGTTCTTTTTATATCAGTAGAGTTCTCTTCACCCTTTTCTTTGTACACAGTACTTTTAAGAACCAGAAGACGTTTAGTTTATTTTGGGTCAGTTTAATACAGACCTACTATGTGTATAGCAATGTGCTAGGCACTGGGAAGAAAAACACAAAAGCAACAAGATTACTTCCTACTGGTTTTTATTGTGGTTAATTGGTTGATAGACAAAGGAATAGGTGTATGTTCTAATGGTATCCCCACATGAGAAACAGAGGAAGGCTCTAATCATATTGGGTAGACCCTTTGAGGAAGACATATATACACAGATAAGTATAATACAAGGCAGAGTGTGATAGGGGAAAGGAGAACTCCAAATGGTATTCTAAGAAAATTTTAGGAGAAGGAAGAGGAGACAGAGGAAAAGGAGAAAGAGAAGGAGGAGGAGGAGGAGGAGAAGAAGGAGGAGGAGGTGGAAGAAGAAGAAAGCAAATTCAACTAGGAGCATCAAAGAAGCTTCATGGAGGAGGTGGAACCTGAACTGAACTTACAGGAAAGTAAGAGTTCTTTTTTTGTAAATATTCATTTTCTGACATTTTGCAATCCATATTCTCTCCTTCCCACACCTCCCTCTCCCCAAGAATGCAGATAATATAATATAGGTTGTACATATATTAACATATAATACATATTTCCATCATGTGAAACATGACACCTATTGCTCACCCTAGAGAAAATGTCATGGAGGAAACAAAGTAAAGAACAGCATGTTTCAATCTGCATTCAGGCTCTGTTCTGGAAAAACAAACAAACAAATAAATAAAGGCTATATGCAGCTGGCTGACTAAAAAGAAAGAAGGAAGGAAGGGAGGGAAGGAGGGAGGGAGGGAGAGAACACTTGAAGAGAGGATTCACTCCAAGGATAATATGGGTCTATGTAACTCTCATGTTCCTTTTGATAATTAAACTTCCCAGAAGCCTGTCCAGAGTTCATCAGCTTTTATTGTGCAAATTCTGAAGAGGATTCAAATCTTTTAATGAGACAAGCTATAAATCAGGACATTGGGGAGGGCAGGGGGCAGAGTCAGGTGAAGAGATGGGGACAAAATGGTGGTCAGGACATGACTTTGATGTTCTGTTCTGATTTCCGTGTCAGGAAATATGTTCTCTATGAGAGTAGCTAGATGGGGAACTAAATAGAATTTTGGATTTGGGTTCAGAAATACATGAGATAAAATAATGCCTTGGATATCTACTAGCTATTTGATCCTGGGCAAGTCACTTAACTGCTTTCATCCTTAGTTTATACTTGTTTAATTGTGTCTGACTCTTTATTACCCTATTTGGGGGTTTTCTTGAGAGAGATACTACAGTAATGTACCATTTCCTTCTCCAGCTCCTTTTATAGTTAAGGACACTAAGGCAACAGGGTCAAGTGGCTTGCCTGGGATCACACAGCCAGTAAGTGTCTGAGACCAGATTTGAATTCAAGGTTTCCTGGTGCCAACCCCAGTGCTCTACCTACTGTGCCACCTACCTGCCCTCGGTTCACTCTGTGGAATGAAGAGAATAGCATCTATTTCATAAAACCACTGTATTTTGAGTTTGAATAAGGATGAGTCAATCAGTCAATAAATGTTTATTAAGGACCTACTTTGTGCCAAACATTGGAGTCATTGTGCTAAGTGAATCAAATGAGATAATGTGTGTGTATATATATATATATATATATATATATATATATATATATATATAATGTTTTGCAAACCTCCAATTCCTAAATAAATGTTTACTATTATTATTACAAAGCTACCTTGTTCCCAAAATGAGTAGAAATGATTCTCTATCATCTTTCCATTTCCCAAACTGATATCTGGCCACGGGTTCTGCTAACCTCTAGTGCTATGCCAAAAACACCCGGTGCTACTGTTGCAGATGCTAACCTACCACCCCCTTGTGAATGATATGATGAGAAGGAGGAGGAGGAGGATGTAGCCTGAGTCTTGCTGTGTTGTGGAAGCATCAGGATAAGTCCGGAATGGTTAGACAAAAGCCGAGTCCAGAACTTACCTGGGAGAGACGTAAATGGAAAGGTGATACGTTAGGGAAATGGATGGTGTGTTTGTTATTTGCCTGATCTCTTTGTTATATACCTTATATTTTATCTTAAGTGAGTTTTATTTTCCAGACTAAGCTGTCAGATCATTTATTCTGGAATGGTTTGAGGGTATTCGGCATGAATCAGGGCTCATGAACTATGGATTGAGAGAGAGTTAATTGTCCCTTGAGTACCATGGGACCCAGGTGCTATATAGGCAAAGGCAGGTCAGTGAGAATTCATGGAGGAAGGAAATGACATGTTGAGTTTATGAATTAAAACTCAAAATTTATGTTAGAGACAAATTGGAGAGGGGGCGCTAAATGTCATCAGAACCTACTCAGAACCAGTTTCATTTCAGAGTCCAAATTCTCACAAAATAGGCTCTGTATTCAAATTCACATTTCTCTCCCTAATTTAAGTGGGAGCATGGAAATGTTTAAAGGAAGCGTGGTTTTATGATACTAAATGGTCCCACCATATAAAAGAAACTGTGATCCCTGACCCCTTTCTCCAAAGCCTCTTCTCTCTTCTCAGCTTTCTTCTTTCCCCCTTGACTAGAGAAATCACTTCTCTTCCTCTATTTCCTTAGTCTCCTATCTTTAACTCCCCTGGAGTCCTCATGAATTGTGTCATAGATGGAAAGAGCCATATTGTTCTATAATGTGTCCTTCTTCTTTGTCGCTTTCTATTTCAAAATTTCATTCAAGGAACAGCAAAGAAAGGTCAGAATGGGCCCTGACTGCCTCACAATGTGCACGATTCTTCACCTGCAGCCCAGGGACCCACAAAAAGTGGTCATATCCTTTAATGCCTTTAAAATTATCCAGGGAAATCAAAGAAATCCCTTCCAATCCCATCTTTATCAGCAGAAGTCCATTGATCAATGTAGGTAAAGGGAGAGCACATCAAGGGAAAATGGCATTTAGAAAGTATGATTTGATCCCTACAGCTGAATGGTCACTGCAAGCTAAATTCCCATCTGAACAGGAGGATAAATCGGCAAGAGAATGTCAGGTGGGAAGCTTCTCACTCAGAAAAAAAAAAAAAACACATAAGAGATCAACTCCAGTTATCTTTAATTACTGCATACATTAGAGTTAGATGGCATACTGGTGTGCCATTCCCATATCTACAGTGATATAAATGAGACAATATGAGAGAAAAATAATATAAAAGAATTTCTCCAGAAATGTTCAACTCTACTACCTTATAGATGATAATCAATCAACATTAATAATCAACAGACAAGTTCTAGAACAAATTCTGCAATAAAGTAAATTTGGGCAAGCCATCTAATCTCCTTAGGACTCAGTTTTGCCATCCAGAAAATGAGACTATTGGACTAGATTGTCTTCTGGTTCTTTAATTCAATCAAATTATTGTGATTAAGTGCCTCCTATATATATATATATATATATATATATATATATATATTATCAGTCCCTAAACTAGGTGTAAGAATGCAAAAACAAAGAATGAAACAATCCTATTCTTAAGGAGCTTATACTCTAATGGGGGAGATATGTATGTTTTATGCATGCATGTATGTATATCCTATATCCACATAAATAAATATAAACATATATATTTAAATATAAAGGGGACACAAAGGATAGTGTTGGACCTGGAGTCAGGAAAATGTGAGTTCAAATCTGGCCTCAGACTCTTACTGGTTGTATGATCTTGAGCCAGACTTTTAGCTTCTGTTTTCCTCAGTTTCCTCAACTGTAAAATGAGGATCATAATAGCACCTACCTCATAAGGTTATTGTGATGATCAGTGAGAGTGATTTTTTTAAAGCACTCAGCACAGGGCTGCCTGGCACATAGTAAGTACTATGCTATATAAATGCCTATTCCCTTCCCTTCCTATAACATGAATAGAATAAATACAAAATATGCAAAGTAGTTAATGACATGATCAGAATTCTCAGAGCAATTATTGTTGAATGAATTCTTTCTCATTTTGATCACTGCATCTTTGTTCTCACATAATTCAAATATTTTCCATTTTATAGAAGCACTATATAGATAATTCTGATGAGGAGATTATTCTAATTACCAAGCCAATAATAATGTGAGTGATTCAATTTGTCATTTAATTGTTCAGTCGTGTCTAACTCTTCGTGGCCCCATGGACCAACTGTCCATGGGATTTTCTTAACAAAGATACTGCACTGGTTTTTCACTGCAGCTCCAGTTTTAAGCAGTCAGGAGTTAAAAGACTTGCCCAGGGTTATGAAGATAGTAAATATCTGAGGTCAAATTTGAATTCTGTGCTTTCTGACTCCAGACCCAGCACTCGATCCACTTTACTACCTAGATTTTCAATAAATTAATACCAAATCTCCAATAGAGCTTAGATCATATCATTATAGAAATTCCTTTTAAACAACACAGATGTCTACCCATCCTTGCCTGCTTACCCTTGCTTGCCATAATATTAACATCAAGAGTCCTTCTTCTATACCAGGGGTTAGGTTATTAAAAGAGCATCAAGATCTGGTTAAATCATGGTCTTGCCACATGACTAGCCCATGTTCTTGCACTTTTGAAAATGGACCAGTTGGAGACAGTATAAAGTAGGTAGAAAAATAGGGGAAAAAAGAATAAAATTCATATCTATTAGAGAAAATCATCAATATCTAGCATGTATTTTCCCTATTTACATAAATATATTAAAAACACCTTTATCTTCCAGCTTAGAATCAATACTGTGTATTGGTACTAAGGTAGAAGAGTGGTAAGGACTAGGCATTGGGGGTTAAGTGACTTGCCCAGGGTCACACAGCTAGGAAGTGTCTGAGGCTAGATTTGAACCCAGAACCTCCCATCTCTAGACCTGGCTCTCAATCCAATGGGCTACCCAGCTGCTCCCTATTTACATAAGTTTTTAAGTGAGTTTATGACAAAATTTTAATGAGTATATATATATATTGTGCAGATTCATGGAAACATAAGCTGGATGGCTTTGTTGAAATGCCTTTAATACTAGTCTAGAGAATTTCAAATGACTATTAATAGCTGACTACGAAGGTTAACACTTCAAAGTATGCAAAGCATTTTACCTAAATAGGAGCCTCAGAAGTAGCCTATGGGCTATTATTACCCTTGTTTTCAGTTGAAGAAACTAAGGCTCAGAAAAGCTCAATGTAACTCACCTTTAACTACAGTGACATAAGAGGATTTGAACCTGAATACCTCCGATTTCAAGTTTAGTCCTCCTTCTACTATACTACACTGGTTCCCAAAAATAAGGTGTCTATGAAGAAACTAAATAAAGAAATTCAAAATCTCATCCTCATTTTTCTTTTTCACTTTTTCCTGAATCTCTGGGGTTCCAATTCTTCGCCCTCATAAATGCCATTCACCCCTGGCCACTCAACTCTTGATAATCTACAAGAACATTTAAATTAAAGAAAAAAATCTATTTTGGCTCATTATCCAAAAAACAAAAACCCTCAGAGGAGCCTATAAATATCAGTTTAACACCATGCCTGCCAGACATAAGCTGAGAAGTCATGCTACTTAAACTGGTTCTCTTTCTTATCCAATTCAATAAACATTTATATGTGCTTTACACAGGCAGGAATTGAATGACTTGCCCACCATCGCACAGATAATAAGTATCTGAGGTTGATTTGAACTCGGATCTTTCTGATTAATTCTTTCTGACACATTCATAAGTGCGTATATGTGCCAGAGAACTGTGCTCCAATCCAGAGATACAAAAACAAATGAAAGAAGGGCTGCTTCCCTCAAGGAGCTGCCATCCTTGGCATCCTGGATGTATAGTCGCTTATATGTATACCTATAAGTAAACATAGTTATTTAGGAAATAAATTACTAACTGGGGAGCGAGGGTAGGGGAGATCAGGAAAATCCTTCTCTAGGAATTTGCATTTGAGTTGAGCTTTGAATGAAGTTTGACATTTTATGGTTAAGATTGAAAGAACAATCCCTTTAAAAAGGAGAACCTTCAGAGGCAATCAAAAAACAGAGGTTTCTTTGTCCTAATTCCCTTTTCTCTAAGTTTCACAGCCCCTATTCCTAAAATTTTTTAAAAAGCATAATTGATAAAGAAATCCTATTTTGACATTTTAAAATGTTTTAAATGTTACCGGTTCACCAAAACAATATTGACCTGTCACTTATGCCCTCTTTTCTCTATAGGGAAGCCTCCCCTCAGCAGAAGAGCTATACATATTGGCATGTATTGAAATAGACTGAATCAAATTATCATCTAGTTGAGATGGGGATGTAGCAAGGGGATGTCTCCATGCCTCAAAATTCCTCCGAGAGGAGCCGCAGTGTCAAACTTGTGATATGGTGTCAAGATGAAATATACTTTGAATTTTATTAATAGTATGGAGCACCTTTCAGAACTCCTTCAAGTGTCAGGCTAGGGCTGGGTTGAGTGTTGCCAGCAGAAGCTGATGGAGATCAACACTTTTTTTTTGACACTCTTGCTACCAAGTGCTTATAAAGTGTTTATATCTATAATTGTGTCAAATTATGCTAATCGAGTACTGAAAAGACACTAGTATGTTGAAGGATTCAAAAAGTGCATTACCCAGAGTGTCTCCTAGAGGCCCTTCAAGTTAGGTGCTTGGGGGACATTTCCACTCCTCCCCCCCAACACCTCCCATCTACTGAACACACCTCAGAGCATTACGTCTTAAATTATTGTCCTGGTTTCCACTTAAATTTCCAAGGCAATAATTTAAAAAAAATAAATTTCCAAAGCAAGCCAACAGAGATGAATGTATGTTTCACTCTAATAGGCAAAGTAGTAATAAAAAAAAAAAAACAACTAAAAACGTGTTTTCCTTCTAAGACCACCCCTCCCTCATGAAAATATCATATTTTAATGGCTGATTATTTAATGGCAAAGAAGAACTGTGAATGGAAGCTCCATCTTGCAATCAGGGAAGACTGGGATTCAATTCTGATTCTGACTAACTGTGTAACCAAGGTAAAAAATCACTTAGTCTCTCAGTATCCCGAGCAACTCAGAAAATGGCTTTAAATTGAAGAAGAGTTGCTTATCTGGGGCAGCCAAGGGGCAGAGTGGGTAGGGTGCTAGGCTTGGAGTCAGGAAGACTCATCTTTTAGAGTTCAAATCTGGCCTCAGACACTTTCTGGTCAAGTCACTTAACCCTGTTTGCCTCAGTTCCTCATTTGGAAAATGAGCTGAAGAAGGAAATAGCAACCACTCCAGTATGTTTTTTAAAAAGAAAAAAAAAGTTGCTAGCTTGTATCAGAGGCCATAGTTTCTCTATTAGGATTTTCCCATAGCCCAAAGTATTCATATCAATAATTACAAAAAATATTGTTATTATTATGGAAGTTACTTTTTATACCCTCTCGGGATCTTGAAGATATTGTCGGAAGTAGAGATGAAAGCAAACCAGGTTTATGTGTGCATGTGTATGTGCATGATCGGGCATGTACTTGGATAAGATGGATACTATATACAATGGTTTTATAGAGG
Source organism: Gracilinanus agilis (assembly GCF_016433145.1). Classification (NCBI taxonomy): domain Eukaryota; kingdom Metazoa; phylum Chordata; class Mammalia; order Didelphimorphia; family Didelphidae; genus Gracilinanus; species Gracilinanus agilis. The sequence goes on from NC_058133.1 coordinate 49,249,365, forward strand.
AGTTTTAAAATATCCATCTCTATCAGATCCAAAATAAATCAGAAATTTTCAGAATTTTATTATAGAAACTTCCATTTCCAATTTCTTTTCTATTGTATATAAAAATTCTGCATTTGAGGGATGCTGATCACAATCCCAAAGTTGCCTAATTCTGACCAGACTCTATTAAAATGATTTTCTCCTACGTTTCTGTTAAGCTATTTAATTCTTTGTGCCAATGTGTGGAGAAAGATAGTAAAGATATATCTAAAATTTGACTTAAACTAGTTTAATCTCCACCCCTCTCCCTTTTCAGACTTCCATTACTTCAGCTTTATCAATCTGATTTCAACACCACATCTCCTGGAAGGGGGAGAATGTAGTAATACTAAGATATTCATGTTCAGATGAGAAACTGGTTCTCCTTGGACTATATGCTCTTTAGTTCCAACTTCGTGTCCTCTACAGTGCCTCCTGGAGGCTTTTCAACTCAATCCTTTTTTGAATCCCAATGGCAGTAAAGAGGTCTTTTGTAGTTGCTGAAGGGGATGGGTAGCTCAGGGTTTGGGTAATGGCAGATGGAATTATTCCCGGGAAGCAGCAGAGAGATTTCATCTATTGTGGAATATATCAGCCCTCTTGTTGAGCGTAGCTGACTGCTGAGAATACACTTGCCCCAAACCTTTGTTCCCCATGCCAGTGAACATTAGAATTTAGCAACCAATTTAAAGCTCTGAACTCATTTTCCAGGATTTTAATGACACGGGTCCCAGTTATAGCAGATATCAACTGATACTGCACTTTTCCCTCCATGCTCCCATCCCTCTTCCCTGCTATTATTGCTCACAAAATAAACCTCTCAAGGAACATTTGTTTTAGGAACTGAGACTCAAATTCTCTCTCCCTTCTTCCTCCTCCAGTCCAAGATTCACTCCCAGTGAGAAATACTTTTCAGAGATTATTCTGCAAGGAGCTCCTGGGATCCCAGGGGTTCTGGTCATTCTATGTTATTTCCTTTTGACATCCCTTAGTTTGGCTGCCCCCAAAAAAGCCCATTTATCTTCCTCTCCCTTACATCTCAGTATGTACAATTGTATATTCCAGAGGCAATCACTTCTGCCCATGTAAAGAGATATGCTGGCAGATGGAAAGATGGTTAGAGCTCTCCTAGCCTAAAATAATGACCAAATATAGTCTAGGTTAGGAATGATTGCTATCCACTGGTTATTCAAAAGCAGATGAGGACAATCCATGGGGCCACGACACCCAAGTGTATAACACAAAGGATATTTGATGAACAGGCTTTCATGGGTATGAACAGCCCTTAGCAATTAGTTCCTTTTTTAACACCAAAAAAAAAGAGAGGAAGAGGATAGTACCATAATAATATCCAAGCCATGGAGATGATGGGATGCTTGTTATCATATTGAACATTTCTTCGCTTCCCAAAATGAAAATTATGATTTTCAAAATGTAAGCAATTAAATGACTGGTGTAAGACAAGAGGGAAGTCAATGGAAAATATCATATACTGTATTAATCTTTTTGAAAAATATTCTGTGCCAAAGATACTGTGACTTCATTTTTCCCAGAAACATGGAAACTAGAACATTGTCATATTATTCATAGAGGTCACAATTTGATACTGTTTTTGTCTTTCTTTGAGTCCTCAGAGTTTAGAACAGTGTCTGGCCTAGAACATTGTACTAGATAGATAGATAGATAGATAGATAGATAGATAGATAGACAGACAAATTGATGGATGGTTGGATGGATGGATGGATGGATGGATGGATAGGACAGATAGATGGATAGAGAAATAGAGATGGATAGATAGAAATATATAGATATATATGTCAATTGACTCTAGGATTAGAAAGGTTGCATAATCTAATCAAGCTTTTTAAGTAGAATCATAGAATTAAAACTAGAAGATGCCATAGAGAGTAGCTGGCCCATGCCCACTGTTTTGTAGATAAAGAATAAAACGAAAAGTGAAAAAAAATTTAAAAGTTGACATAAATTGCCCAAGAACAGGCAGGTAGCAGCAGAGAGTTATAATTTGAAACCTTGAACTTCAAATCTAGGACTTTTTTCCAAGATGTGATGATTCCAACAGTATAACATCATTTACCTTTTCAGGGTTTATAATAATTGACATGATTTTATTCCTGGAGTCTCCAGGCAGTACCCATTTCAAAGAGTCAACTCATCTGACAGACCTTTAAAGACCTACCCATCTTTCCTAGAAGGCAAAGAGATGGTAGCAAATGGGGATGGGAAGAGAATGTCAAATCATCAAAGTGATTCTAACTGAAGTAGCATTTGGGTTGGTAATTTGACCAGGCAACACTGTTATAGGAGATTAGTCCCTCTAGCTGAGGAAACTTACCTGAAGCATGTCCATCATTCTAACCTGTCAACTATATTCTCCCTTTCTCTATCCCTCTGTCTCTCATTCTCTCTCTCTCTCCTTCCCCCAACACATACATATACATACAGAGAGATGTATACCCACATACATGAATAGGTGCACACAAACACACAATTCATTCTTCAAAATTTTGACATGTCTTTCTAAAACATTAGGAGCAAATTAATTCCCATGGAAATATGTGATTACCGTGAGAAACTCATACAGAGACTGAAACAAGACATGGTGGGCAGAATTAGAAGATGGAAAGTAATCATTCTTTTCATATAAGACCAAAGAAGTCAGAGGGCACTGGCTTACTGCCAATTTAGAACCAAGGTGTTTTCTAGAAAGCCATCACTTTTTAGCTGTTGAGAATTATCTCATTTTATAAAAAAAGAACCTCCCTTCTGTTTGGAATATGTGCTTCTTTATTTTTCCCCTGAAGACAATCTTACAGTTAAATTTACTGTGCATAGAGGTTATTTGTTGTGAGAGTTTATATTTCTTCAGCACTAAGATTGATTTGGCCCCTAATAAGGAAAGAAGACAAATGAATGAATGAAAAAAAATTATTAAGCATTTATGTCTGGCTTTCTTTAAGACTCAGATCAAATTCTATCTTCTGCAAGAGTGAGTCAATCAATCAAAAAGCATTTATTATACACCTATTATGTGCCAGGAATTATGCCAATATAATACAAATACTAAAAAAGAAATATGATTCATGCCCTCAAAAAGCTTACAGTCTACTAGAGGAAGACCATAGATAAAAGGAAGATGAAAAGAAGAGGAGAGAAAGTACCTAGTGCAGAAAGCATGATGGAACAGACCTAAGAAGTTTGAAAGTAGAGCAGCCAATGGGGAAAGAGAAGACGACTTTTCTGGACCCCCTCATTTAATTGAGGTTTTGGAGTTCATGGCTCTGACCTTCACTCAGAGGGACACAGGGTACTGATGAGATATGAGTAGGCAGGAGGCATTTTTCATGCTTCTCTACTACTTGGAAAACTCCATTTGCTCCCTATTACCTCCATGATCAAATAGAAAAGCTTCTATTTAACTCTGAAGGCCCTTCATATACTGGTCCCCTCCTACACCAGGAGTCTTGCTGTTCTTCCCATAAGACACATCAATTTCCATCTCCCAAAATTCTCACTGACTCTCCACCATGGCTAGAATACTCTTCTTTATCTGTCTCTTTTCTTTCTTGGCTTCTTTCCAAGTTCAGCTAAAATTTTACCTTCTAGAAGTCTTTGCCAGTCCTCCTAAATCTTAGTGCCTTCCTTCTAGATTACTCTCAATTTATACACACACACACACACACACACACACACACACACATATACACACACACCATGACCATGAAAGTGGCTAAAGCAGAAGCTATGAAGTACTTAGAGCATGGTCAGATATTGAAGATGCTAAGGTCATCTACTGCATCCTGCATTATTAGTCATCCTAATTTTTCTTATCTCTGGACTTCAGTGACTCTGGAAGAAAAAATGAGACTGTTGACTTCATTCAACTTTTCCTCACTCAAACTCAATTCGTGCACACATCAAGTTGCCATCCCCTGATGTCAGTGGTCCTCTTTGGAAACGAAGGAAAAACAAGAGCCATTACAGACCAAAACTTAAAGTAGTTCAATAGACCATTGAGTCTCCCAGAGAAAAATAAAATAACCTTTTTATCTTCCATTGCATAAAATTTGGTACACTAGAAAAGGTGAATTTCTCTACATTGCCTTTGAATATATTGTGATCTACCACTAGAAGACCCTAACAAAGTCTAGCCATGGTAAATTTTCAAGGATTTGATTTCACTCACATGACTACTGTATACAAATGCTAACATTCACCTATTCGTATAGTAGATGTTCTTTATGGGTATAGAAAAACTGTATCTTCTATTGTTTAGCTGCCTATTAATGAACCTCTGCCAATTTAGTAAGGCAACAGACCTACAGTTTATTGCAGAACTCATACATTAGGGCCTTCTAGCGTGGAAGAGTCTGCCATAGAATATATTCCAATGAAATAGCCATCAAGATCCTGGGGTTGTCATTATTATTATCATTATTCATGAAGTACTTATTAGATCACTGTATCAGCAATATTTATTGTATGCCAGATACAGTGGTTAGCTCTGGAAAAACAAAGAAAGACAAAAACTCTGTCATTGTCCCCAAGTAATTTGCATTCCAGTGGTGAAACTATATGCAAACATATATATGTATATGTATATTATATAACATGTACAATGAAAGTGCAAAGTAATCTCAGAGTTTTATATCCATATTACAAAGAATAGGATTTCATTTCTCTAAAAGAGAATAATTTTCATTGTCTTGGACGAAATAATATCTTAAGTATTTCTTGGTCTAAGAGCTATGACCTAATTGCTATGGTAGCTAATGTGCTGGTATAGGAGTCAGACAAATATGAGTTCAAATCCTGTCTAAAATAACTAGCTATAAGACTTCAGGCAAGTCATATATCATCTCTCAGCCCAAGTTTCCTCATCTGTAAAATGAGGGGATTATATTTGGTGGTTTCTAAGCCCCTTCCAGCTCTAAATCCATGATCCTAAAATCTAATACATAATTGTAGTCTGAATTTACCCGCTTCCTTGAATTCCCCTGGCAATATACTTCTTAAGTAAACATAATTTGATCAAACTTTAATTCAACAAATGTTTGTTTGTTTTACCACCTACTATGTATAAGACATTATGTTTGGAATACAAAATTAGGAAGTACACAGTGCCTGCCCTTTAATTTAATCTTATATTCCACTAAGAAGGGGATAAATTATGAAATATAACAAGCATGAACAACATGTGGTCAAGTGTGATGGTAACAAAGGAAAAAAGTAGTCAAAGTGCTCTAAGAGAATTTGAAGAGAAGGAATAAGACATTATCGACAGGGAGTAATCATGGAAGACTTTGAGTTGTGTAATTAGAATTTTGTACCCTTGAACTACATTTCCCAGCATTCCTCTTTTGTCCTCACATTATATCCTCACATTTTGTAAATAAACATTTCTGAAACTCCTGTCTCTCTCTCTCTCTCTCTCTCTCTCTCTCTCTCTCTCTCTCTCTCTCTCTCTCTTTCTCTCTTTCTCTCTTTCTCTCTCTCTCTTCTCCCGCTTTCATGGCCCAGGAAACTGCTTTTTACTCAGGCTATCACTTTCCTCTACTTCAAGTGATTATAAATAAATTGTATAAAATATAATACTTGTATTGGATATTAATTTTTAATCTTACAGAGGAGAAGGTGACACTTCAACTGAGCCTTTGGTTGGAGAGAGTAGGGGTGTGAGCTTCCTTTGAGAATAGTACCCAAGGCATTCACTCCATCATTTCACTGCCAACTTATATCATAGACTTCTGGATCTCTAAACTCATCATCCTGCAAGATGACACCAGATCTGAAACTCATGCTGCCAACCACTCTTATCTTCTCCTCCATGAGAGGAGGAGGGATGGGATTCTCCCTTTGAGAAAGACACTCAGGGCATTGATTTCAGAAATTATCAACCCAGTTAAAGGACTCGATGCCCCTAATTCAGTATCCTCCTCCCATTTTTTAAACTTCATTTTTATCTATTTATCTATTATTATTATATATCTATTATTATTAATATTGATATTAATAATAAGCCATTCCACCTACTAGATCTAATAACTATTATCTATTTTATCTATTATCTTCACTATAACCATAAGTTCCTAGAAGGCAGACACTGTCTTGTTCCTTTTGTTTGTGTGCTGTCCCTAGCATTTAGCATAGAGTCTGGCACACAGTAGGCAATTAACAAATATTTATTGACCCTGATCTTGATTTTTCTTAAAAACAAAGATAATGGGGGTTTCAGACTGGGAAACACTCTGGTCAGAGAATTCTGTCTCACTTTTCTAAGCTAAGGTCCTCCAATTACAAATATTACATTGTTTCCATCAAAGCACTCTGGTTTGTTCACTGTCTTTATTGTGTATTGTGGGCACCCCAAATACATGATGCCCCAATTCAAACCCATTTTAACAGTATATTCATCTACAAAGCTGCTGTATAAATCAAATTCAGATTGATCATTTTTAAAGGGACACAAGGGGAATGGGGGTTTGAGGTGCAAGGGGGTCAGGAAGGAGATTAAATTCCAAAGTGTTCCTAAAATCCCTTCATAAAGCTGGAAGAAGTGGGGTCTTTAATGAGGAAAGAGAAAGAGTTAATATTTGGAAAAAGGTCAATTTAAAGTCTCTAGGAAAAAGGGGAAAAAATTAAAATGCTTATCATGTACACAGAGCATTCAAAGGTTGAAGTGTTTACCAAAAAAAAGAAAGAAAGAAATCTTTCCATAGTCTCCCAGATGCTTTAAAATAACCAGATTATAGTTTTTCCTTTCACAAGCCCATTTAAAATAGGAGAACTAGCATCCAAGACTCCCACTGAGTTCATCTCTTCTTATGAAAACTGCCAGGTATACTTGAAATAGTTGGGGTCTTGGCTGTATGGTTCGGTTAATAGTCTCTCTGAGCACACAGTTCTCCTTATGACTTGCAGGGAAATCATTTTTCCATAATGACTCAATGATTCCTTTTCATCCTGTCATCATTTCTTTTTGTGTGTGTGCTGTATGTAGGTACAGCACCCTGGGCATCCTCCCCCCAGATACTAACCAGCTTGACCATGCACCACTGGTGCTAACTGACAGAATCACAGCAGGAGACTACATGACTGGGAATCAATGACTGAAGAAGCAGGACGAAGGCGATCTTTTAAAACGAGATATACGCCAGCAGATCCACAGGCTGCAAAGATGTACGTAACAAGCAAAAGCTGGTTGTTCAGAGTTAAAGAAAGATCTAAGGCATATAGCTTAAAGGAATGTGAAAACAGGGAAGACAGGAATAGTTTTATAATAATAAATGAATGGATGGATAGTTTGGATGGATGGGTGGAGAGAGTGAGGGATTGGAGGGAGGGAGGAAGGGATAGATGGATGAATAGCCAAGCAATAGTCAATGAGTATTTAGTAAATATTTACTAAGTATTGAGCCCTGAGCTGACCACAATGAAAAATTCAAGGAAATAAATAGTACCATCTCCACCCGCAGTCATGGAATTTATAATCTGGTCGGGGTAAAAATTAAAAGTTAAAAGTTAAAAATACTTCCTTCAAGACCTATACTTTCGTTGAATTGGTTTTCATGCCTTTCCACACTTATTATGACCTTCTTTACTTGGGTAAAGGACCTCAAGAACTGCTGTGATGGAGGGAAAAATTACATTCTCTCAACTGAGGGAAAAGAGTCACAAAGTATCGGTCTCAGTGGCCATCTTAAAAACAACATGATTTAATGGGGAAACGGCTGGTCCTATAGTCAGTACACATGGATTCAAATCCCAACCCTTCCACCTACTGGATCTAAGTGATCATGTAGAAATCATGCATACACTCTAAACTTTGTTTTCTCACCTGGAAAAAAGGTAGAGATTGGAATAGATGTTTCAGAATCATAGATTTAAACCTGAATGGGCCTTAGAGACCATGAACTCCAGAGCACTCAATGTACAGATAAGGAAACTGAAGTCCTGTGAAAGGTGGCATTTGAGCTGCATCTTCCCTCACTATATCTTCAATAATGGCCATCCAGGCTCTAACTGTCAACCTCTAGGGAAAATGGGTCCACTGCCTCCTTAGGCAGCCCAAAATAAAAGGAGTCTAACTCTCAAGGGAAAAATCAATGCATTGAGTCAAAGAGAACTCAAACAGAACAGAACCTAGGAACACCTTCTATGGACCTTCAAATTGTCTCACCCACAGTGGCTGCTTAGTTCTGACTTTAGGATCACTTGCTCCTCCCCTTTCCCCTTGCTGGAAAATGATGCTATCTCCTTTAGATGAGCTCTATGAGGTTAGACACTTACTAGTTATATGACCCTGAACAAGTCACTTAACCTCTATTTGCTTCATTTTCCTCTACTATAAAATGTTAAAAATAGCACCTATTATAAGCAAGTCACAGTTATTATATGAATTAAGAAGATATATTTGTAAATGTGTTTATGACTAAAACATAATCAGCATTTTATAAATCCTTATTCCTTCCCCTTCTTATCCCCAGTTACCTCATCTGTAAAATGGGTATAATTGTAGCACCTATCTCCCTAGGAGAAGATCAAATAAAACAGATTATATTTGCAAAGTGCTTAGCACGATGCCTAGAACATAGTAGGCATTTCAGTAAATACTTATTTCCTTCCATCATACCTTCTACATACAGTCTTTAAATAATAATTAACTGATACTTCTAGAATAGAATAAAAATTTGAGAACAGGAAGGAATCTCGGAAAGCATCTGGTCCAATTTCCTCATTTTACAAATGAGGGAACTGAGGCCCTGAGAAATCAAGAGATGGACCCAAAATCATACATATAGCATGCATCACAGATAATATTTGAAACTAGGTGCCCTGACTAATGAACCAGTGCTCTTTTCATGATTTCATGATGATTAATTATTTAATATATTACTTTATAAAATTGTTATAAAATATAAATAAAATTAAGTGAAATATATATGAATATAAATTTGATCATTTAAGTAAATTTGAATAAAATATAAATAAAATAATTAATATGATTGCAAGATAACATTTCTCATCCTTTATAAAATAATAGTCCTTTAGACTCCAGTCTCTGGTCTCTCTTCATTCTTGAGCTAGTTATTCAACAGTAACTCTGTCACTGAACTCATTTCCATGTCAAAAGAGATAGAGATTAGACTTGTGATCTCATTGATAAAGACTACTCCTTAGGAAAAAAACTCCCCCATCAAGGCTAGCAGCATCTCCCCTGCTCTTCATGGTCTTAAAGAATCGCATAAATAACTATGAGATTAAGTGACTTGCCCAGTGTCGCACAGCCAGTATGCATCCCAAATAAAATTTGAACCCAGGTCTTCCTGCCTTCAAGGCTGTCCCTTTAGTTACTATTCCATGTTTTTCCCCTTTCAGTTTCAATAGGTTTACCAACCTGGCAAACCTATGGAAGATTTTTGAACTGGAAAATGATCTAACCAATATGGTACATTGAGAAGATTATTCTGACACTTGTATGAAGGATGGACAGAGAAAGAAGAAAGTAGAAATAAAATGACCAAACAGGAAATTTTATAATAAGGTAGACAAGAGGAAATAGAGATATGAACTTGAGTAGCAGCTGTATGCACATGGAAGAAGGGAAAGATTTGAAAGCTAATATTGAGGTAGAATTGTGCTTGAGTGACTGGGAAATAATGTTATTGCTTAATCAGTTCATCTATAAGTCTATATTATCTTCTAAACACTGTGTTAGGCCCTTGGAATATCAAATACTCAAATTGATCATGATATCATAGATTTTGGAACCTCCTTCCATAACACAGATCACAACCTCTCCATTTCCATCTATTGACCAGGATTTCCCATAAGTTCATCACAGAGGATCCACTCAGTATGCCAGGGGCTTTCCTCATTTTCTCTTGACATTGGTAGCCTACCAGTGTAGCTCTGAGGATACAAGGACAAAAATAAAATAATCCCTACCTAGTTCTAAATAACACAATAAAGTCCTTAAAATATTTGGAGGACTATCATATGAAAAAGAGACCAAACACATTTTATACTTCTCTAGATAGTAGGAAGGGACAGCTAGATGGCTCTGTGGAGAGCACACTGGACCTGAAGTCGGAAAGAAGTGAGTTCAAATCTAGAATAAAACACTTACTAGCTCTATGACCATAAGCAAATCATTTAACCTCTGTTTACCTTAATCCATTGGAGAAGGAAAAGGCAAACAACTCCAGTATCTTTGCCAAGAAAACCCAAGCACAATATCCATGTGCTGTGGTCCACAGAGTCATGAAGAGTCAAATGCAACTAAACAACATCAAGAGAGTAGAGGCAGAAAGAGAAGGAAAATGAGTAGAAATTTATAGGGATTCCTAGGTATGTATAATGAACAGTTTCACAATTTAAATAGTCCAAAAATGGAATGCATTTTGTTTTTATTTTTGAGGCAATGAAATCTCTCTACTAGAGAACATTTTTAGGTAGACAAAATGATCATTTCTTAGAAACATTATTGGAAGAATTTTTCCCTTTTCAATTAGAGGATCCCTAAAATCTCTTCCAATACAAGGATTCTCTGATGTTAATATAGAAAGGTCAAATAAGATTATAATTTTATTGAAAATTGTGTTAAAATATTGAAAAGGAAGCTAAATAGTCATTAGGTGAATATTGGATTGAATTATCACAGGATCACAGATACAGAAACAAGCTTAGAAACAATTTAATCAAAATTCTTTCTGAACACTCCCAACAAGTCATTATCTTGCCTTCACTTGTGGATGTCTTTTGCAAGAGAGCCTGCTAGTGATGACTCAGTCTGTTTTACTTTGAGATAACTGTCAATGTTCAGAAATCGATCTTTCATCAAGCCAATCTGTCTCGTTGCAACTTTCACCCATCACCCCTAGCTCTGTTTCTGGAGGTGGAAAGAGTAGGAAAAAAAAGTAACCCACATCAAGGCTTTATTTCTTCAACCTTTGATCCCTGATGAACGTATTCCACAATATATATCCTTTATTATATATTGGATATATTATATATGTAATATATAATATATAGGATATAATGATATATCCTAATAAACCTTGTGTGCATACTCTCTAGTTTATTAATATCTTACTAGCTGTTAAAGTTGTACCAAATGTTTCAAATATGGTATGAATATTAGGGAATAATCACTTCCTGATGCCTTTCATATGACAGTTTATGTTAAGAGTGGCAGGACTTTTTTGGCCACCATGTCACAATGTTGACATATTAAGTTTGCATTCCACTCAAACACCCAATTTTTTCCCCATAAAAACTTTTCTAGTGGTCTTTTTCTCACCCCCATTAACTTGTGCTTTTGAAGTTGATTTTTAAAATTTACATTGGACTTTACATTCATCCTTATCAAATATCTTCTACCTATCCTTTCATTGTAACAAATTATAACTTTTATATTTCAATAAATCTATGGTTTTATCTATCATATGTCCATCCTTGGCAAGTCTTTCCAGGTCCTCCTGTGAATCTTCTACAAAGGGTCCTTCTCACCTGCTATGGACCTTAATTGAGTTCTCCCAACCTGATAGGGGTATCAATGGAATACAAACAAGAAATTTCTAATTAGCATGCCATGGTCAGTGCCAATCAGGCTATTAACTTGATTTAGTCTATGAGTTTGGTTTGACTCAGTTGACTATGGAAGCAAATCAACCAATTAATCAAATACTAAATGCCTAGTCTGTGTCAGTCTAAGAGAATTAGAAGACTAAATATGACCTGCTCAAGACATCAAATAGTTTTAGAATGACTGTTTGGTGTAATTCTACAGAGTAGTCCATGCTGTTTCTCTAAAAAAATAAACCGCATAGAGTTTGCTGGTTCAGTTCCAGACTGCTGCAGTAAAGTAAATATTACAATAAAATTGCATGAATTTTTTTGCTTTCCAGAGCATATAAATTATGTTTGCAGCATACTGTGGTCTATTAAGCATACAGTAGTATCATGGCTAAAAAAACAATTTTTTGCACCTTAATTAAAAAATACTTTATTCTAGAGACTGGAGGTCCTGGGTTCAAATCTGTTCTTGGATTCTTCCTAGCTCTTCAACCCTGGGCAATTCACTTAACCCCAATTGCCTAACCCCTACCACTCTTCTTCCTTGGAACCAATACATAACTATTGATTAAAAAATATTTTATCACTAAAATATGCTAACCACCATCTGAGCCTTCAATGAGTCGTAATCTTTTTGTTGGTGGAGGGTCTTGACTCAGTGTTGATAGTTGCTGAGTGATAGATCAGAAAGGTGGTTGCTGAAGGATGGGGTGGTTTTGCCAATTTCTTCAAATAAGTCAAAGATGAGATTTGCCACCTCGATTGATGCTTCCTCATACAATTAGAGCCCACTGCAAGGTTATTAATTGACCTAATTTCAATGCTGCCATATCTCAAGGATTGAGTGACTCATAAGAGGGAAAGAGATGGTGAACCACCAAATGGTGGACCAGTCAGAACACATATTTATTGATTAAGTTAACTGTCTTACATAGACAGCTTTGACAATCCAAATCAATTAAAATTGTAACATCAAAGATCACTGCTCATAGATCACCATGATAGTTATAAAATAATGAAAAATTTTGAAATATTGTGAGAATTAAAATGGAATACAGAGACACAATATGATTACATGCTGTTGAGAAAATGACACTGGTTGATGTCCTCAACACCTGGTTAGTATCTGAGAAAGGATATGAACATAGATCTTGAGAACTCTTCGAGGCCAATCAATGGCCAATCCACTATCTGATTCAACCTGCCTAAGCTGAATAAGACCATTTCATTTTCCGGTCTTAAACTTGGGCCAGAACTGACTTGTTTCCTTCAGCTTCTGTCTGCTCTGAAGCAGAGGTTGGTAATGAACCCCTTTGGCAGTCTGGTAGAACCTGGGGACTCCTCATAATGTTTTTAAATAGTTGAAACTATAAAATAGGAAACACTAAATTTCAGTTAGATGTGAGTGGAAATAAAGATGTGGTTTTTTTTCTCATCAAAATTTATGGACCCCCTGAAATCTACTCAGGGATCCTTGAAAGATCTCGAGAACCCCAAATCTAAAGCTTAGATTGATCTTTCCACGGTCCAAGCTAACCTCCCCATTGTGCCCCCTTTGAAATTCCCATCATAACTGCAGAAAAGGTCTGTATTGTTTTGGTTATGAAGGCAATACTCAATCATATAAAAAAGACATGAGACCACCAGATGTCTGTGGGGGCAGGGAATAGATATTTCTATATTTAAAAGGAACTGCACTGCATGCCAAAAAGCACATGTTTAGGGGAGAAAATATGCTTACTGAGATGAGAGGACATTAAAAAATTAGCCTAGAGAGATCCCTAAATCAGAAGGGGGGAAAAATGCAATCCAGGTTCATTAGTTACTCATCTTCTTTGTACTAGGTGACAATTCCAACTAATTCCCATACATTCCAGAAACAACACGCTCTGAACCAAGAGCCCTCAGCTTAATGGCAGGCTTTAAATAGCCATAAAGATAGATTTGCAATGAACCTAAAAGCATATTGCCGAAATGAGTAATATGATGCATCGAATGTCAGCTGCTCTGGGCAGGGGCTTCGGGCTTTGTTTGGCAATCTCCATCCATTGTTGATTGCTGAGGGGGGTAGACAGTGTGATGTATACAAATAATAAATAATACAGTTGGAACATGAAAGACGTAGTGGTGAGGTCATTATTTTCCGGGGCTCCAGATGAAAAAGGAGAGAACTCTTTGTTCTGACTGGTTCATTTGTAACTTTACTTGTCATAACTACATGATGCAAGCCTGTGGGTGGTAACCTCACTGGGATAGCATTTCTACAACCACAGTTTCCATAACAACTTGATGCAGCTTTTGATGTGGGGAGACTATTTTTTTTCAGAATTTCTTTCTGCCCCCCCCACTTCTCCCCAATATTCTTTCTCCAGCACAGGCACTGTGATGATTAGCTGTGATCCAATACGAATGATTCACGATTTAAGGTGGAGGTCTGGTTCCATTCCGAAGTTACCTTTATAATTCACAGATGCAATCAGAGCTGGTACATATTTCTCAGCTCCTAAAAATGGGAAACATTTGGAATCCAAGGTGGGGGGGGTTATATATAAATACATTCATTTATATAGTCATGTGTGTGTATTAACTGACATTGCTTTGGTATGATGGAAATATAATGAAATCTGTTGACCATGAAAGTTGTGGGACTAAAACGCAACCCAGATGGAAGATTTCTGGATGGCTCATGAGCGGCTCAGCATTGTGGGAGACAATGAGAAAATTGGGGGATTTGGAGTCAAAAGTCCTATATTCGTGTCTCAGTTCTGTGTCCTTGGGCAAGTGACTTCAACTTTGGTCTATAAAATCAGAGGGTGGTACTATAAATTCTAAATTCTCTTCCTGCTCTGAATCTATGATTTTAAGATCCCATGAGCATGTTATAGGGCAAAGAACATAGCATTAGAAACCCTGTGGTTTCATCCTGGCTCCATGATTACTACATCATGTTACCTTTAGGCAAATCATTCATAGTCTTGAATTTCACCATCATCTATAAAATGAGTGCCCTGGACTCTAACACTGTATGAATTTGTAAGTCTGGGAATTTCTGGACACTTCATCTGACCTGACTATTTCCGCAGAGGCTGGATACTGTAGATTGGATATTTATCTCAATGCAGCCAATGTTGATATCCTTTCAAAAACATTTTATATATTGCAGTCAAAGAAATGAACTCTTTTTTTCCTAAGCATTATAGGCCAATCGAATTACCTATAAGCTTATGAGTATTTTCTTGAATGAAAGACATTTCAGCTTTTTTATTATCCTGTTTCTGAAAAGTTGAGTTTTCCTTTTATTCCGAATGAATTGGACCTACTAATTCTAGAAGAATAATGAATTAAAATAAGAATGTATCCTAACTTTAATCCATCTTCCCATACCTAGGTTAGTTATGCTTTGTCCTATCCTTTGAGGTTAGTGGCTTCCTAAGTAGTTGCCTAGTGGTATCCAAAAATCTCCAAGAAGAAAAAAAAAAGAAATATTTATTAAATACCTACCTTATGCTAGATACTGTGCTAAGAGCTTTAAAACTACAGTAATGGGTAAACTTTTTAAAGAGGGGGCCAAAGGAAAGGAAATGCTCATCTGTCAGTCTGCTTCTAAGGTAACTCTTTCGAAGTTTCATTGCATTGTCTCCTACTCATTTTATTCATCAGATTAGGAATAATGAATGTTGTGTGGCCAAATAGAACATATCAAGAGTCCACATCTGGCCCTCTGGCCGTAATTTGCCCATCAGTGCTTCAAAATATTATCTCCTTAAGAAGTAATATGCCTTGGGGACTCTGTATGCTAGGATTTTTCCTTTCTTCTCACTACATAATCTTTCAAAAGTTGTTCTGAGGGTGAATGATGTGAGGCAAAAATGGATAGTCACTGATCAAAACACATTTATTAAGTGCTGAGTTAGGAGGTGGAGAGACCAAAAGAGGCAAAAGTAGTCCCTGCCCTCAGAGAACTTACTTTATAAGGGAGGAGACAAATGTACAAAATGATATAATAAAAATGTAAGAAAATGTAATAAATTTAAATAAAATGTAATAAATGTAAAAAAAATGTTTAATGTAATAAACAAGAGAGAGCAGACAGACCAAGTGAGAAAGGAAAGCATGCAGGCTCTGTCTACATTAAATA
Organism: Gracilinanus agilis; assembly: GCF_016433145.1. Lineage (NCBI taxonomy): Eukaryota > Metazoa > Chordata > Mammalia > Didelphimorphia > Didelphidae > Gracilinanus > Gracilinanus agilis. The sequence continues at coordinate 49,265,116 of NC_058133.1, forward strand.
GGAAACTAATGAATATAATTTTTGAAGAGTGTAAAAGAAAAAAAAAAGCTTCTGAAGCTCTTAGCCAAGGTAGCCAAAGATATCATGGCCATGAAAAGGAAGATTGAGGTAGAAAAATTCCCCAACAACTAAGGGGATCTATTATTCTATTGAGTGCCATAACCAGACAATTATGTCGATTTGCAAGATTTACTAAATAATGTTCATTTATCACTCATTCGAACTGATAGCAACTTAAACAAAAAAGATAACTTTCCATATTATTATTCCCATTTTACAGAAAAAGACCAAGAAAGATGAATCGGTTTGCCCATGTTGGGCCAGTTAGTAGGTGTCAGAGGTAGATCTGGATCCAACTTGGCCTGGTCCGGTACAAAACTTACTGTGTTACTCTGACTTCACTCTTCTATTGCTTCTACTGTCTACCTACCCAGATCTAGCCTGCCCTTCAATACCCAGATCAAGTCAATCAACAAATACATGTGAAATCTTTTTTATTGTTTAGTCATTTTTTGGTCATGTCTGACTTTGTCATCACTTTGGAGGTTTTCTTAGAAAAGATCCAGGAATAGCTTGTCATTTCCTTTTCCAGACAATTTTATAGATGAGGAAACTGAGGCAAGCAGAATTAAGTGACTTGCCCATGGTCACACAGATAACTAAGTGTCTGAAGCCAGATTTGAACTCAGTAAGATAAACCTTCCTGACTCCAGACCTAGCACTTCATCCACCATGCCACCTAGCTGTCCTTACATCTGATCAGCCTTTACCTCCTCCATGAAGTGTGACATGGAAGAAAAAGCCCTAATCCTGGAGTTTGACCCCCTGTGTTTAACTCCCTTTTCTGAGGATGACTACCTGTGCATGACCATGGAGAAGTCATTTCTTATATGTATAAAAGAGGAGAGATTTTAACTTGGTAGTTTCTAAGATTTCTTGCATTTATAAACCTATGACTTTGTAATGTTTTTTCTGGTGCTTTCTTTTTGACTAATAGCATATGTAAAGAGGATGAATCAAGGGGCTTCTTATTCATTTGATGATTCCTCCAAACAACTCAAGAACATTAAGAGGAGGCACTTTTTTTCTGAAGAAGATTAACATCTTATCTTCTTGCCAAGAGGATACAAAGAACTCCTCTAATTCGTTCACAGTGACAGGGGCTGCTTCCATGATGATTGATGACTGAGAACTGAGGGGAGAAGGACGGGGAAGAAAAGGGGGCCACAACATTTGGACCAAACTCTTGACAGAAAAGTTGCCCTTTCCCCATGGTTTATAAAAGCAAGCTGTGAAACAACTTGGCCTCTTTTCCCATATGTTTTTTCTCCCTTGGTGTTCCAGACAGAGGGCAGTAAAGGGGGAAAGAAGGGGGAGATTTTCATCCCTTTCCTCACCCTCCACCAAGAAACAATAATGGAGTTTTCCTGGAGGAGCATATGTCAAGAGGGAAGTTTCTGGTCACCTTTTGCCTCTCTGTTTCTTTCTCTGAGTTTACATCAGAAAATAAAAATATTAAAAGCCCACTTTTCTTACCCTGTGAACCCCAAATATATTCAAGCTTCCTAGAAGATGCAGATTAACTTAGCACTCTGTTTTTTAGAAGAGGAAGTTGGGGCTTGAAAGTTGGCCACTTTCTACTGGGCTACAATCATATTCGGGGAGCTGGGTGGCACAGTGGCCTGAAGTCAGGGAAACTCAACTTGCTCACCTCAGTTTCCTCATCTATAAAATGAGCTGGGAAAGGAAATGACTAACCATTCAAGTATCTTTGCCAAGAAAACTCCACATAAGGTCTTGAAGAGTCAGGCACAACTGAAGCAACTAAATAATGACAAAGAATCGTATCTATCTGCTCCTTTAAATATTATTAGTAAAGGGGATATAATTTTCAGGTTCTGATCATGGTTTCTTATTGGGAAAAGGAAGACTTGCACTTTATATATGAGACCTGACCTCTTTTCCACTAAATATTAGTTTGTTAATAAACACATGTAGCAAAGAAACACATTGATCCAAGTCAATAACAAAACAGAAGTCAGAGAAAGTATAATGTAGGAGAATATATTAAGGAAAATATAAAGTGAAGGAGTTCTCCCATTGGGAGCAAAGTAACTCGGTTTAACCAAGATAGAAGATCCCGGATCTTATCCAAAGAGAAATTCCCCAAAGTCTCTAGTGTAACAAATATGGATAGAGCCAACTCCTCTCACTTTAGCTCCATTCAGGGTCTTTTCCTTCCTGTTGCAACTTGAAGTAGGATTGACATTTTCTATCTTATCTCTCAAAGCTGAAAGTCCAAAATGTCTGAAGTGGCTGCAAGACCAAAGAACCTGAAGAGATTCAAAGAAAGTCCAAACCTCCCTTTTCCCTCACTCTTGTCAACTCCTCCCTGCCCCTCTCACGGATTTGGGGTATCGCTTTTTACTTTTGAGGACAGCATGGCATAGCGGAATTCGGGTTACGGTGTCTAAAAGTATTTTCTGTGGTCAGTCCAATAAAGGCAATATGTACTCAGTTCCAATATTAATTCTCAAGTGCCTGTTTGGAAGTTGGAGACCTCGTTACTACCCACATGTCGGAAGACTTAGCCCCAAGTTCTACCCATTCTTTACCTTAAGGATTTTCCTGGACAACTGTAGGTAGAGAAAATAAAGCAAAGAGAAAAAATGAGTCAAAACCCAGATTAAACTCTGTTGGTCTAAGCTTGGAGTTTTAGGAGGCCCCAGGGGGACCTAGACAGAGAAAACATCTTTTAAACAAATTTCATATAAAACAAGTTTGAAAACCATTTTACATTTTGACTTTTTTCCTGTTGCCTAAAACTTTTCTCATTTCAAAATAAACACATTTCTTGGCCCCAGTCTATGATGGGCACAATTCCCACCCATGCAGAGAGAAAAGAGAACTTGGGCTTTTTTAATCATGCATAATATTGGTGCCATATGAGTAATTGCCAGTCAAAAAGGCTAGTGATCATCACCAAATAACTAACTCATTCAACTTTAGAGAGTTTAGCTAAATATAATAATAAAGAGTTATAGTGTATTTAGAGGTTAGCTAGCATAGTGTTGATCCTACAGTTAAAAAAACCTGAATTCAAATCCTACTTCAGATATTTACTAGCTGAGTGACGCTGGGCAGGTCATTTAACTTCTGTCTGCCACAGTTTCCTCATCTGCAAAATAAATATTAATTTGGGCCTGTGATTCTCTGATGCTCCATTTCAGGAAGAAGTTATAAGGGATGTAAATGTAAGTAGTTGAATAGAAGGAAGAATCTGTGAGGAGGAAAGAACTCTATGTTGAAATATAACCTCATAGTCTGACATCCCAGTATTTTAGACTCCTCAAGTAAAATTTTGTTTTTTTTCTGCTATTTCTGTCTATAATTGAATGGATTCACATCCAAGAAAAAGACTACATGTAACAGTGAGAGAGATGGAGCTGGGATCTGAAATGATTGTTGTTCTCTCCTTTCAATCATGTCTCATTCTTTGTGATCCTATTCAAGGTTTTCTTGGCAAAGATACCAGGACCATTTGCCATTTCCTTCTCCAGCTCATTTTACAGATAAGGAAACTGAAGCAAACAGAGCCAAGTGACTTGCCTAGAGTCACAAAGCTAGGAAGTATCTGAGGATAGATTTGAACAAAGGACATTCAGACTCTAAGCCTAATGCTCTATTCACCATGCTGTTTAGCTGTCCTGGGATCTGAAGACCTGTAAGTCCAGACACTGACTTTTTCCCTTTACTCTTGCTAACTTTCTCAGCCTCAGTTTCCTCTTATGTCAAGTGGTGACAATAAAACCTATACCACCTTCACCAGGGAGTTATTTTGATAAAAGTAAATATGGTTAATGACTTGCTAACCAAATGAATAATAATGACCATTTATTAAAATTTCTTCTCCTTTATCCTTTGGTTTTGCATTGTACTATCACTGCTCCTGGGTTCATTGAAATTCTTATCTCAGCTGCTGTTCTCATTGGCAAACTGTGTTACTAGAGCAAGATGAAAAGAAGGAGAAAGGAATAAGCTCACCCAAACCCACCTCCAAACAACCGCAGAAGAAAAAACTCCTTTAAACGGAAATGTTAGACACAAAAGACATAGAAGCATCAGTAGGACCATGACTTCAGAGCATCGCTCTACCACCAAAGGCCCCCAGCAGATGCTCCATCACAAGCACCAACCATCAGAGAAGGGGAGAAAAATCGTTTTGACCATTTAATACTCTTTGAATAGACATCCAGTTCTTATTCAACAAGTAACCAAAAGGCCTTTCCTTTATTATGAAGCAAATGGACAGGAAATAGTCACAAAATAATCTGTGTGCTCTGAAGCCCAAGGGAGACTGCATCAGACAGAGAAGTCTATGCACACTGATGATAACTGGACCCCCACTAGCCAGCCCCTCATTACACTGCTGTAATTCTAATTTCTTGTTCTTGTTCTCCTCCTCCTCCTTCTTCTTCTCTTTCTCCTTCTCCTTTTCCTCTTCCTCCTTCTTCTTCATCATAAAACAACCCATTCCAACACTGTTTGATTAGCATTTACCTAAGAGGCATTGCCTCTGCTAAGAGGCAGAGCTAGCTCCAAAGGCAGTTGGATGATTTCATGGGATTATTACCCATAGTATCCCTTCGTTTTCACTTCTGGATCTCAGTTGTTCCAGTAGCTTTATTCAAAAGTAAAACATTTTTGTTTATAATTGAACAAATCTAATAGTATATACCTGTTATCAGTCTTTGCTATTATTCTACAAAATAACTGGTTGCCAGGGAAAGATTTCTGTAAGTTTTTACACGTGTTTATCATGTGTTCTGAGGATATCTATCAGTCATCTCCCCCTTTTTTTTTGACAAAGAAATATTCAATTCAATAAACATTTATCAAGTGCCTACTTTGTGTCAGGAACTGTGCAAACACTGGGGATAACAATGAGGAAAAGAAAGACAGTCCCTGTCCTCAAAGAGATTACAATCTAATGAGGAAGACCACACACTAAAAGAAGGTGGAGAGCGGGGTTAAGATTGAAAAGGGAAATATTGTTTTATGGAGTCAAAATCAAGCAGAGCTACAGATAGAAAGTGGAGAAATATTGATATACTTGCCTTTCATCACTGAGTCCTCAGTTTCATTAATATCTCCTGGAATTTTATTTGAGTAATTTCTAAATCAGTTGGCATCCATTTTACTGTTCCAAAAAAAATTTTATACATCACTATTTCAAAGGCTGAGAATGAACAGAGACAACCTATACCAGTAAATATCTCAAGCATTTTTCCTACTAATGTGTATTTGAGTGAAAGAAAAAGTACAGTGTTCTAGCAATTATGGACCCTCTTAATAGAAAGAGAGCATGGAATAATGGAAGGGGTATTAATTTTGGATTCAGAGAACTGGATTCAAATCCAGAGTCTCATATAAATTAAGTGATTGGTTTGATCTTGGGGCTTCCTGAATATGAATTTCTTTATCTCTAAGGTAAGAGAAAATAGGATAAGATCATTTTCGAGGTCTATGATCCTATGACTTGTAGTTCAAAGAAGAAATTAAGTTTATTTCCCCTATTGAAGTAATCAAGGTAGCCTCACAGCACCAAAGCCATGATGATAAATATAGCTCATGCGTTTCCGTATCCTTTCTCCTGTATCCCATATCCTTGTTACAAGGGAGGTCAGCTATGAGATTCTAAGTACAAGATGATCTAACTTCTACAAGGAAATCCTTTTCTTTTTTTAAAAAAAATTACATCTCTGGGCTCCCATTTTCTTGTCTGTAAAATGAAGGAATTGGATGCGACAGTCTCTCAGGTGCCTTTCAGTTCAAAATCTGTGACACTAAGAAGGAAAATTTACCTAAAAAATGAACTCTCCTTCCCCAGAATTTGAAATGGTTGGATCCAAGTGAAAGGCTCTGTGAAAATCAAAGTAACTGAGGCCTCACATCAAAGGGAAACACACTCATCCCAGATCAACTCACTAGTGATTGACCTGCCCAAGTTCCACTCACAACTGACCAAAAAAGGCTAAGAGAAGAGTCCTGTCATTAGGCTGACTAAATGTTTTGGCTGATTAGACTGGAGAAAGCTGGGAACTGGACTGAGAACTCTTCTTCTAATTTGCTATATGCCACCTGCCTAGTCCCGATCCAAACCAGTGACCTGGACATGATGGGCCATTACCAGGCCTCTGCTGGTTCTCTGAGATGACGAGTGAGCAGAGGAGTTTGGGAAAGGCGAGACTAGCAAATGGAATGTGTACAGCTGAAGAATAAATGACTCTTCCTGAGTGTTCTCCCAGACACCTCACACACAGAGAAGTCACAGAGGAGATGCACCACATGAATCAATGGGGACTATTCACCCAAAATAAACCATATTTTTTTCAATAAATACTGACATGCAACACGATATATCATCAAAAAAAAAAAAAAAGCCTCCCTCTAAATAGAACCTTTCATCACATTTCCTGAGGCAATAGAAGGGAAATTTTTTTAATATAACAATTATTTCTTAGTTTTCTCTTTCCTGTCAGGCATGCAATAGCTTCTTCTTTCTTCTGAAGCAGCTCACATTATGATGAGTGAAAGGAGGGAAATAAAAAGAGGGATGATTGTGTCAACCACAACCGAACAAATACATTTATTAAAAAGGGCTCCCACCAGAAATCTTCGACACCTCCCGTCAGCTCATTCTTTCTTTTTCATATAGTAACTCTATTATGAATTGAAAATGTCCCTTTCTCTTATTTTAAATTATTATTATCATCCCCACTGCATGTACCAAACGGGAATTTATGCTGTCAGATGATGGTGCACTTGGAAATTTGGTATCTGAATGGCGAGGAGAGGGCTAATAAAGAAATTAAATCAGATGTCACTCTCCAGAATATACTTTTTTTTTATCGCTAACAATAAATATGAAAAACCAAAGAATGCTTTCATTCAAATTGAAAAACCTACTGCAACTGCTACCCTGAGATAAATAAAAGAGAGCTAGAAGGTGGCAGGAAGTGGGAGTAGCCACTTCTGAGACCAGAGTTTCTTCTGTGGAGTCCTTTCATCCCATGCCTGCATGAGTGTGCTCTCTGAAGGCTATCTTCTATCTCATCACACTGTACCCTTGATCCTCTAGACTCAACAGAGTCCTCGAACCCAGGCCCATAATTTTCCTATGCATATAATTTTACACAGCTGATGACTATAACCCACCATGGATAAACAGCAGGGAGGGGCTAAATGGAAAACTCATTTGTTAGTTTTCCCACTCGGAGGTTGTTATATGGTAAATTAGTGACACTGGGCACTGTGGGAGTGCCCTTTTTCATACACATGGAAGCACTCCACTGGCCCCAGGAGTCACAAAGACTAGTGGATTTTAATAGTGATAGATCTTAAATGGAGGGTTAGAAATTGTTTCTTTTCATTACAATTACAACAAGGAATTAACCCCAAGGGTATCCACTTAATTTCATAATATATAGACTGGAACGCTAATGGGGCTCTTCTATAGTGTAATAAAGAGGCAACTGGCCCTTCGCTCCCTGGGGTGGGTTCTGTAAAAATCTATTGCAAAAAAAAAAAAAATGTAAAACAAAGACAGTTTTCCGTTAACAAGCTTCCCAATGTCACTAGCTCCTTCACCAGACGTGATCGAGACCTCACAGACACTGAGGACTAGCCCTGGGTTTTGTGGTGCCACGGGTTCGATCCTTGCTCATTCTTGGAGTCGTTTCATTGATTTATTAAAAATCAAAACTGAGGAAATGCAGGATAATTTACTTGTGAATGCCCCAAGGAGGCTAATTAGAGAAGGGAAGGTGCTATGATAGACAATATAATAATTTTAGCAGCATTCGACTCTGGGACCCAGACTCAAAGACTTGTGATTTTTATGGTGGCTTCAACCTCACTCCCCCCAAATTGAAACAAAATCATTGTATATCGATTAAGGCGTTGCTAGACAAACTGTGGCATGTGAATACAATGGAGTTTTTTTATTAAGCCACAAGAAATAATACACATGAAATATTATAAGCAACATGGAATGACCTATGTGACATGTTGCAGGATGAAGGAAGTAGAACAATATATAAACAGTGACTACAAAGATGAAAATGTTGATAGCTTTGAAAAAAAAGGGCAAACTTGTATCATTTTGATTAAGCCTCTTGGTCATAGAGAAGAGATGAAGCACACCTGGCTTTTCTCAGTAGAGAGCAAAGGATTCTGGGTAGGGAATGAAATCCTAAAATCATATATTTAAAGCTAGAAGGGACCCGAAGGTCATCCTGCTCAATCCATTCAATTTCCTAATGAGAAACCTTGAGTCTAGAGAAGTTAATTTTTTTGTTCAAGGTCAAATCAGTCACATACAAGCAGAACCTGCTTTGAAATTCAGATCCTCAAACTGCAAATCTGCTTCTGTGTCCACTGAACCACACTGTCTCCTTCCCTCCAAACTGGTACCTTTAGGATTCAAACCCCAGACGTGTTGCGTGTAAAGCACGCAGGGTATCCGTCTCTCAATAAGCATTTTCAGGGACCTACAACGTGTCAGCTATTTTATTGGCAATACAAAGTCAAAATCAATATGGTCTCTGCCTTCAAGAGTTCATTTTTGACGAGGAGGCAGCATGAGCATATAAAAGTCCTTTCGAAATAAATAGAAGGTAATTTGATGGGAGACTGGGAGGAGGATTTGACTTCCTGACATGGTCATTTTACGAATTGCTTTTGATTAAATGTTTTTTTCCTTGTTATCCGGAAGGATTGAATTTAATCAAGAGTGGGGAGATTAAGGGGAAATGAACATTTTTTTTTAAAAAAAAGGAGACTGTAAAAATTTTACCTAAAAATTGCAAATAATTCCACTAAGCTAAAAGGAAGGAAGGAAGCTCAGAGAAGCGTAGGGCGAGCGAGATGAAATGGCATCATTTGTGAGATTACAGGGAGAGGAAGAAAAGTTAGCGTTGCCCCTGGCATGGCGTTAACCCCTTGGTCTCTGCCAGGGATCTCAGCCTCACATGATGGCAACACTGTGATGAACCCTCATGCCATCCAGATGCCCCCTCTTCTTTCTGGAACAGCGAGTCACTTGAAAGATTGAGTCCTCAGTCATCAGACCCCGTGAACATGAAGCCAGTTCCTGGCAGCGAGTTGAAATGCCAGCTCCCCGTTGGTTTTCCATCTTAAGTTAAAGGCATTTGTATTTTCCGATCCTCTCTCCTACCAGCTGACTCCGGTCGGCTCTCTGGGACGGACAGGAGGAAGGGCATGATTTCAAATCGACACCCTTTGGACTGAGGGAGCTGGGCTGGTGGGGAGAAGAAAAAGAAAAGTCCATAAAAGCACAACACGACTCTTAGAGGAGAAGGCTATTCTCCCAAATGACGCCGCTCCAGAAAGCGCATTGTACCATTTGGCCCACTCAAGGCTTCCAGCTGAGGCCATAACCCGGGGCTCTCTTCTTCCTTTCCCATTGAAAATGTCAGCGCTGTGGAAGTCTGCAAATTTGCCAGTCAACTGGGGAAAAACTGATGATCCGAGAAGAAGGAACAGAAGATCACTCAACTCATTTGTGCCCATTTATCATGCAGATCACATTTCCAGAGACAGATAAGGTTGGGGAGGAAAGCCACTGAAGGCACTCCGGCTCCGACTAAAATCACCGCCTTTCACAATCCAAACTTGGGAGCTTCCCTCCTGAGAAGGGGGAACTGCGGCAGGAAGCAGATGTCAAAAGCACTGCCGAGGGACTCCTGGAGACGGGGAGTCCATAAAGAGGGCTCAGGGAGTCATTCAACCCAGGAAAAAGGCGCAGAAGCTGAGCTTCTACTCCCACTGAGTTAGGATGACTATTTCAAAAAGGATTCAATATTGCCAGCGAAAAATATAGGCCAGAAGGAGGGTTCTGAATGGGGTGAAAAGAACTATTTCCCTCCCCCCAGAAATAAAGCCCGGTAGCCCGGCAGCTAAAAGGGAAGGAGGAATATTTCATGCAATTCAAAATTCCAGCCAAAGGACCGGTAAACAAACAATCGCCCCCTCCCATTCTCGTGGCACTGGAATGCTAAAGATTTGCCTATTGTGTTCCTTATCACTGGACTCTATTAGAGGCCTTCTTTCTCTTCCTAATTTCCGGATTTGGCAGGTAGCACAGGGTATAGATCACTGAACTTGGAATCCGGAGGCACAGAGTGCAAATTCCACCAGCTACATTGTCCTGAGCAAGTCACCCCAAATCTCTCAGTCTCAGCTTCCTCATCTGTAAATCAAGGATAATAGTAGCATCTACTACCTCCAGGTTGTGGGAAGAATCAAATGAGATAATATTCATTAAAAAAAGAAAAGAATCAAATGAGATAATATTTGTAAAAATTGAAAATTCAAATGAGGTATTTGTAAAAAAGAATCAAAAGATACATTTGTAAAAATACTGTAAAAATCAAATGAGATATTTGTAAAAAATAAAGAATCAAAAGATACCTTTGTAAAAATACGGTAAAAATCAAATGAGATATTTGTAAAAAATAAAGCAAAAGAATCAAGAGATATAGTTGTAAAAATACTGTAAAAAATCAAATAATATATTTGTAGGAAAATTATAAAACAAAAGAATCAAATGAGATAATATTTGTAAAATATTTGTAAAAAAGAATCAAATGATATACTATCTGTAAAAATTTGCAAAACAAAAGAATCAAATAAGATAATATTTGTAAAAAACATATTCAATAAAGAATCAAATTAAAAATATTTGTAAAATTTGCCTGGCACATAGTAGGTACTTAATAAATATTTGTTTCCTTCTTCAATCCTTTCTTCCTTAAAAAGTATTTATTGAGTGCCCAGTTGAGTAACATATGCAAAGTAGTTGTCATACCTTAGAGCACAAAATAAAATTCTACTTATTATCATTAATATCATTTCCTGAGCAAATTGAATATTTCAAACTTTAACTTATTAAAGTTGTATGACTCCCAAAATAACTTTTAAAATATTTTTACCCCAATGACTTTAATTATTTGCTGTTCTGGGCTCATAAACTTGAGAAACTTGGAGCATTCAAAAAAAAAAAAAGAAGAAGGAAATAAAGCAAAAAAAAAAAAAAGTGTGTCTGGCACCCAAGTGTTTTGTTTTTCCTAAGCTCAATGCACTCTAATTTAATTGGCTCTTCCCTTAAAAATTATAATTAAAAGAAGCAATCTCACCTATATGGTAATTTCTCATTTCTTTATTTACCTTAAATCTTTTCATGCAGGAAACCCTTAATGTGTTTTGTTTTGTTTTCTAAGTAGAAATAGAAAACTAAGTAGAAAACTAAACAGAACCCTCATTAGAATTAGATTGCACACGTGTGCTTTACAAGGCATGATTTTCTGAATTCCCCCCAGACATTTTCAAATTCAGGCTGATATTCAATATCAATCCAACCAATAAAAAGCAATCCAGTTTCTATAATGAACCCAGAGAATATCTAAATTGGCAAGATCTTGCTTTTTTTTTTGGTCCTCATTAACTTTTTTAACTCTTACCTTCTATCTTTGAATTGATAATGATTACTGGCAGAAACTGATTAGCTAGGCCACTGGAGTTAAGTGTCTTGCCCAGGATCACACAGTTAGGAAGTCTGTGAGATCACATTTGAACCCAGGACCTCCCATCTTTAAGCCTGGCTCTCAATCTACTGAGCCACCCAGCTGACCTTCAATAAGAATTTATTAAGCTCCAACAATATTCCAGGATCTGTTCTAGGCACTAGAGGTGCAAATACAAAATGACATAGTCTCTGCCCTCAAAAAAACATGCATTCAATTTGGGGAAACAATATGCATCCATTTTATTTGCTTATCACTAATTATTCTGTTTTTATTTCTCTTTCTACTTATTCTCAGTATACATAAATGTCATTGTAGCCTCTTCCTTTGGAATGTGTTAATATGAAAAATGATAAAAAAAAGCTCAGGAAAACTACCCACGTGTAGAGTCTGTGTGGGTGTTGCCTAATTAGGTCTTTAGAGAAACACCTGGAAGGCTAGAAATAGGGAGAAAGGGGAATATACCCAAATGGTTTGCGTCAGAGCTGAAGCAGTCTCTGGAGGTCTCGATCTCAGCAAAGGTGGCAGGTCTGGGTTCCTTCCCAGAAATCTCAGGTTCTGGAGCTCGGGGTTGAAGTCTGGAAGTGGTCAGGATCAGCAGCAGCAGCAGCAGCAGCAGCAGCAGCAGCACATTGGCTGGGCTCCGGCATTTTAGTTTAAAGCCAAAAGCCCGAATCGGCTGGCCTGACCTCCCTCCCAAGGTGGCTTGGGCTGGACTGGCCGGCTGAGTCCCACTGGAGGCAAAAACGTGCTCTTGCATTTAGCAAAAGCATGGCAAGGAAAGTCACTTTCCTTTTTTAAAAAAGTGCTCAAAAGAGCTGAGCCAGATGGCCAAAAAGCAGGCATGGCTATCGTTAGGCTATCTGGAAGATTCGCTTCTGAGACTCTGGGTCCCAGAGCCGCATGGCTTTTTCCTCTTAGGCTATCTAGAAAATTGAGAGTTCGAATTTCGACCTTCTGGTTCGCCAAATTATAAGAATGAAAAATGATAGATGCTGGTATAAATATATATATTAGTATTTTAATTAAAGCCATGTTGATAGATAAAATCATTAGACCACGCGCTTGTAAGCATTCAAAACTGCCGCCTCCATACTGCCTCCTAGCCAAGCCCTCTACTCGCCAAAGAAGAGACACTCCCTCCTAACCCACGAGATTTAAGCGCTCCCCTGCGTCCAAGACGTCGGAAACGGAAACCAGTTGGACCATGTTGGATCAAGGGAAATGTAGTTTTGATACATTTCCCTTGTCCATAGAAATATATACATTTTTAGATGGTTTTTTCCAATTCCTTTTTACAAATGTAAGATCCTTATGAGTGGAGATTCTTCCATTCTTTGTACCTGTATTTCTGGTGACTTATACAGTGTCCGAAACATAGGAAGCATTTAATAAGTACATGCTGATAGAATGATGGAAACATATATGCCATATACGTGAGGAAGAGGGAACGTGAAAGGGGGGAACTACAACCCACACTTTTCTAGAATGAAACTGACTGTAAGTGTGATCTACTTAATGTCAAACTTTTCCCTTCCTTAATGGAGAATAAAATAATTTAGTAGTTCCAATTAATGTATTACTTTAAATGTTATAAACAAGTCATCCCTATGAACTCCCTCCCTGCCTTGGAGTGACTTAGACTCCATTTTCTTCTTCCTATTGGTACGCTGTGACAGCTTGGATCAGTCATTTTCTCTCTTTGGCTCCCATTTTCTTTACCTTGAAATAAGGGGCCTGTTTTAAATGACCTAACATCTTTTCTAACTAAAATCCTATGGCTCTGGGACCTTAAGGCAAACTAAAGGATTTGCAATCATGTTTTAGAGTAGGGAATATATGAATTAAAATGAGAAAGAAAAGGCAAGGAAATCTCAGAGCCGAAAGACCCTAAAGATTCTCTATTTTAACCTTTAACAAATAAGAATGCTCTCCACAGCATATCCAAAAAGGGTTCTTTCTACCTCTAACGACCTCAATGAAGGGGAAACCATTCCCACCTATGCAACCTGTCCTACTTCAAGACGTGTTAGTTATTAGGAAGTTTCTCTGGCATGCAGTCAAATCTAGATCTCTCATTTACTTTCTGCTTTTGTTCCTAGCTCTGCCTTCTTCGGTCAAACAGAACAAATCTAATTTCTTTTCCACAGGGCAATGCTTTGAATACTTGAAGGCTGTATATAGGACTCTTCTCTTCTGTCCTGACATCTCCCCTAATCGGCTGCCCTCTTCCCTATGCGTTCTACCTTATTGATTATCTAAATAAGCTTCATCACCCAAACCTCAACACAGCTCTCCAGATATGGTCTGACTAGGCAGTATTTAGTCAGAATATTTCACGTCTCTATCCCAGACATCAGGCCTCTCATAAGGCAACCCAAACCAAGCTTACTTTTGATCATGTAGTCGATTAAAACCCCCAGATCTATTTTTTTTTTAAATTTCCTTCTGCTAAATTCATGGTGGCAACACACAGAATAAAACATAGAGTTGAGGGAAAGATTATTGAGGAGATAAAGAAAAGCACCAGAATTCCAAAAACATTTCCTAGCAGGCAATTATTATTGTGTGTGTTTAATCTGTTATGTTTATTTTCCATAATTTCTATTAGCATTCCCCAAACTCAACCCTGTGACTTCAGTTAGTATTTGCCTCATCATTTCCATCGAATGGCATTCTGAGTCTCCAAGAGATTAAGAGATCCACACAAAGGAAATGAGGTCTCAGGGAAAACTCAGGTCAAGTTTCTGCCTCTCTTTTCACCCCCCTCTCCAGATGCTTCTCTCTGAGGAAACTGGTCTTCAAGATCATTATTATGTCACGAATGATACCTCTGGTCACCTCTGCTGACACTCCGTCACCTTTTTATTAGTGACTTGGATTCTGTGCGTCCAACACATCATTAGAATATTTGGGACAAGTGGGACAGGGTTATGATTACAATTCGCTGGAGACTATCTTAATTTTATAATGATTTATTAAATAGCAAAAAGTGGGCCAGAGAAAGAAAGAGAGAAGCATTTGCCACATGTGGCCAGCTAGCTCTTTTTGCCATCTCCCTCATGAGCAGGCAGAGTCAACCACAAGCTAGAACACGAACAGTCACTCTAGTACGTGGCACCAAAGGAAGAGAGTTATTTCTCTGCCAAGTCCTTTTCCCAAGCCTCTCTGATTGGTGGACTCAGACCTCAGTCCAAATAAGACTCAGGTCTTCCAAACACCAGGATTAATCACTTTTAGAAGCAAATTCCATTTTTCATAACATGATAAACAAAAGGAGAGAGGACTCGACCATAGCTTCACAGAGTTATAGTCCAAGGCTCTAAAACCTTAGATTTTTTTTGCCTTAAAATCAAAGACTGCTTTAAGGGTTAAAAAGGGGTACAGATTAATATTAACTTTCCACAGCAGCCAAGGAGCACAGTGGATAGAATGCTGGAACTGGTGTCAGGAAGACTCATCTTCCTGAATCCAAATCCATTTCCTAGCTACATGACCCTGGGCAAGTTATTTTGCCTCAGTTTCCCTATATCTATAAAATGATCTGAAAAAAGAAATAGCAAATCACCGTAACAAATATGACAAGAAAACCCTAAATGAGGTCACAAAGAGTTCAACATGACTGAAAAATGACTGAACAACATCAATCAAACATCGATGGCCAGAAAGGCACTGGTGGTAATATTTAGGTCAGTGATCAGCTCCTCCAGAAAAGTTATTTCCCAGTAAGAGGTAGCTTTGCTAAAGATCGCTGGGAAAAAAAAATCTCCAGATCAAATCAGTTTGTCTCTGGTCTCATTCAAAGAATGCTGGGTTTGGAGAAAAGGATCTGGTTTAAAATGCGAGTTCTACCACCTATTTCCTGCATTACCTTAAACAGATTACTTCTACTCCATAATCCTCGGTTTCTCATCTACAAAATAAGGCAGGGAGAACTAGAAAGCCTCTGAGGTTCCTTATACCTCTAAATCCAAGATCCTAACCACAAGTGAGTCTACCCATTCCTCAGAATTTCTCAGCATTATCTTTGACTTTCTCCTCTTATCCTTTTGATAATTGAAGAAAAGCTAATAAGTGTCAAAGGTGGAATATGAACCCCTGATTTTCTGGACATCAGGTACAGTGCTTCACTTCCTATACCAACCCCCTTGATGCTATTCTTCCATGCATCTTCAGTCTCTTTTTTCCCACTGGCTCCTTCCATTCAGTCTATAAACATGTCTATGCCCCTCTCATCCTAATAAAGTCTCTCCTTATTCTTTCTATTCCACCCAACTACTATACCATCTGTCTTCCCTCTTTCTCCCATTGATAAGCTTTTTGAAAAAAAATTTCCTACACCATTGCCACTACAAATTCATTATCTACTTTTTCCCTTCCCTCCCTCCCTCCCTCCCTTCCTTCCTTCCTTCCTTTCTTTTCTTCTAATTCCTTCCTTTCTTTCCTTCATTCCTTACTTCCTTCTTTCCTTCTTTCTTTCTTTCCTTTTTTCTTCTTTTCTGTCTTTCTTTCTTCCTTTCTTTCTTTCTTTCTTCCTTTCTTTCTTTTTCTTTTTCTTTTCTTCTATTTAACTGGAAGTATAGTGGCCACCCAATAATCCAATCTGCTTCTGATCAATAGGGAAACTTTGATTTGCTCCATTTAAAACTTTAAGTAGTTCACCCCTTGTTGGGCAGTTTCATGATGCCTGGCATCATAATGGTGCAGGACAGTGTAATTGCTCAAACATCTTTAACACTGCTATACCTCAGAAATTCTGAGTACAAGTTATTCACAAACCCCAAACCTACCCAATAACAGGAATTACAGGCATGTACTACCATTCCTGCCCTATCCACCTTAAAACAGTGGTTCCCAAACTTTTTTGGCCTACCACCCCCTTTCCAGAAAAATATTACTTAGCACCCCCTGGAAATTAATTTTTTAATTTTAATAGCATTTAATAGGAAAGATACATGTATTAATGTTTCTACCTTTTTCATAAAATATAGTAAAGAAAGTGTAAATTAGAAACATTGAACTCTGAAATTATGAAACTATTTCTTGAACTCATAATAGAATGTAATACAAAAAAAGTTAAAACCTGTGGCTCCCCTGGATCGCTGCAGAACCCACCAGGGGGCAGTGGCGCCCACTTTGGGAATCGCTGCCTTACAATCTTGCTACTGTGCAAGAGAGAAATAAAATTATTCTCTCTAAGATCATACAACAATGATCTCATGAATTATGGTCTTAAATTCATATCATCATCCTTCTTAAAAGCTATGAAACATCTAATAATATCCACACCCTCCTAATAGATATTCTCCCAGCCCCTGGCTCTAGAGACACTCTTGCCTCTCATGGTTCTCCTCCTAGCTGTCAAATCATTACTTCTTTGTTAGTATGAATATTAGATTTTTGGTAATCCTCTAATGTGTTTCCATGTTCTGAATTCTAGTTTTTTACATTTGTATCATCATACTTCTTTCTATACTGTATCTTTTCATACTACAGCTAAAGAAGCTTTACATATTAAAGTTATCATGTTGTTTTTTTTTAATCTTCATTGGCTACCTATTACTTAGATAATAAAACTGGCATTTATCTAACATTCAAGGGCCCCCACAATCTTCCACCAATCCACTTTTCTAGCAGTAGTTTGTATTACCTTCTGTCCTTAATCCTCTTTTTTTTCTCTCTCTCTTTTTTCAGTTTCCTTTTTGGTCATCTTAGTCAGCTCAGTCCTCTCAGATCTACAATTCTAGATCTGACTTTTCCTAAGCTTTCGTCCCACAGTTCCGACAATCTATAGGCATTCCCATCTGAATGCCCTACTAACATCTCATACATAATACACAATTGAAAAAATAAGATATAACAAAACTCTAGTTCACTGTTTTGTTTTTTTTCCTCTTAAGTCCTCTCTTCTGAAATTCCTATTTTTCTCAGTATCACCTACTCAGTCTCCAGTGATGTAAAACTAAAATTTATCTTTGAATCTTCCCTTTCTTTCACGTCTCATGGTTCAGTCAGTTACTAAGTCTCATGTATTCAACCTTTTTGACCTTCACATCCAGAATACTTCTTGCATCCTTCTCATCCCTTTTTTTTTCCTATTGTCAAGTCATGAAAACACCATTGGAGGCTTGCTACAATAACTTCCATCATTTGTACTCTTTCTGTTCCAAGGTATCCTTCATACTACTGCCAAAAACCTTTATGTATGAACCTAGTATTGTTATTTTATTTTTTAAAATCTTCATTGGCTTCCTCTCACATAGAGAATAAAACTGTCAAGGCCCCCCACAATCTTCCATCACTCCGCTTTCCTAGCCTTACTTTGTATTACTCCCTTCATATATACTGCACTACCACTGAATTTTCCATCTCTCTACCTCCCAAGCACATTCTAATTTCCCTAACTTCTTGCTTCTCATACTACTCCGTATGCCTAGAATGTCCTTCTTTCCCATTTCTATTCCAAAGCTGAATTGCCATCCATTCTTTAAAGACTCCATCTCTACATGAAGCCCTTCTTGGTCTCTTCTGTTAGTATGGATATTGGATACATAGTAAATTTTTGGTAATCCTCTACTGTATTTATATAATTTCAATTCTAGTTTTTTTTTAATTTGCATTATTCTACTACCACATTGTAAAATACATGAGGGAAGGCATCTATTGTATTAGTGTGTTATGAAAAAGCCTTTTGGAAACCTTAGTGATATGTAAATGTTAGCTCTTGCAACTGTTTTTATCTGTCTTTTGTGTCTCCCCCAGTTCCTAAAAGTCTATACACAATTGATGCTCAGTAAATATTTGTTGAATGTAATGAAGGATGGATAGATGGATAAATAAATGAGTATGAAAAAGCCAGAACATTCTGCTTATAGTTAGATATCATGGGACCTTACCCAGATTGCTCTATGAAGATATTAACACTTTCCTAATTGATGCCAAAAGGGTATCGAATTTTGAGAAAGGACAGACAAGGACTTGTCTCTCTGAGAAAGAGCACATAACTGAAGCATAGAAGAATTTTTGATGAAAAAGAAAAGAGATTCCAAAATGTCACTGCAATAGAGACATTTTTAAATGATCTCAGGTTAATTTACATATGCCTAAAAATGTTACCAAAAAGATGTTGGAAAAGTATGGTTGGGAAAAGTGTTGTTGGTCTTGTAGTTACAATAAGGGAAAACTAACCATTGCATTGATCCACGCAATGATATTCACTGGTTATCAAGAGAATTCAAGGAAGGCACCCAACATATACAATGGACTCCTTCTTAAAGGATTTATGGCAGGGCATGGACAAGAGCCACATGAGCTGAAAAGGCACTGGCAGGATGCATTCTGCAATATGTAAAGAGTACCTATATTGACATCAACAAACTCAATATTAGATTAATTTCCAATATCAAATGAGGATACATTCTGAACATTGATCAATCCTCTTCCAAATCAATATCCCCAAATAAAAATCAAATCTTCATTGTGTCTTCCTCTCAAAGAAGAGAATAAATACTGTGTGCCACACATTGAAATAACAATATTCTGCCTGGGGCATGAAATGGCTTCCCTCAGTCCCCTTCTGGTCAACCACACAAAAGAACTTGCACAGGTTTTTTTAAGTTGTATTGTTTCACTTTGTTCCCCTAATGAGATGTGTCACAAGGAGTTTTTTGTTGTTGTTTTTGTTGTAGCTGCTCTTAAGAAAATTACTTTAGAGAAGAATAGGAGAGATTAAGAGGATTTTTTGTTTGTTTGTTTTTTATTTACAGAATCTCTTTCTGTTGGTTTCTCCAGTTTTGGCTTTGTCTCTAATTCTCCATCAAATGGATTTTTTTTTTTTGGTAGTTAATGCAGACATGTTTTTTTGTTTTGTTTTGTTTTATTGTGATAGTGGTCAATAAAAATAACCCAGTCAACTGAACTGTTCAATGATCCAGAGAATTTGTTAAGATCTGGTCATTTTATGTGAATTTCATCAAAGTTTCTCCTAGCATGGCCCTCCCTCCCTCTCCTGACCACATTAGGCAAGTACAAGAATGTTTAATCAGTCTTCAACTCCTTCTTAGTTCTCTTTATCCAAGGGTTACTGGCATTGGTTTGGGTCAACCTCAAAAAAACAAAGAATTAACGTGGGCTCAAAGGTAGTCTTCTAAATATTTCATGGGAACTCCTTCTAGCAATTCAGATTGTGATTTATCTTTGCCAATCCATCTTTTGCTACTTTCTTCAAAGTGTTTTTCACAAATTAGCTGTGGAAGATCCACCCAATGAGCAGGGTACTTCTTCAGTTCTACTTGGCACTGCAATGAGGAAAAGGAAGGAAGAAAGGAAGGAGTCAGTTGAATGTCAAGCAACCATTTTCAAGCATAAGGAGTCACTTAATACTGCCTTATTAGGCACTTAAGGGTGTTTATTGAATTGAGTTGCATGTTGTAATGCTTCTATGGAGAATATAAATTTGACCAAATTGTTAAAAAGAAAAAAAAAGTTTTGAAAAGAAACATGTAGAAATCATTTAGGGGCAAGTAGGCAGTGCAATGGATAGAGTACCAGGCCCGGAGTCAGGAAGATCTGAGTCCAAATTTGGCCTCAGATACTTATACTAGCTCTTTGACCTTGAACAAGTCATAATCCTATTCACCTAAATTTCTTCATCTATAAAATAAGCTACAGAAGGAAATAGCAAAAGACTCCAGTATTTTTACCAAGAAAACTCCATCAAAATGGTGCCATGAAGAATCAGACATTAATGAAACAAGTGAATAACATGAAATTCCTTTATCATATCATGTTCGATTTATGACTTCTACTTTTTACATAAAAAATTAGAATTCTAATATAATCTAGGTTCTTCTTCATCTTAGACTTCCTATTGATATAGACTTTGCCTTTTGATATCTCACTTGTATTTTACACCTAGCTCTGTTAAATCCATCTCTCACCTCAGTCTTTGAAAACTAAGTATTATAAAAGGGAATTCATGGTTCTCTTTGAGTTCACACTTGTGAAAAGGGAATCCTTTGTTCTCTTTCCTTAGTTGGAGTTAACACTTTGGTTGGCAATAACTTTGAATCAACACAAGCTTGAACTAGGTGGGAGAAGCTTGAAAACCACTTAGTGAGTTCACACCTTACTTGATGCTAGGTGAGAAGAAGAGTTCACACACTTAGAAAGGTGTGAATCCAAAGGTGACAACTCAGACAATTTGGAAACTGTGATTGGCCCCCAAGAAAGGGGCAGAGACAGGAAACCACCATAAAAGCAGGGAATCTGGTGAAGGAGGCTAGTAGAGAGTGAACTCCAAGAAGAGAGTCACTCCAAGAAAGAAGTCAGCTTCAAGAAGAAGGTCAGCTCAAAGAAGAAAGTCAGCCTCAGGAATCACCTTCAGCTCTGGTCATTGTCTTGGGTGAATGGATAGCTGGTTTTCCCTTCCAGTCTTCTGGAGATAGTTTATTTGCCTTTTTGTACTCTTTCTACCTCTTTTATAAATAAAAGATTTATGATTTCATACATTTAGCCAAAGCATTCATTTTAACACTTATAGTATACCCTTGAATTGATCTTGTGATTCTATCCCATTTAGTCTTTTGTTCCTTCATTTATCACCTCATTTCAGGCATTACATTTTAGGGAAGGTATCTAAGAAGAGAGTAACCAGAATGGTTGGTAATCCATGAAAGGATTAATTGAAGACACTCAGATTATCTAGCCTGGAAAAAAGAAGACAATATGTGGTGGTGGTAGTCGTCATCGTCGTCATCATGCTCTGTGTTCTCATGGATGTGGAGGATAGTCCTATACTAACACAGTGCAGCTATTCCTCAATAATTTTTAGTTTAAAAGAGTTCCTTGGGACACTGAGAGGGTAAATGACTTCTTCTAGGGTCACACAGATGGTCAGTATTTCAGAGGTACTAATTGAACCCAGGTCTTCTTGACTCTATGAGTGGTTCTCTATACTATATCACACTGACTCTAAGGTATGTGGAGTACCAGAGGGGCAGAAAGGGGAGGTGAACAAGGATAGCATGAAAGCTATCTTCAAATATTTGAAGAACTAACATATAGAAAAGGCATGTGTCTTATGTGGTCCCCAGGGATATATCAAAGAGAATCAACTATCAATTAGCACCTACTATTTGTCAGGCACAGTGTTAAGACCTAGGGAATCAAAGAAAGTAAAAAACCTGATCTCTGTCTTCAAGGAATTGACATTTGAATGAGAAAGATAACAAGCAAATAACTATGTAAATGGATGATATAAACAAGGTAAATAGAAGAGAGAAGTTTCAGGGAGACAGATTGAGGTTGGGAGTAAGAGGACATTTTTCTACAGTCAAAAGTAGAAAGAAATGTCTAAGAAAGGAACTGAGTTCTCCCTCACTGGAAATTTTCAAGCAAAGGCTGGATAACCACTGTGTAGACTTATTCCTCCATTCATCATCCTTGTGACTTCCTAAGCCCCCAAATCCCTTTCTGGTTATCTCTCTTTTATGTGCTATTTCCACTTATTAGAATGTTAACTCCTTAAGAGTAGAGACTATCTTGCTTTCCCAAAATCCATCCTGGTGCTGGTAACTGGCATAGGCAGGATTAGAATCAAATTCTTCTAATTTCAGATTCATGACTCTCCACTTTCCCTCTATTATCTTTCAGGAGAGCTGGCATCTATAATTTTCTGGAATCCATTTCTAACCCCATCAGGGTCAGAACTCCCTGTGTGAGAACTCCCTCCACTAATGCAGTGAGTACCTAGTTTGTAACTACTGACTTCGAGACTTAACTAAGAAGCTGTATGACATCCCTATAGTTATAGATATCACATTTGTCCAATAGGGAACATGAACTTTACTTTTTCTCCTTCTTAGGCCAGCTCTCTATTTACTATTCCATGTTGCCTTTCTACTCAGCTAATAAATCTTTAACAAGATTAATTGCCATGACCAGGCTATAAATTGATAATGAAGCAAACCTTAAGCCTTTGTGTCCAGATTAATTAAAAACAAACTAAACAAGTCATGCTACAATGGAGAGAACACTTGATTTGGAATCAGAGGAGCAGAGTTTGAATTCCACCTCCATTAGTATCTACCTGTGTGATCTGGGGCAAGTCACAACTTTCTGGGCTGCAATTTCTTTGTTTTGAAATGAGGGGGTTGATTCAAATGGCCTCTGAATTCCCTTTTAGCTCTGGAGCTCTGATCCTATGAATCAGGAAAACAAAAACAAAAGCTGAAATCAATCACTTAGAAGAAATCATCATCTCTGACTCCACTATTTCCTCTTGATTTGTTATCTCCCCTCCAATTCTGTTGTCCATTCCAAGAAATATGGGTTTTAAAGGAAAATATTTTAGGTCCTTAATAGAGACAGGACAATAGAAGAAGAATCACTAAGGTGGCACAGAGGATAGAGGGCCAGGAAGTATCTTCTCCTTGATTTCAAATCTGACCTCATACACTTACTAGCAGTGTAACCCTGGGCAAGTCATTTAACCCTGTTTGCCTCAGGTTCCTCATCTATAAAATGAGCTAGAGAAGGAATTGGCAAACCACTCAAGTATCTTTGCCACAAAACCCCAAATGGGGTCAAGAAGAGTTGGACAGGACTGAACAAAGACAACAATAGAAGAAAGAATTTCAGAATCAGTTATTTTAGCACCCAAAGGGATCTTTAAGATCATTTTAGAGATAAAAACATTGAAGAATGGATGTGGGTGGATGTAGGATGAATGCAGTGACTAGAATGGAATGTGGGCCAATCCAACTACTTAAGAAGAGTATTTATAAGGCTGGTAATCATTGGTCTAGGTACAACAATGCTGCTTTGTCTTCCAGCTGTTTATGTAAGCTTGATTTTTCTCGTGTATTTGTACCACCTAACCCCCCCAACCCCCTCCCAAATCCCCTTCCACTCCCCCACATTCCCCAAGTATTTGAGAAGCTTTTGCCCTAGGAAGACAGTGAGTATACTTTCACTCTTCATTTCCATCCATAGTCTTATTGTTTTCCTATTCCAATTGAATCATCCATGCTTCAGGGACTGGCCCTTTATTCCCATAGGCAAAGTCAGGTAGAGAACAGAGCAATTATCTATTGGATTTGATCAATACAGACAAGCAGTCTGGCCAAGACACTTTTTTCCCCTGATAACACTAGTGCTTTGGGGCTGGGAAACGGGACCAGAGAGCAGAGCCTGGTCTGTTTGTTTCTTTAGGTCCTCATAATCCTTCCGTTTTAGCGCAACCAAAATAATAATATAATGACTAGCTACATGGCTCATTTAGATGATTAATAATAACAACAATAATATTAGTAACAATAACACTAATAATTCACATTTATAAACATTACAGGCAGCTAAGTTGCACAGTAGAAAGAGTGCCAGCCCTGGAGTTGGGAAGACTCATCTTTCTTTTTTCTTTTCTTTTCTTTCCTTCCTTCCTTTCTTTCCTTTCCTTCCTTCCTTCCTTCCTTCCTTCCTCTTTCTTTCTTTCTTTCTTTCTTTCTTTCTTTCTTTCTTTCTTTCTTTCTTTCTTTCTTTCTTTCTTTCTTCCTCCCTTCCTTCCTCCCTCCCTTTCTTCCTCCCTTCCTTCCTTCTTTCCTTCCTTTTTTAAACCCTTATCTTCCATCTTAGAATCAATACTGTCTATTGGTTCTAAGCAGAAGAGTGGTAAAGGCCAGGCAATGGGGGGTTAAGTGATTTACTCAAGATCACACAGCTAGGAAGTGTGTGAGGTCAGATTTGAACTGAGGACCTCTTGTCTCTAGGCCTGGCTCTCCATCCACTGAGCCACCCAGCTGCCCCCAAGACTCATCTTTCTGAGTTCAAATCTGGTCTTAGACACTTAACTAGCTGTGTTACCCTAGACAAATCACTTAACCCTGCTTGCCTCAGTTTCCTCATCTGACAAAGGAGCTGGAGGAGGAAATGAAAACCACCTTTGCCAAGAAAATCCCAACTGGGATCCAGACAAGACTGAAAAACAACTGAACCACAAGAATCTGCAAAGTGTTTTCTTCAAAACAGTGTTTTGAGGGAGATAATGTAACTATTATTGCTAACATTTTATAGATGAGGAAATTGAGGTTGAGATAAGTTAAATGATTTGCTGATGATCATAAATACAAGTATGGGTAACAAGCTTAAAATATGGCTCTAGTTGGATTTGCCTTATTCTAAGAAACAAGATAAGGAAAGGAGGGAGGGGGTGGGGAGAGGAAATGAGGTAGCATAATATTTTAATAATAGCTTGTGACCTGGGTAATTTTTAGCTTCACAATGATCAAAGCAATTATATGACTATAAATCACAGAAAAGTTGCCAATCTGCCTTGTTAAGGGAACTTATCTCACTCAAAGGTTCCCTTTACCAACAAAATCACTGAGCCAGTTCCTATCCTCATATTCATGTGAGGAAACCCAGTAGCCAAAAGGAGAAAATGAGATTCAGAGCTCTGTGTTGAAGATCAATAGAGGAAGAAACAGTACTGATATTGTCATCATATGATTGTGCAGATCACTAGGAAATAGATGAGGAATTAGGGAGAGAGATCACAAGCCTGGCATGATAGATAGTAGTGACAGATACATCAATTACCCAAGTAGCTGCTGGAGCTTAGTCTACCCAAAGCAGAATCACTAACAATCTCCTACCTTGTCTGAATGATAATTTCATCTGTTAAAAAACACAGAGAAATAAAGTCAGAAGGAGGAACGAAGGAAGGAAGAAGGGGAAGAAGAAAAGAGAAGAACGAAGAGAGGAGAGGAGGACAAGAGTTTTAGATGTCACAAAATATGCATGTTTTCTCCATTCCTGAAGAACTTAAGGCTGGTTGATCACTTGACTCTATAGTTCTGAAGTTAAATAAAAGCTAATCTGGCATTCATACTAAAGTTTTCTACTATTATGGTGAACCCAAAAAAGGTCACCAAGCTACCTAAAAAAAGGGAAGATCAGTTCAAGTCAGAAATAAAATAGGTCAAAGATGCCTTCAAATGACGATTATACTTCCAACCCCCTTCTTTTACAGATGAGGAAAGTGAGGCAAAGAAATAGTAACTTGACTATCATCACATCTAGTATCAGAACCAAACTTGAATCTAGGTCTTCTGATGCAGATGCAGTACTTTTTTTTAGTGTGCCAAACTAACTCTCTTTATGCTTAGATAACATAAAGTTTCGAGGAAATGACAATACATTGAAAAATAGTCAGGATATGGTGGGGGAGGAAGATCTTGATTATCCAGAACATCAGGCTAAAAATGAATCAGATGAAATTTAACAGGGAGACAGGCAGATAGATAATAAATATATACATATATAGTCTTATATTTGGGTTCAAAAAATTCACTCCTCAAACATAAAATGAGGGACATGTAGTAAACAGCAGTCTATCTAAAAAAAATAAAAATTTTGTTTTACTTTGGTTTGCTTTAATTTGGGATGAACCATTAGCTCAAAATTCATCTGGCAGCAGAAAAAGCTAAGGTCACTTAGTAAGCATTTCTTCCGTACAATCCACTTGGTTAAGAATTTAAAAGATTTAGCGATGACCACTTGCCAGGAATATTAGAATGAGGATTCCTTTCATATGGCTAGATTAGATAGCCTCTCCAAGGTCCCTTCCAATTCTCAGTCTATATTTTATGAGATAATCATGGTCTTCCCCCTATTCTTTTGTTATGAAAGTGAGAACCTGTTGGATTCCTGTATTTTCTTCATGATTTTTTGTGCCTTAGAAACCTTAGTTATTTTTAATTAAGATATTTTAACTTTTGTCATTGTACTCACATTTATTTATAAATGTTATGGTTTGCAAATCACTCTTTTTATAACAGTCATGTGAAGAAAATAGTCAAGTAAATAAACAAGTTTTGCTAAGTTCTTACTGTGTGCTAGGCCCAGAAAAACAATACAAGCAGAAAAAAAAATAAACCTCTTCCTTCCCCTCAAAGAGCTTACATTTTCGGCAAGGAAGACAATAATTAAAGCTGAAAGAGGGAGGGCATTATCTGTGTTGGAACCTAGTGAAGGAAATCTAAAGGGTCAAGAGTGGACTCTGGAGAATGAAAACATGGCTGTCCTGGACACTTTCCAGCCAGCCATTCAGGAATGTCTACAGCAGCAATGTGTGAAAGCTATTGTGATTTGATGGGAAAAGTTGGAAGAATCAGGAGAATTTAGAGAGGAATGAATATACTGTAGAGGATAATAAATCCTTGACTTCTTTCAAACCCAGCTCAGATGTCACCTCCTTCTGGAGAACTTTCCTGCTCCTCCCATCTGCTGGTGCTTTGCCCCTTCAGCTCTCCTTCCAGATATCTGTATCTATCTTGTAGGTATTTATTTATGTATAGATTTTCTCCCCTATTAGAATGTAAGCTCCTTGAGGGCAGGGACAGTTGTCAATCTTTTATTTACACCTCAATCATTTTACACAGTTCCTTGACATATTAAGGACCTAATGAATGCTTGTTGATTGCTTGATTGATTAATTACAGAGAGAATACTTAGAGCCCAAGGCAAGATGGAAAAAAGCAAACTGAAGGCTAATTAGATCCCAGAAATACCCATGAAAAATGAAACTATCTCTTTATCACTGATGATAGAAAATAAAATTAAAAAATGATCTACTACCACCTGCAAATACCTGAATAATTACAATGTGGGATTTTATTAATGATTAAACTGAATTTTAGAAATGTCTTCATTCAAATGATGAATATGATGCATACAAATTGAGTAATCTGCCTCAGTTGCTTAGGCAACTCATATAAAACAAAGAAAAACTAGAAAGGGAGTCTTTCAAAATAAGATTTAAAAAAACTGAATACTCACAAACATTATTAATCAACAAGTACTTTTTTTTAAGTTATAAGCAAGTTTGTGGAGAAAAGTCCTGAAAAAGAAATGCAAATGTTAACTACATCACTTTACAAATTCTCCCAGAAATAAGACATGATGAAGCAAGAAAAGCAGTAAACATGGACAAGACATATAAGAAGTCATATAAAGAACCAGGTATGTTTGCATGAATTGAGTGATCCATTCTTTGGTTAATTCCGTTTTGGACCTATAATAATGGCTTGCCTTACTAAGGAAAAAAGCAATATGATGGGACAAAGGGGCAGTCTTAGATGGAGGGTCAAATTCTGACTATCCACGATTTACACCTTAAAGTGCTATATAAATGGGCAATATTGGGAATAAATTTCAACATGTCAAAAACACTGATTCATTTAAAAGAGGGCTGAGCTGGGTTTAATGCCTACCACTGACTTTACTGGCTCTGTGACCACATATAACACCCAGCCTCTCAGTAACTCCAGGAAACAACCTACAACTCTAAATTACAGTCAAGTTGTTTATCTGCATTATCTCAGGGAATTTCCAAACCAGAAATTCTCCATACAAGAGAGTCTCAGGTCTAGGCAACCCTGTCTTCCTCCTTCTCCTCCTTCCTCTATGCTCCTTCTCTTTTCCCCAACCAATTAGCTGATCTCTGAGCCCTCAATTATTCAGAAGGTCATAAAATTTAGACTGGACAAGACCTGAGAGTACAACCCTCTAATTTTGCAAATGACAAAATGAGGTGCAAAGAGAATATAAGTGACATGTCCACTCTCACACTGCTAGCAAATGTCAGAGTAGAATTCAAACTGAAGTCTATATTTGTAGTATTGAAATGAATTGATCTAAAACCTGCCCAAGAAAAATGCTGTTACTCACTAAGTCATCTTCATTATTCCACAATCCAATTATAAACCTAAATAAATGGCAAAATCCATAGGTTGTTTCAATGGGATCCATACAAAAGCCCCAGATTAAGAACTGGCCATCAAAACGGTCCCACCATGAACTGTATATCCCATCTTCCTCCTTGAGTATTTTGGTTCACCCGCTGCAGAGAGTTAGCCATGTCACCACAACTAAGAAGTGACAAGCATACTGGAAAATAAAAAAAGATGACCAAGTTGTACACTATTGCAGGTGATCAGAAGTCAGGCCTGAAACCTTTAAAGAATTGAAAATTATTACAAAGAATTCCCTCAGCTAAAGCTTCTAGACCTCGGAATCTTGTGAACCCAGAAAAGTTAAGTAGTCTACGGCGTCTGAGGGGAAGCAAGAAGGACCTAAGTAATAGAAAATAGCCAAGACCAATTTAGGAGATACCAATCACACATAACAAAGCACATCCTTTTTCCTGGAGGTTACAGTCAGTGGAAAGATGCAGTTTAGAAGCCTACTTCGATATGATTTATTGGGATGCTTACGAGTTCATTGATATCGTTCCACATGATTGCCTGACGTACAAACAAAGCTATGCAGAGTTCTGAGGTAGAAGTTAAGACTTTTTTTTTTAATGAAGAAGCAAAATGTGACAATTAATAAAACTAAGTAAAAGCCCAAATGGGCCGGCATTCAAACTCCCAGAGGACAAAGAACGTCAAAGTTGTTTTGGCACTTTGAGAAGGATCCTATGTTTGTTTCAATTTCTCAAGATTTCCCCTAAATGACCTTTTGTTGAATTCTCCTCTCTTGTCCAGGAAATAAATGTTTCCAAAGGGCCCAAATGAAAGAAGCTTCTCTAGCCATGTCTCCAAAGAAAATGATTGAAATTCCAAATATGTTGGCTCTCAAAGTTCTTAAATTCCTTAAACTAAGTAGCATTGAATCTAGTAGATGTATTCTTTCATCTGGAAGAATAATTGATGTTATGATCAGAAAGATGGATAGGTGGTCAGAGACAGACCAAAAAAAAAGACAGAGGGAAGAGGAGAAAGAATTTAAGTCCTTACTATGTGCCAGGCATTGTATTGAATGCTGTGGCTACAAATAAATCCAATCAAACTTGTCTAAGTCCTTAAGAATCTTACATTCTGACAATACTTAAAGAGGTTCTGAAAAGGGAGGGAAGAGGAGATGACCCAAATTGGAAAGTGGCGAAGTGAGGGAATAGGGACAAGAGATGGCCAGGAAGTGGGCTGGAGGCTTGAAACCAAAAAGGATAAGGTTTAAGCTAGTCTAATAAAACCCAGAGTGGTTCCTGGAGCAGAGTCCAGATTTTCTGATAGGAAGGGAGCAGACCTGAGTGGAACAAGCAGAGACGTCTAGGGATGTCCTGGAAGTGACAGGAAGTATTCTGAGTTAGGTGCAACACATTCTCCCTTCTCCCTAAGCCAAAACTGAGTGAAAACCAAAGGAAGAAGCAATCCTCTCTAAAAGCTGTTTTAGAGGGAAATCTGTCCTCCAATATTGACTCTATTTTGCAGTACCACCTGCTTCAATTCTTAGCTCCCCACTGATGCCTCAATTATGGTCTATTGAACACATCTCTTCTACCACAACGAGAAAGCAATTCTACCAGAACCAATATATTCCGAAAACAAATGTCTGAGTAGGAATAGGTCATTCCTCTGCTCAAGGAACATCAGTGGTTCCCTTCTGCCTCAGAATTAAATATAAAGTCTTCTTGTCACTAAAAGGCCATCACGATCTTTCTTCAATCTGTCTCTCTAGATAGAGATCATATTATTTACTCAACTCAACTATCCTATGTGCAAATCCTTGTATGCAGTAGTCCATCTTCAGTCTCCACGTTTTGTACAGGCAGCTCCCCATAACTGAAGTACATTCCTGAATCGGCTCAACAACTTAGAATGTCTTTGCCATTGTTGTTATTGGTTAGGCATTTCAGTCATAGCCAAGGCTTCATGACTACATTTGGGATTTTCTTCACCAGGACTGGAGTGGATTGCCATTTTCTTCTCCAGCATATTTTACAGATGAGGAAACTGAGGCAAACAGTGGATTGCCATTTTCTTCTCCAGCTTATTTTACAGATGAGGAAACTGAGGCAAACAGTGGATTGCCATTTTCTTCTCCAGCTTATTTTACAGATGAGGAAAGTGAGGCAAGAGCCTTGCCCACCACCCCCATCTTTCCCGATTTCTCTTGTTATTAGCTATACTCCCTGAAAATACTTATTATATATTTTACTTATCTATATGTGTTTCATTTCCTCCTAATTCTTTTTAAGCACCCTGAGGGGAAGGACTGTTTTCATTTTTTTCTTTTCTAGCCTTTTCTATGTGTCAGCACTGTTCTAACTAAGCATGTGAGATACAAATATAAGTAGTAGAACCTGATTAAATCGAACCAAACACCCATCTAGAAAGAGTCAGACTCTCAGAAATGAATGATAACATTGCCTGCCTCATTGACACCGGGAATAACAATTATACCCTTCCACATCAGGCTCAAGGGCAGAGTCAGAATTTTGTGCATGGACTTTCCCAGTTGCTCTATCCCAGAAAGGCTTTCAGCCCTTGGATGGACAAGGACAGAGAGCCAGGGAGCACATTCCCACAATCAGAAAAATCTGTGTACTTTACAGCCACTGTTCATAGCTGGAGGCATGGCTGGTGGGGTAGCTGAGCCTTTCTCTAGGGCTCACAGACAAAAGGCCAGCTGCCTGGGGCAGGGCAGAGGAAAGGTTGAGGGACGATACCTCCTCCCTGGTGGCTTGAAGATGCCCTTATTAGTGCCCTCCTAGATGGCAGTGGAAGAATCAAGCTGACATTTTCAGATTCTTCCCCTAAACTCTGATATTCTGTTTTGCCAAGAAGCATTACAGGAATGTCAACATTTCAGAGCCGCTGGTAAGGATTACTATTAGTTATTCAAACACTTTGGTATCCCTCTGGTTAAAATGTACTAGAATACAAACGATTCTGGATTAATGTATACATACATACATACATACATACATATATATATATATATATATATCGATGTTGAAGTATTGACTGCTATTATATTTTTAGAACTCTATAGGGAAATGTCTCTTGAATACTGTCTTCCACTTGGAAAATCCTGAGTGTGACCAGCTGAGGTCATTACAATGGCTATTTTAATGTCCCTCTCCCCAACTCTATTTACATTGGAAGGTGGAGGTGGGGAGAAGGTGAAAACAGAGTTTAACCTCATCATTTCATCATGGTTGGGAATATCTGGAAGGTTTACTTTTTTCATAGTAGCTCATCTTCACCTTATATTCTTAGACAGTTGAGAAGGAAACAAACCCGTATGCTTAATGTGTGTCAAAGGTAGAACTTGTGCCTTGACCTTCCTGACTCGAAAGGTGGCCCTCTACCCACTAGGCTACTCTGTGACACAATAGAAACACCATTTTTTGTTTGATGAAATTGGCACAAAGATCATAGGAGGATCGAGAAAGGGGGGGGAATTCCCTGCTGCCAGTGATACTGCCCCAAGAGGATCAGTCTGTAAACACAAAGGATAAAGGAGGAGCTCATGAGTTTGTCTGTAACCCCGCAGGGACGCGTGAATAAATTCATACTCTCTAAATTAAAATGTTGTCTCTCCTTCCCATCTCTCTCTATTCTACCCATATAAGCTAAATTGAATAATAGAGGACAAGTAGGAAATAAAGGATGGCAAGAATGAAGAAGTAAAGAGGAGAGTGGAGCAACAGAGAAAAAAGAAGGAGCATTACATAGGAGGATCTGAACCTAGTACAATATAGCTGGACCACAGAACTCATGGAAGAGGTGACTGCATCAAGTGTCTTGTAGCTCTAAATCTATGAGGCAATGATCTATCTTTTAAAAACCTAGGACCCATATTTATTATAATTGATTATATATTTATAGAAAATCATATATATTATTATATTATGTATTATATTATGTTATATATGAAAAAAATGGTAACTAGAATACATCCCTAACTCTAAGAGCATCTAGGTGGCTCAGGGGATTAAGAGCTAGGTCTCAATCCTGGGTTCAAATGTGACATCAGATACTTGCTAGATATGTGACCCTGGGCAAGTCATTTAACCTCCATTGTCTAGTCCTTACCACTCTTCTGCCTTGGAACCAATATGAAGTATTAATTCTAAGATGGAAGATAAGGGCTAAAAAATACGATCCATATTTATTATAATTTATTTCATATTTATAAATAAGTTTTAAATAAAAATAAAATAGCAACAAAAACAACAACAGAAAAAAAACTATGAACCAGGGGGCAGCTAGGTAACTCAGTGGATAGAAAGCCCCATCTGGAGATGGGAGGTCTTGGGTTCAAACTTGGTCTCAGATACTTCCTAGCTATGTGGCCTCCGGCAAGTCACTTAACCCAATTACCTTACCCTTATCTCTTACTCCTCTTCTGAGTTGCAACTGATACTTGGTATGAACTCTATGAAAGAGGCTAAGGTTGTTTTTTTTTAATAAATATATATTTTTAAAATATATCACCTTTATTAGGTTAGAGAGCATGCAGAAAAAGGTAACCGGATAGTGACAATCTCAAAATTACACAATACTTTTACCTGAGAAGAAAAGAATTGGGGAGGGGTTGTGATATTCACTTTTTTCAATTTTTATTTTGTTTTTTACGTGTCATGTGAAAAAGGGATATAATTTGTTTGTTTGGGTCCTATAGAGCAGAATGTGGAAGTTTCAGAAAGAGAAATGGACTTGGTCCCTGAAAATTAAGGACTTCCTTTCTGGTTAAGTAGATAACAGAAGGATTTCTTGATTCAGATCCAGAGCCATCTCAATACCGAAATGATTGGCTTCTGTATCCTTTTCTAGCTCTGAGATTCTGTTTTTCAAGAAATTTACCATTCTCTGCCTCTGAATTTGTGCTTAATGGTTGGAATTTGTGGTTTTGAATTCCCATCAACCAGCTTCTTTTACACTATAGTTCCATTAAAGCATAGACTTACTTGATGATGAAATATCAGAGGTCCAATCCTATTGGTTTTCACCAGTTTTTTCCTTGCATAAAGTTTGTGTCACCAACATTTTTATTCATTAATACCATGTATCATAAACTCTTACAACATGGTAGAGAAGATTTGGAATCAGACAACCATGTTTCAAATCTGAGCAAAAATATTTGCCATTGTGACCTTAGGCAGTTTATTTAACCAATATAGGTCTTGGTTCCTTCATCTGTAAAATGAGAGGGCTGGACTGGATGATCTTTAATATACCTTCCAGCCCTAAATCTTTGAACCTATAATGAACTTTTCATTGCATATTAGCCATGCTCATTTTTCTTTACTCAGCATATGTTGGTTCATATTTCCCAGGCTTCAGATTGAATCCTATAAGTTAGGTGCTGCAGCAGATAAAGAGTTGGGTCTACAGTTAAGAAAATGAGAGTTCAAATCCAGTTTCATACAAGTATTAGCCATGTACCCTGGAAAAGTCATCTAACTCCTATTTGCATCAGTTTCCTGAACTGTTAAATGTAAATAATAATGAATGAATGAATGAATGAATGAATGAATAAAGTAAATTTAAAAATATCTACCTCCCAGGATTGTTGTAAGAATAAAATAAAATATTTGTAAAGTTCTTGACACTAGGCCTAGCACATAGTCAGTGCTTAATAAACACTTGTTTCCTTCCTTCTGTACCTCTAGCCTCCCCAGACAAATAAAAATTGACTATATTTTAATATTTGCAGTAGCATAGAATTTAAGAGAGGGAAGGGATCTCCCAGGTCTTCTAGTCTAATCCGGCATCACTGTTATCACATACCTAGCAAGTAGCCTTCTGACTTCTATTTAAAGATATCTAAGAATGGGAAACCCACCACCTTTCAAGACAATCAATTTCTCAACACCAATTTCTTTGCCTTGCTCCTAATTCAGCCCTGTGGGGCCATAATAGACCAAATCTTGAAGAAAGCTCCCAAATCTCTCCTGAGTATTCCCTACTCTGGGCTGCTCATAGCTAGTTTCTTCAGTCAGTCCTTCTATGACATGGTATCATGGCCAATTATCATCTTCCTCTTGACGTTCTCCACTTTATCAATGCCCATCTTAAACTGTGGTACCCAGAATTGAAGAAAACATACAAATGTCATTCAAATGGACAAAGATTCATTAAGTACCTATTAGGGGTTAGGAAGTCACTGTTCTAGGCTCTGAGGATGCAAAAACAGGAGGAACAAGTTCTGGCCTCAAAGGGGCTTATATTGGGGCATCGAAGATGGGAGAATGAGAAGAGAATATACCCATATAAGTTCAAAATATAAACAAAGCAAGTTGGGGTAGGGGGTGTCCTCAATACAATTCAATTTCATCATGACAGAATTTCTTCGAAAGAGAAATTCCCCATGCTATTATTCTCTGCCAAACCAGACTTCTGGTAGGGAAGAAAGTTTTGTTTTATAACTTTCTATTCTAGTTTCAAATCTTAGCTCTGCTACTGTGCCAGTGATGAGGCACTGGGCAAATCCCCCTCCCCTCTCTCAGCCTTGGTTTCCTCATTTGTAACATGAGGCGGTTGGCCTCGATAATATCTAAGGTTTCTTCTAGATCTAAATCTGTGATCTGAAAATGCCGTCCTTCAGATCCAAAATACAGCTTTTCCTCCAAGAGGCTAATTCTGGTTTCCTTAACATTTCCTCAAAAATAGGGATGAATTATGTCTACACATCAAGCCAAGGAAAATGTTAAGATGCCAGGCCACCGAGTGTGGGATGTGGCTGGGGGAAAGGAGTTTCCAAGACCAAGAGTCACAGCTTTCACCCCCATGAAGCAGTCAGGCAAAGGAGGAAGGAGAAACATAAACAAACCAACATGGAACGTGCCAAGTCCACCACATAATCATAGCCAACAACAGAGCCATCCACTCCAGGGAGAAAGGAGGAAGATGCAAGGATCGGGGTTCACCCTAGGTGGCCCAGCTGTTGCTACATTTGCTCACCGCTTCTCTACCGTACAGCCAACTGCCCATCGGGAATAAAAGCCAAAAAATTCTCCTTTGGTGAACAACAGTTGGTCAAAGGCCCTTCCTCAAGCATATTAGGGTTAGCCATGTTATTGTTTTGTTTTGCTTTTTTTTACTGTGTTTTGGGCAAGCACCGGATTCCCTCAAAACCACAAAAACAGGTAATTCCCTAACCCAAGAAGTCTGAGAACTCCCTTCCTGTGCATCCATCTGTGTGAGCTTTGTTTGCCTCCTGGTCTCCTCTACTGTATTCCTTCAGCGTAGGGAAGACCGTCTAGAATCAGAATATAGAATTCCAGTTACACAAACTCAGCACGCATGATTAGCAACTGAAAAAAGCAAAGGCAGAAAATATATATTAATTTTTTTAATTATACTCTAAAACCAGGTCCTTTTCCCAACCAACACAACAGTTCACCCAGTCACATCCATTCTCGCTCCAAGAAGCATTATTGTGAGTCATTCTGTTGTTTTGGGCCAAGCATTGGCTCCCAAATCAGTCTTTATCCCCAAATTCTTACATGCAACATGAAACAAGTCACGACCATGTCATGATTCTCTATGTTTCAGTAACACTATTTAGTTATTAATAATGGCCTCAAAGTACAAGAGCAGTGATGCTGGTAGATCTAATAAGCCTAAGAAAATTCATAAAGTGCCTAGTTATATTTGTATAAGAAATACTTATTAAAGAATGGGGTTTGCTATAATGGATGATTTTTAATCTATGCAAAAGGTCTTGGAACATAATGGTTCTATAACACAAGGTCCTGTTTTATGTGTAGGAAGGCAGGAGGGGATCCTTAAGTAGAAGCTCCCTTAGTCTCTAAAAGATTACCCAAAGACTGGCTCTGCCATGGAGTATCTGGGTTTGAATCCTGCCTTGGAGATTAACTATCTACCTGATCTTAGATAAGTATCTTAACCTCCTGTTATCTCAGTTTCCACAACTCTAGAAGGTAAGGATTGGACTAGATCTTTTTGGAGGTCTCTTCCAACTCCAGGTCTAAGATCCATTGATTTCATCTTCATTTCTTTTAACATCCTTGCGTTCCATCTTAGAATCAATACTATGTATTGATTGGTTCTAAGGCAGAAGAGAGGCAAGAAGTGGGCAATGGGAGTTAAATAACTTGCCCAGGGAGTATGTGGGTAAGTATGACCCAGCTAGGAAGTATCTGAGGTGAGATTTGAACCCAGGACCTCCCATCTTCTGAGCCACCTAGTTGCCCCTAATTTTATCTTCATTGTAATATTTCTAATTTAATTTATTTTTTTTTAAACCCTTAACTTCTGTGAATTGGTTCCTTGGTGGAAGAGTGGTAAGGGTGGGCAATGAGGGTCAAGTGACTTGCCCAGGGTCACACAGCTGGGAAGTGTCTGAGAGGTTTCTAATTTAATTTAAATTGATTTTGTTAATTGATTTAAATTTAATCACTATATAAAGAAAGTTCTTCTATGAGAAACTTCTTTAAAAGACATAACAGAAAAGAAAGCATAGTTTGTTATACAGGAATCCTATGCTGATGATATCATCCTGTGCCAATATCAATAAAGATTTATTATGTGCCTTCAAGCACTGTGCTCAGTGCTGGAGATACAAAAAGAGGAGAAAGACAATCTCTCCCCTTAAGAAGCTTCCGATCCAATGAAGGAGACAGCATTCAAGCAAATTAATCAAAAGCAAGCTCTATAGAGCACAAATAGGAACATAATTCACAAAGGGAAGGCTCTAGATTTAAGAGAGTTTGGAAGAAGCTTCCAGTAAATGATGAGATTTTAGTTGAGGATTAAAAGGAAGCCATTAAGTGGAAATGAGGAGTGAGAGCATTCCAGGAATGGGGGAGAGCCAGAGAAAATGGCCAGGGCTGAGAAATGGCGTGTCTTGTTCATGAAAGAGCAAGAAGTCCAGTGTCATGGGGTCCAAGAGTATATTCCAGTGGGTAAGATGTAAGAAGACTGAAGTATGGGAAGAAGCTAGGCAATGATGTAATCAGAGTAATTGTGAGAATAGATTAAGAAATCTGACCTCTCCATATCCTAACCCTGTAATAGAATGGTCTAATCTGGACCTGACAGCCCCTGGAGCAGTCCATTTGCAATCATTTATCCTCTTTTCCCAATCTTTTTCATCACCTCAAAGCAGGCAATGTGTTATATTGGAAGCTTTCCTAGATTCAGATTTAGAAGACACGGGTTTGAATTCTGATCCTGACACTTGATTTCTACATAATTTTAGTCAAACTATTTAATGCCTCTGAGTCACCAATTAGTTTCCTCATTTATAAAATGGAAACAATAATGATATAATAATGATAATAGTCTATATCCGGCAGATCTTGAACCCAGATTTTCTTACTCAGAAGCTAGTTTTCTACCTGATATGTTATATTACCTCTTACTAAAAAGGCAAATTTTTTCCTTATTAATAAACCTATTTTTTTTATTAATAAGAAGCCAGAAGTAGCATGATAGAGTAATAGAGATCAGGCTAGAGGTCAAGAAGACCTGAGTTCAAATTCCACTTCTGACAATGACTGCATATACTGACTAAGCAAGTCCATTATAATAAAATAATAATTCTACTAACTTCTCATGAACTATAAACATTCTCATTGTCATTAGTAACTTTTTGATTGCTCTGAATGGTTTATAATATACTGAGAAAATAGCATCCACACATATAAACATATGCAATATAAATGTAAAATATGCCCAAAGTAAATTTGGGGGGAAACTAGGAAGAAGAAAGGGAGGAAATCAGGAAAGGAATTGAATTTTAAAGGAAACTAGGTGTTCTGAAAGGTCAAGGTGAGGAAGCAGAGAATTCTAGTCATTAGGGACAGCCTGTATGAAAGCAGGGAGACAGGAGACAGATGAGTGTTATATGCAAAAAAATACCATCAAAATGACCAACTTAGTTAGCTCATAGAGTTATGAAGAGTATAATATAGAACAGTAGTTCCCAAACTTTTTTGGCCTACCACCCCCTTTCCAGAAAAAATATTACTTAGTGCCCCCTGGAAATTATGAAACTATTTATTGAACTCAGAATAGAATGTAATACAAAAAAAGTGTGGCCATCACCGCTTCCCTGGATTGCTGCAGCACCCACCAGGGGGCGATAGCGCCCACTTTGGGAATCACTGATATAGAATGAGCCTAGAAAGTCAGATTTGTAAGAGCTTTAAATACCCAAATGAAGCATTTGTTTTGGCTCTTAAAGGCATCAGGGAGCTAGTGAGGTTTCTAGACATAAGAAACCACTCTAGATGCTAGTCAAACCAATGCTTTGGGATTATCACCCTGGTGGTAAAGATGATGAATTAGATAGAGGAGAAATGCAATACAAGGAAACAAATTAAGAAATTATTACAGTAGTCTAGACAAGAGATGATGAGGACTCAAACAATGATGGCGGCCATTTGACTATCGAGAAAGGAATGGATATGAGCAATGTTGTGTAGGTCCAATGTACAAGAATTGGCGACTGAGTGGATATATGGGGTGAGGGGAAGAAGAGAAGTTCAAAGTCTAAGTGAAAAGAAGAAAGCTCTCAAATTAAAAATTCAAAAAAGGAGAGTTTTGAGTTCTGAGGTGGTGATGTTGAGTATGAGATGTCTTAACACAAACTGTTAGAAATGTCCATTAGGCAGTTAGTGATGCAGAACTTGAGTTCTTGAGAGAGACCAGGGCCAGATTTATAGATCTGGGAGTGAGATGCTAATTGAACCAATGGGAATTTATGAAGCCA
Organism: Gracilinanus agilis; assembly: GCF_016433145.1. Classification (NCBI taxonomy): domain Eukaryota; kingdom Metazoa; phylum Chordata; class Mammalia; order Didelphimorphia; family Didelphidae; genus Gracilinanus; species Gracilinanus agilis. Next base: position 49,304,253 of record NC_058133.1, read on the forward strand.
CTGAGGGGGAAAAGCCCTTTCAGTATGATTTTCAACTAAAATAACAATAAGTAATATTCATAACATAATAAATAATTAACCACAGAGATAGGGGCTGGTCCTGTCATTTCCTTGGGAAGGAAAATTCGTGCAAAGAAATTTCCTCCACCAATCTACTTTCTTCACAACTTAGAATCTTACAGAGTTACCTAGAGTGCTAAGAAGTTAAGTGACTGACCCAGAGTCACACAGCCAGTTTGTATCAGAGGCAGATCTTGAACCCAGGTTTTCTCACTCAGAAACCAGTTTTCTACCTGTTACATTATCTTGCCTCTCCCTGACAAGTCATATTTCTTTTTTCCTTGTTAATAAATTTCTCCAGAAATCAGAAGTAGCATGGCATAGTAATAGAGATCAATCTAGAAGTCAAGAAGAACTGAGTTCAATGTCTACTTCTGATATGTTCTAAACAAGTCCATTAACCTCTAAAGGTCCCCAAGAAGGTTTGGATTCAGAAGTCTTAGATTCCAGTCCCAAACTTGCTTTTTATTACCTGTGTGACTGTGGGCAAATCGCTTATCATAGGATCATGGTTTTAAAACTAAAAGAAAGCTTCTTCTTTTTTTTTTTTTTTTAATCCTTACCTTCTGTCTTGGAGGCAATACTGTGTATTGGCTCCAAGGCAGAAAGAGTGGGAAGGGCTAGGCAACAGGGGTTAAGTGACTTGCCCAGGGTCACACAGCTAGGAAGTGTCTGAGGTCAGATTTGAACCTAGGACCTCCTGTCTCTAGACCTGGCTCTCAATCCACTGAGCTACCCTAAAAGAAATTTAAAAGAAATTTAGCCCCCTAAAAGAAATCTTAAAGATTATCGAGTCTTACTTTACAGAAAAGGAAACAGTGTGAGATAAGTTAAGGAAGTTGCCTAGAGTTGTTAAATATGTAGAGTAGGATTTGAACTTGGGTCTTGCTCTCTAGCACTCTATCTGTTATGCCACATAGCTACTCTACTGAGTCTCAGTTCCCTCATGTATAAAAATTGGAGTTTGGATTCAATGATCTCTTAGACCCCTTGAAGCTCTAAATCTAAGATCTGACAATCCAATCACCCAAGTTAAAGAAGAGATGCCTGCGTAGCTTTGTGAAGAAAGTTTCCATGCAAGGTTAATAAAATCACAGTGCCTTCCCCCCACCAAAAAAATCAAGAATCCAAACAATAATGCCAGCCAAAAAACCTTGGCCATTCATAGAGTCAATTACAATTGTGGACACCGGCCAAAGAGACAAGTTTGTTGAGCCCCGCTTCCCTTCCCCAAAGTACCGAAGTCACTGGAATGGCAATTAGCCAGGATTGTGGGAAGAGGGAGAAGAGCTGAACAAGAAAAAAGCCTGATGAGGCAAATTGCCTTTAATTATCCCCAAACATGTTCTTGTCTTCCTTTGGTGCCATAAGACCCCCTGGAGTTCCAGAATAAAATAAGCCGTCTTTTTGCTTTTCTCTTTTAAATGGGAACATAATAGCCGCTATGGAAACATGTTCTTAATCAATGGTATTAAGCTCCCGGCCGCTTGGCTTCCCTTGAAATTGCCAGGGTTCCTTATTACCAAGGGGTGGAAGAAGTCAAGTCACTCTTTCGCTCCCTTCTTAGTGAATTAAAATATTAATTACAAAATACATTATTTTTATCTTATGACTAAAGCTATTAGTAACTATTGTTGGGAAAAAAAGGGGGGGCATTTCATTTTGTGATAGAGCCGTTGGGCTAACGAGGCTCCATGCTTCCTTCAGAGTCCTGGGAAATCAAATCAGTGCATGAAATGTAGTATTTTGAGCATCATCTGAAAAAAAAATAAAGATGGCAAGTTCGTTCATCTTTTTGTCTTGAAGATAGGGGTGCAACTAAAATCAATTTCTTCCTAAGTTGGTGACATGTGGCCAGCCGGATGAGGTGGACCAGTAAATGTCAGCCAAGGGAGGAGGCAAGAATGGGTCCTTTCATTCCCACGGAACCATTTGGACATTGATTTTATTTATACTCATAGTGTCATGTTCTACTGCCCGTGGCCAAGCATCCTCGCCAAGGATGGAGGCATGAGCTCAGCAGGCAGAATTAGATACAAAGGTCTTAGTCTGGTATTGAAACACGGAACAGTCTCCTAACTAAGGGTGAAAAAGGTAATCAAGGAACGATGTATATACTTACTTATATACTTCCCATGGCTTCTCCCAGGAAGATGAGCAGCCAAGTTCCTCCATGTAAAGAGAAATGTTCTAATAACGAGAGATATCTCCAAAGTGCGTTGACTTCCTCCTCCCAACACAAAGCAACAGATGATCTTTGTAGGCTTCCCAGGAATAGGAGAGTCTCCTTTTTCTCATTCCTCTCTTGGAACCCTTCAAAGCTCCAACAGGGAGGGCTAATAAATGTCTAACAATTAGAAAAAAATAAAAAGAAAACACATCTAATATGCTTTTTAGTGGAATCTACATTTTTATCTTTATCTTTTTTATCTAAATTTTTATCTAAATGTTATCTTCATTTAATTTTATTTTATTCCAATAACAAAATTCACCAAAAAAATCACAAAATTCACAAAAAAAATCACAATAACATATTTTATTTTATTCCAGTAACAAATGTACACATAGGTTTTCCAAGGTAAGATGATTCATGTTGTCTCTCTCCCTTTGTAAGTCCCCCCCTCCCAGAGTTGACAAGCAATTCCACTGGGTTACAAATATATTACCACTCAAAACGTATTTCCATATTGGAGTCTATATTCTTAACATTTTCTCTATCACCTTTTTTTGAAACCACACTTTCTGTCTTAGAATCAATACTGAGTACATATCAGTTCCTAGGCAGAAGAGCAGAAGGGGTTAGGCAATTGGGGTTAAGTGACTTGCCCAAGGCCATATAAGTAGAAAGTGGTCATCCCTGAGCTCCCTAGCTATTCCTCTGTCATATCGTTAAGTCTAAGTAATCAACAAAACCCTGAACCATATCCTAATTTTTAGTGTTTGCCGATTTCTGACGTATTAAAGCTCAAACTGAAAATTTAACATTCAGACTACACAGAAGTATATACTGACTCCAGCACATCATTGATGCTCAGGTAACATCTCCTATGAAAGGTCTCTCCAAAAATGCCAATTTTTAATGTTTTCTAAACCTGCCTTTCAGAAATTACTTTGCATATGAGATATAGTTACTTATCTGCATATATGTCATGCCTCCCACCCATCCAATAGAATGTAAATTCTTTGTGGGAAGCAATAATTTCAAATTTTGTTTTTGTTTTATTCTTAATCTCCAGATTTCATAGTAGATAATTAATAAATGCTTCTTAAATTTGTCCAATTAAACTGAACTGAATTAAATTAAATTTAATAATTGGGTGAACCATTATTGCAGATATTAAGTCAAGATGGGATGTCTTATAAGAAGGTTCTTTCTCAGTTATGGGCTGGATGAGATCTTTGCCAGGGTCCTTTGTGACTCTGAAAATCTATGATTCATTATGGTGAGTAAGAAGAAGTAGGCTAGTATATGATCGATAGAATTCTAAGCTTAGAGTCAAGAAGTTCTAGGTTCTAGTTCTGGCTCTGAACCTTACTAGTTTTACAACCCCAAGTCATTTACTCTATTAACCTTATATTTATGCTGTACATATATAGATAAGTGTATATATAAATATACGTGCATATAATATGTATTTGTCATTTTCCCATTAAAATGTGAGCTCATTAGAAGCCAACATCATTTCATGCTTTGTTCTTTGTACCCATCACAGAGCACATTGTCTGGCAAATAGTAGGCATTTAAAAACTGGTTGATTGATCAATTGATTAATCTCTTTACAATTCAGGCTATACTGGAGGAGCCTTAGACTAAGTAAATCATGATTTGTTTGTGAGCCCTATTGGTGAAGGGCAATCCTCATACAGGGAAAAAATCACAGACCTTACTTAAGGTCTGTAAAAGACAATCATATTTCTGACTTTCCACATTTATTTATGTATATATTTAAAATTTATATATTGTTTATTCCCACGATCAGAATTGATTTTACTCATTTACATATTTGTTCATTTATTCATCTAAATATGAATAGTTATTTCTTTTTTTGGTCTTTGGTAAAGACACAAAGAAAAGAAGAAAGTTAGGATCCCAGGTAGGTGGCCTTCTCGATAATTCTCACTAGCTTTTGTTCCCAAACTCTAGTATGTAATAGTCCAGGAACCATCCACCTCACGTGTTCTGAATGTTACAAAGCATTCTTCCCTTTTCTCCAAAGCTACTCGTGTCTATCAGACTCACTACTGTTTCTAGTCTGAAGCTGTGAACATCCACCTCAGGTCCTTAGCCTGGTTCATCTGCCTCTTCCTCCATTGCTCTGTGTGAAAGCATGGATAGAGACATCCCAGTGAAGGGAAGCGGTAGAGCTTATTTTTCACTAGACTTTACTACAAATTCATGGAAAACAAAACCCACCAAAATCATTAGGCATATTTTATGTGTCTTCAGGTATGTCTCTGACATCTTTTTCCATATACCCTAAACAGAGAGGGTTAATGGGACTAAATACACCAAAAGTAGTCAGTTGAATCAGAGGCAACAATGTATAAAGAAAAGACCATTGGCCCTGGACTCACAAGTTGACATTATTTAATTATTCAGTAATGGCCAATTCTTTGCAATCCCATTTGGTGTTTTCTTGGCAAGATACTCCAGTGGTTTGCCATTTCCTTCTACAGCTCATTTTACAGATGAGGAAACTGAGGCAAACAAGGTTAAATGACTTGCTCATGGTCACATAGCTAGGAAGAACCTGAGGTCAGATTTGAACTCAAGGGACTACATATCTAGCTCGCTAACTTCTGTGATGGATCCACTATGATAAAGATCAGAGTCTGAAGCCAGTTCTGATGTTTTTTCTGAGACCTGGGGCAAATCACTTGACCTGTTCCAGCCTCAGTTTCCTCATCTATAATATTAAAATAGTAACACTTAAGTGCGCTCTCTCTCTCTCTCTCTCTCTCTCTCTCTCTCTCTCTCTCTCTCTCTGTCTCTCTCTGTCTCTCTTTCTCTTTCCTCCTTTCTTCCCCTCTCTGTCTTTCTGTCTCTGTCTCTGTATCTGTATCTGTCTCTCTCCTCCTTTCTCCCCCTCTCTCCCTCCCTCTCTTTTTTCTCTGTCTCTCATTGTCAGGAAAATCATGTGAACTAACAAGGGCTATATTCATAACAACTCACAAGTAAACAGAATTCTAAGTTTAATATCATAAAAAGCTATATAGATATAAGTTAAAAGGTTCCATACCAAAAAAAAAAAAATGGTACAATGGATAGAGTATTGTGCCTAGAGGGAAAAAGACCTGGGTTTGAATTCTGCTTCTGACATCTACAATTGAACCTATTAAAAAAGAACAGGACCCTCTGAAAGGCTCCCTTTGCACACACAGTCAGAACTACTAAAGTCACCAGCAGCCAGTCCTATGTATGCTTTGAAGTCTTTCCACATTCAGGATAATGGATGTGTCCTGACTGGAATGCACCGTCTATCCCGGGCCCCCTTGCACCCGGCGCTCCACAGCTTTGTGAGATCTGACTGGGGTAAGAGGGACGGCGTGGCCACGCACCAGTGTTTTCTCTGTAGGAAACTAATCAGTTTTACGGGAATGAAACCCCCAACTTTGGCCTTGTTAGCACCATGCTCTGGCCGACTGAGCTAACACGCATCACTTTCCTAATCAAATTTTCTTCACTGGCTGTTGTGCATAATTTGTCGAGCTGCTTAGCTTGATGTTTAAAAACATTTCCATATTTTCTATATGCTCAATCTTTTACCCTTAAACATCTTGTTCAGGACTTTCTGAAGGATCAAAATACCCAGAACCCTGTGCTTTGGGGAACAAAGAAATAGATGGGAAGCTTCTCCCTACAGTTCCTCCAGTCTGCAGACACCAATTCACATGCCTGCAGACCTTTGTGCAGTGAAGGCTTGAAAGCACAGGTGATGGACAGAAGGCATTTTTATTTCAGTCCTCACAGATGCAAAATTAGTCTAGTAGAAATGTGGCCGTTTTATTTTTTTAAGGGAATCGGGCCAGTTCAAACTGTGGCTTGCCCCCAAATTATCTCTCACTTGAACTCTTCCATCGGAGAAAAAATGCACAGCCAGATGTCTGTGGCAACCAAATTAAAGGTGTTTATAATAGAAAAGAGAAAAGAAAAGATGATGGGGAAAAAAATAAGACTTCATCTTAGACAACAACAAAAACAAAAATATTCCTATTCTCTTTTTAGAACAAGCAAGCAAGACCACACAATAATATAGGTGGCCTGAACAACTTGAATTTCGAAGAGGTCTCTGCGAAAGCTGGCCCTGAAATACAAAACAATTAAGAGACAGAGAAAGAAATAGAGATAAAGAGAGAGAAGGAGACAGAGATGGTGTTGATAAGAGACAAAGATGGCTAAGGCTAGAAAGAAATAAGAGAGAGAGCTAGAAGAAAAGATGAGAGAGATAGAGCAAGAGAGAGATTGTGAGAAAAAAATAGAGAAGGATAGAGGAAAGAGATAGGAGGAAAAATAGAGAATGTGTTGGAGAAGGAGGTAAAAAAGAGAAATTTTATCTCTATACATATATAAATTTCTATACATATAGGTAATATAGATATAAGTAATATCATTGATATAACTTATAGACACCCATCTTATGTATAATTAATTGTGTGCTCTCTTTCAGATCCTTAATCTTTCCTGAAACTACCCCAAGTTCATATAATTTATAATGTTTTAATTTAGTGGGGGAGAAGAAGAAATAATGAGAAGAGTGGGCACAAGGTATACATAATCAAAGACATCTCAAGGACTTTACTGCCAGATCCTCCCTTTTCTGAGCTCCCATTGTTAGCAAACCAGCCCCTCAACCCTATGTAAATTATCTAACAAATCAATCAATAAGTGCTTGCTAATCATCCACTATGTACCAGGCACTCTCTCAGGGGTTGAGGATACAGTGTTAAAAATTTCAAGTCTGTGTTCTCGAGAAGCTTGCATTTCATAGGGGATACAACATATAGCTAGATGGGTAAAAAGAGAATAAATGCAAAATAATTTAGGGAGAGCATTTAGGAGATAGGGAGATGATCCAAGAAGAGGAAGGTCAGGAAAGGCTCAAAGGAGAAGGTAGCTCTCAAGTTGAGTCTTGAAAGAAGAGAAGGAATCTCTTCAGAAATAAGGCAGAGATAAGAAAATTAGAAGAGAGAGAGAGAGAGAGAGAGAGAGAGAGAGAGAGAGAGAGAGAGCATTCCAGGCATGGAAAACAGCTAGTACAGATGATGGAATATCATTTTTGAAGAACAGTAAGAAAGCCATACAAGTAAGATTGTAGAGTATGAGAAGAGAAGAAGCCTGCAATGAAACTAGAAAGGAAGATTGGGGGAGAGATTGGTAAGGGCTTTAAAAGCTAAGAAGAATTTATATTTTTTTCTGAAGGAAATAGGGAAACCAGTGGAATAGGAAAGCAGAATGGCCATATGTGAGCTTAAGCAAAATCATGTTGGTGTTTGAAGTGGGGAGAGGGATTTGAAGTAAAGTGAACAATTAGGGGAGCATTGCAATTGCCCAGCAAGAAGTTACAAAGACCTTGAACTAAGGCAATGACTGTATGAAGAAAGATAAGGGGCTAAATACAAGGTATTGTATAGAGAAAGAAATAAGATTTATCCACTACTAGAATATATAATATGCAAAAGGAAGAAGAGTTCAGATGAAAGACCAGATTACAAAACTAGGAGACTAAAAACAATAATGCTCTCAATAGAAATGGAAAAGTTTGGAAGAAGAATGGGTTGGAGGAGGGAGAGATGAGTTCTATATGAAGATGTTGAATGAGAGATGTCAACAGGACCTTCAGTCTGAAGTGTCCAACAGGCAGTTGACAATGTAGGATCACAGTTCAGGAGCAAGACACATCTGATTTTATAGTTCTGGGAGACATATGAGTAGAGATGATAATTAAATATGTAGGAGCTGTTGTATGAAGGAGAAATATTTCTCAGTAAACATGAAACAAAATAAACAAAAAAACAATGGCAGATTTTTCTTTTCCTCTATTCATTTCAGTCACTTGAGAATCAATCAGCTTCATTTCTAAGTTAGAAAATTTAGAGAAAGAGGTTCAGGAGAGATTTGGAAAGAATGGCAGAACACTTAGCAAAATCTCTTCACAATCAATTAAAATAGGGAAGAAAGAGCTCATGTATCTTTTTAAATCCAAAATATTCTTTGCTACATCTTTAAATTCTTCTCAGTTTTTAAAGCCCAATTCAAGTTTTTCCTCATAAATGAAGTATTCCCTGATGGCTTTACCATGCACTGATCTCTACCCTTCTTGACCTCCCATTACACATATTATCTTTACTGTACGATTTCAGCATGCAAGGAAAAATATTCTTGTCTTGTTCTCTAATTGTTTCCGTTACCCCTCTAACAAGATAATAAGTCCCCGAACAGAAGAAATATGCCCACAGCTGGGCACACAGTAGGAATTCAAATCAATAATTGTTGGTAGATGGATCAGATAAATTAAATTTGGGGGTTTATGCTATCAGGGAAATTCACAGCTTCCATTTTTGATTCGCAAGCTCATTGCTCATTCCCATCTATGTAGGAACCCAAAGTGGGGAGGAAGGAGGAAGAATGAGTTTCGATCTCAGTATTTCTCTGTGTTGAGTGTAATATTCATTTTTTATACTTTTTCTGTGCTACTATTCATCTCCATTTTTTCTAGATGATCTTTTTATTGGACAGAGCATTATGTGAGCACTACGAACTACCTTGTAACTCAAGGTACCAGTGATGAACAAATTTCTACAAATAAAAGTAAAGCTAAGTGATAGGTAAGTCTGTATATGAGATTCGTTCCATTTATTGTATTCTAAAACTACCAGTGAAATTCCCACTTGGGTAGATTTTCTTCCTCAGTAGAAGAAACACTTAGTTAACTCTTTTAGCTTTCATATTAAGAATTAATAGTTTTGAGGGCAGCTGGGTAGCTCAGTGGATTTAGAGCCAGACCTAGAGATGGGAAGTCCTAGGTTCAAATCTGGCCTCAGACACTTCCCAGATGTGTGACCCTGGGCAAGTCACTTGACCCCCATTGCCAACCCTTACCACTCTTCTGCCTTGGAGCCAATACACAGTATTGACTCCAAGATGGAAGGTAAGGGTTTTAAAAAAAAGAATTAATAGTTTTCTTTGTATGTGACCATTGTATTTAACCGTGTGCCTTGCACATTAAAATTTCAACTTTTTTTTTCTTTTTTTGTAACATTTGAAAGTGATTTTATTGTGCAAATTTTGTCACTTCATCTCTAGAATAACTAGTCTTTTCAAGGTCATTCTTGGATAATTAGGATAAACTGATCAGAATAGCCTACCCATTCAGATCACAATCTAGGGTTACCTAAAGTGCTTACTGAATGTATTCCAAAGTAGAGCTGATCAAAAGGCCAAACAGGATTTCAGAAAGAGTGTCTTTGAGCTCAGTCATCAACATCTTAGCCAATCAACATTCCCAAAATCTTTCTAGTGAGATCTAAGGCAAGACCTTTACTAACAAACTATATGAGAAGCAAAGCATTTTCCCTATGAATCGCCCAGCCTGAAATCAAACAACAATGTTTAAAAATTGGAAGATTATTGGAACTTCCCCACTCCTGGAGAAGGAAGAGCATCAGCCATGTTTTCAGGTTAAACGGGACCAGTTTCTTTAACCAATCATCAAATACCATTTCATCATCCTGGATTCTGTCTCTTGGATATTGTCCTGGTTATCAGAGCCCTTTCTAAAACGAATGCACCAAATAGGAACACAAAAAACCCACCTGGGATAAGACCAGTCCCGAGCAGAGCAATGCTATTATCTCCTTCTTTCTGGAGCCATGGCCCTCAATGCAACTCAAGATTTCTTGAGTATTCATGGCTTTCCTACCACATGATGAACTCATTGAGCTTAAAGCTGATCAGTTTTCCAAACAAATAACTGTGGGTAACCATTAAGCTAAATACTAGCTTACCTAGGAAGCTCTTAAAAACCTTATCATAAAAACTGGACCTCGCAGTCACAACTACCACCCTGCTTTGAGAGCCATTTACAAGTGGCTCTGAAGGTGACCTGTCTGAGGTCATGCATTGACGGAATTAGGGAAGAGTCAGGAATAGAAACCAGCTGTTTGAACTTCCAACTCAAGGCTCCCAATAGCCTAGACAAGCTGCCTTCTTTCACTCATTATTATGGAGCCAATTACCCTAGACCGCTGCCCAATTTATATTCTGGAAGAGAGGATGAACTAATACCCAAAATTAACCTTCCCCTTTCCAAACATGGCTTTGACATACCAAAACTTTGACTCATTGTGATGGCAAATTGCATTGGCAAAATTCAGCCATTTAATGTTTTGTTTGGTTTTGTCATTGTTGATGATATTGTTGTTCCAAAAAGGGCTACTTTTCATGGCGGAATGAGAAATAATTTGTTTTTTTGGAACCATAAAACCATTGTGCTAAGCTCTCAAAGCTTTGTACAAATTTCACTGGGCTGTGGTTTTTTTTCCCTCTTAATAGTGAGAGTTTTCTACTCCTTCTCAGCACTCCTATCATGGGGCCCATGAAATCATCTTCCTTTCTGATTGAGGCCAATATGGAAAAGTTGCTTCAGGAAAAGGATTATCTTGGCAGAAAGAAGCCTAACTCCATTTAAAAATACTAATAAAGTCGGTCCAACATATTGTACGTAGGGCACATTGACCGATAAATCTAGGAACTTTTTATTCTGTAGTTAGCAATTTGAACCATCAAAGCTTCTGTTTTAGTCCAGGATCGAAAATTATTATGGTTTATAGCTTTAGCTAAATGGCCACCCAAATGATGAAAAAAAGATACTATGATTTTAAGGCCTGGCTATAGAGTTGAATGACTAAATGTCAAAGATGCACGCCCTAATTTGTGCTCTTTTTGGCTCCATTTCTACACTGGCTGGTTGAAATCCAAGCCTAGATAATTTGATAGACGCTATGTTAATGAGGCCACAGGAAATGCAGCAAACCAGGGCAGGTCACAAACTAAGCAGGGCAAAAGCCCTCTCACGGTCAGGTTGTAAACAAGTTCATTGCCTTGTAAAGACCAGATCGAAAGCCAAGCCTCCCTCTGCAAAGTTCAAACATTTATGTTCTTGAAGTGATGTTTTGTCATCTGAAAGAAAAAATGTGGCCAGGTAAGCAGAGTTTCTGGAGAGCCAGAGATAATTAATAGTTGACTTCCCTTTGAAATTTCCTCATCAAATCCAAGAAGGGATCTGTGATGCTGGATCACAGATTTATAACTAGAAAGATCTGAGAGGCCACCCAGTGCAACCCTTGCATTTTAAAAACTGAGACTCAGAAAAGTTTAAATGCCTTGTCAGAGGGAAGCAACAATGCCAACATCCAAGAGCAGAGTCCATGACTCCAAATTCAGCTTTAATTAAAGTTCAACTGAATGCATTTTATTTCTGGATACCTTCCTGTTAGGATATATCTAAGTATGCCCCATCGGTGAGGAGTAAACATGATCAACTCTTTGAGGACCTTAAAGAGGAGAGACCGTATCCCCAAAGGGTCACGGGAGAAAAAGAAGAAACTAAAACAAACCACAGAAGGAAAAAAAAAAAAAAGACTTCTATAAAAGTTCCAGTAATGAAGGACTCCATTTCACACACTGATGTGAATGGGAGTCCTATTAAAGAGAGTCACTACCATGGGGACCCACAACAGAGAATAAAGGCTTATAAAAGAAACACACCACTCATGATGCCCTGTTTTATAACCCAGTTAAGAAGATTGCTTAAAGCAAGTGTGTCAGATTCCAGTCTCCTTTCATGCCAAAGACAATTTTTGGTAGCTTCTGTCTTTACTTGGCATACTTCTCTAAGCAATCGGTCTGGGATAGTTTCATTTGAAGTTTAATATTTTAATCTATATAATACATAGACCTAGCAGCATCATTGCTAAACCTTTGGAATCAGATTCAGGAAAAACTGTGTTCAGATCGCTCATCGTGGACATTCACTAGCTATGAAACCTTGAACAATTCACCTAAATATTTTAAACCTCAGTTTCCCCATCACTAAAATAAAGAGGATTCGGTGGCCTTTAAAGTCTCTTCTATCTCTTAATCTATAATACTCTGATCTATAACGTGGGGACAGTGATCATGCCTGGTCAGCTACATGGTACATTGGATCTGGAGTCAGGAAGACTTAAGTTCAAATTTAGCCTCAGATACTTAATAGCTTTGTGGCCCTGGGCATGTCACTTAACCCTGTTGGCTTCAGTTTCCTCATCTAGAAAATGAGCTGGAGAAGGAAATAACAAACCACTCTAGTATCTTTGCCAAAAAAACTCCAAATAAAGTCATGAAGAGTCAGACACAATTGAATGTGACTAAACGATAAGTAAAATAATGCCTACCTTACTGGATTATTGTGAAGATAAAATGATATAATGTGTATAAAATACTTTGCAAATTTTAAAGTTTTATGTAAATCTGAGCTATTTTTATTATTATTATTATTGATACATAGTATGGGGTGTAGTTAGAAAGCTTTCCTCAAAGCCCGGACAGCCTGAATTTAAAGCATGTCTCTGATACATGCTGAGTGAATAACCCTCAGCAAGTTTCTTGACCTCCAAATGCTCTGGGCAACTCTCTCAGATTATAAGCCAAAAGGAGGTGCCAAGCTGCCTGGCATCAAGGAGTAACCTGTACCAATGAAATCAAAGACCCAGTCCTTACCCTCTAATTCTAGCTTATTACTAAATTCAGAAAATGATAAAATTAGAAGAAAGAAACTTGGAGATCATTGTATCCTGGCTCCCTGGCTCTTTGCCAATTGACAGAAGAACTTAATACTACAGAAGTAAAATCATTTGCTCTACATATGTTGCTGAGTTAGGACTCAGATTTGGACCTTCTGATCCCAAGACAGGTCCGACTCCCAAAGCAAAGAACTGTCTCTTTCTTAGGTACAGCAACACACATTCCATTTTTCAAGAGTTGTGGATCTATTGATTTTTTAAAATCTTTTATCTAATTAGTGTTTGTCTTCTGCACTGGACATTTTTATTTTTTAATTCAAGGAGATAGTATTGGATGATATCCATAAAGTTACAAGGAAAATGTTGGTTTCTAATTGTTAGTATCTGTTACCACTCTTGCATTTCCATTCAATCTTTACTATAATGTCTCATCGCCATGTGGAAAAGAGAATCTAAGTTCCCAAAAGCAATTCTGAGGGCTCACAAGACTGGTAGGTTTAGAAAGCTAAAAAAGAAAGAAAAAAAAACCTCAGGCACTGTATTTATTATGCCACAGGTACAAGACTTTACTCTCTCTGTCCATGCAAACCAGCATCTTCTCTGAAACTTATAGTCTAAGCAAACTAAAATTTTTCATAGGCAAGACTTGAAACCAGATCTTCCTGGCTTCAACGATAGTTCTTTGTCCTCTGAATCAAAGGTTCTGGCTATTGGAAGACAAAAACAAGACCATTCCTACCCTTGAAAAGCTTACTTTCTATCTAGGAAAATGAGCTCTCTACATAAGGAAAACAGCACCAATAAATACAAGCATTAGGCTATTTTAGGAGAAAAGACACTTTTGGTCTCATGTAGAAGGTGACCTGAGCTGTATTTTGAAGGAAACGAGGGATTCGAAGAGTGAAGATAACAAGGGATTGTGTCCAGTCATTGGAAATACAAAAGTAAGTAGTAGAGGCAGACTGTCACATGGGAGAGAGAAAAAGTGGGACCAATTTGTGTGGGTTACTAACTGAGTGGAGATGAGAATAAGGGACTGGTATTTATGCAGCCCCTGAAAATTTGCAAACCGCTCTATTATCACATATGATCACTCCACTGACCCTGAGAGAGAGGTGTCAGAGATATTTATGTCCTCATTTTACAAATGAGGAAACTAAGACTTAGGAAGACTAAATTCTTTGCTGAAGGTCACACAGTACTATTTGAGGCAAGATTCACATCTAGCCCACAACAGATGAGATATTTATTTTCCCAAAACCAGGCTAAATTCAAAGAGATTTTTTTTCTCCCAAGACAAATTCCCAATGCAGGGGTTAGGGATGGACACACACAAGCAACACAAAGGACTAAATCATAGAATTTAAGAGAATGACTAGATCTCAGGGACGTCTGGTCCAAACCACTCTCAAAAAGGAACTCTTGCCACAAAATATCTGGCAAAAAAAAATCAGAAACATTTTTCCAAGTCAAAAAATCATTGAAGGACTAAGCAACACCCCAGAAACAACTGACAAAAGGCCCAAAATGTTATGGTTACCCTAAGTCAATAAACATTTATCAAGTGCCTCTTATGTGCAAGGCACTGTGCTTTCAAAGAACAGAGTCAACATATCATTTAGATGAAGGAAAAACAACACTGGCCTTGCCTTCAAATATGAACCCAGTCTTTGACTCTATATCTCAGTTTCTCCTTTTGTAATGAGGACATTAGACTAAATGATTGATCACTCAAGTCCCTCTCAACTCTAAATTCAGTGACCCTCTCTTATACTCTGAGTCTGTTCTCAGACCTTTTTGACTTCAAAGCATTCTTTAGATGGCCTAAACCTACAAATACTAGAGACATAAATGGCTCAGGAAGCGTTATTGTACACACTTAATTTCAGGCAGGATGCACTCATATAATATTTTATTGCTTTCCTTTGTATAAACTATATGCTTTAGATTTTATTTCTGCTTCTTATTTGGTTTATACTTTGCAAAGAAAAAAATTCCCAATAAAAACTTTTATAATCATAGTAGCTAGAATTTATAGACCTCTTTTCTTTAAAACTTGAAACATTTCTAGCTCTCCTCTCCCATAGTTATCCCTAAAGCAATAAGTCAAGTTTATTTCCCTTCAATACCTGCCCTATGAATGGGTCAGGTGATTTCAAGCCCAGTCCTACTCCAACTTCCCCTAAAAAGTTCCCATCGTCCTATCTGGAGCTATCAGGAATTCCTTTACAAGGAGTCAGAAACCTAGGTCCACAATGAAAGATCTTTGCAAATAATTGCAGCAGATGGAATTTGTCATTCTTTCTTCTAAAAATCCGAAGTAGGAAAAAGACTTATACAAAAATATTTATAGCTGCACTCTTTGTGGTGGAACAAAATTGGAAAATGAGGGCATGTCCTTCAATTGGGGAATGGCTGAACAAATTGTGGTATCTCTTAGTGATAGAATACTATTGTGCTCAAAGGAATAATGAACTGGAGAAATTCCATGTGAACTGGAATAACCTCCAGGAACTGATGCAGAGTGAAACGAGTAGAACCAGGAGAACATTGTACATAGAGACTGATACACTGTGGCACAATCGAATATAATGGACTTCTGTACTAGCAACAACACAATAATCCAGGACAATTCTGAGGGACTTATGAGAAAGAACATCATCCACATTCAGAGGAAGAACCCTGGGAGTAGAAACACAGAAGAAAAACAACTGCCTTATCACGTGGGTTGATGGGGATATGATTGGGGATGTAGACTCTAAACGAGCACCCTATTGCAAATAGCAATAATACGGAAATATGTCTTGATCAATGACACATGTAAAATCCAGTGGAATTGCACATCGGCTATGGGAGGGTAAAAGAGAGGGAGGGAAAGAACATGAAACATGTAACCATGGGAAAATAATCTAAATGAATTAATTAAATAAAATTTTCTATCAGAAAAATAATAAAAATAAAAATTCAAAGTATATTATCTGCTTCCTCATATATAACACAATATTCTTATTATCCCAGAATCCCCAAATTGGATAGAACGTCAGGAAATCGTTTCCAATCTCTACAAAAACAAGAATCCCTCTACCATAGATCTCACTTAAAGGTCTTTAAGGGATGAAAGCAGAGCTCACTCCTTTAGTTAGCCCATTCCAGTTTGGAAACCTCCAAATTGGTAGAAAGCTTTCCTTTATGGCAAGCCTGAGCTTAAGTCTTTATAATGTCTGCTCATTACTACTAGCCAATCAATCAACAGGCATTTATTACCCATCTTCTCTGTGCCAGGCACTGTGCTGAGCTTTGAGGATTCAAAGACAAAAAGGCAATATTCCTGTCCTTACAGAGATTATATTTTATGTAAGAAGGAGATGTGTGCCTGTAGATAAGCATGTATAAAATACATCACTAAGGCATAGAGGGTGAAGCAGCCGGCAGGATCCACGAAGGCTACCTTTGAGTTGAGTTTAATAGGGGATTCTAAAAGGCAGAGGTTAAGAGACAATGTTCCAGGTTTTGAGAGATGGCCGGTGAATAGCCCAGAAACAGAAGGTGGTTTGACTTGTGAATTACAGTGAGAGGGGCAGTTCGACTGGACCATAGAAAATGAAGAAGAGGACTAATGGGTAATCAACCTAGAAAGGCAGTTTGAAGCCAGGTTGTGAAGGTCTTTAAACACAGAGCAGAGGAGGTAGCATTTAAACCAAGAGGTAATGGAGAGCCACCAGAGTGTATCGAGCTTAGAATTCTGCCTTCTGGGACATAGCGGAACAAATCTAATCCCTCTTCCAGGG
This sequence comes from Gracilinanus agilis, assembly GCF_016433145.1. Classification (NCBI taxonomy): domain Eukaryota; kingdom Metazoa; phylum Chordata; class Mammalia; order Didelphimorphia; family Didelphidae; genus Gracilinanus; species Gracilinanus agilis. Next base: position 49,320,884 of record NC_058133.1, read on the forward strand.
GATGGTCTTTCGGGTACTCCAAGATATCTAGTATATCACTTCTAAGTCTCCTCTTATTGGAAGAGAGCATGTAAGATTGATTGGAAAAAGTATTATCCTTATTTACTTAAGGTAAAACTGAGGCACAGGAGAGTCGCTGGGTTTAAGAAGATATACACCCTGTGTCTATAGTGAAGAGAGAAGATTTCAACATTGGGCTGATGTCTCTTGAATCTCAGCCAAAGGTCTTACTTATTAGGATATAACAACCCCCCTTTTAAAAAGAAGAGGATGCAGTGACACCCTTTATTGTAAAATGGTGATACCAAGGGGAGACATAATATGAGGCACAAGGGAATATCCCAAGACAGCCAGAAAGGAGGGATCTGGGCATGGAAATGCCATTAAGAGCAACTTACTTCACATCAAATACTCCAGAAAACATAAAATATACACCTGGGAGTCTTAGGGCGGAAAGAAAGGTTAAATGGGAGTAAGAGGGAAATGATGAACTCCATATCATGGCAAAAGGTGGTGGTGACAGAAGGACACTTAACTAACTTCCAGAAGTCTCAACCAGGCCAGCTTATTGGCCCCAGGAGTATAGAATCCTTTTTTTTTTTTTCCAGAGACATAACTGGGGAACTTTTCCTTCTAACCATCCCCTTCCTCAGGCACTCTCTAAAGGACTAAATCAAGTTTACCTTCAGTGCCTGAACGATGACTGGAAAATGTGTGAGTGCAGCCTCTGTCCTATTCCAAAATCCTAGAATTCCCCCACATCTATTGAGGGTTGGATGAAATTCTCTAACAGAGACAAAAGTTATTATCTATAATCAGAAGTAAAACCTTTTCTCCCTAAAGTTGGGCTTATAGTTAACCCACTAAAGCTGTGTCACAAGATAATAAGCATAATAACAACTAACATTTGTGGGTATTAAAATTAATAAAAAACCTAAATATTATATTTTTAAAAGTTTTATTAGTAATAAACTAATATAAAAAACTAGAGTGAAAAGGTGTTAAACTAACTTTAGCCATGCTCCTGAAGAAGAGAAAAAGAGGAGGAACAAGGTGGAGCCTCAGAACTTACAACCAATATGTAAAGATGCAAAGGTACACAAAGGGAAAAGCATTGTGGGTAATACAGAAAGGAATTTTGGGTAATGTAATTTTAGGGATTCACGATTTTCCAACAATACACATTGATAAATGCATTTACTATATTCCATGCACTTGTGCTAAGCAGTTTACAAATATTTCATTCTTACAACAACTCTGTGAGGTAGGTGCTATTATTATCCCATTTCATAGTTGAGGAAACTGAGGCAAACAGAAGTGAAATGATTTGCCATGGGCCACACAGCCAATAAGGGTCTAAGCTAGATTTTGAAAGGGATTATTGAAAGGAAAAAAGGGAGTGTGATATAGTTAGTGTGTCAAGCACTAGACTTTAAAAGCAAGAAGACCTGGATTCAAATCTGGTTTCATATACGTACCAGCTGTGCCACCATAGGCAAGTCACTCAAATTCTCTCTGCTCTAGTTTCTTTCTATGTAAAACAAAGAGGTTGGATGACACAGCCTCTGAGATCCCTTATTGCTTTTACTATATGTTATAATATGACAAGGGACACCAGAATCTATCTCAGAACCCAACGTCATCACTTCACCAAAAAAGAAAATTATGACCCAGAAAGATTAGGTAGTAAGCATCCTAGGTATGCTATGAATCCATGTTCTCTGGCTTCAAATTCAGAATATTTTCCTCTAAATAGTCACACATCACCAATAATTGTACATTGTATATACATTGTGTGCCTTCCTAGTTGTGATTGGAAGTAGGAATTATGAATCATAAAGGCGTCCTTGTTAATCTCTACATGAATTCCAAATTTCGGCCAAATTGGCCATCACCAACGTACCAATTGAATTGGATAAATTGCTATTTCATCTTCCACCTGTGTCCCTTTGCTCCAACTAGGAAATTCTCCCTCCTTACTTCTGACGATTAGAAACCTTAACTTCTATCAGGGCTTGGCTCGGGTTCCTCTTCCTATTTGAGTCCTTTTTAGAGCTTGCCTAGTATTTGCCTAGATTGGTTACAAGTTCTTTACTTTGTTTTGAAGGGTCACCCAGCACCAAGAGTGGTGCTTTATATATTGTAGGTGCTCAATAAATGCTTATTGAATATGCGGAGAAATGAGTTTAGAAGATCAATGAGAATGTTTTGAAAAGGGATAGAGGACAAGAAAAATGGAAGGCACTGGATACCAGAAAGCAGGAGGAGAGGGAGAGGTCGATACCAAATGAAGAAAAAAAAAATGAAAAGAGAGTCTGGGGACACTCAAGACAAATTTCAGGGCCTTCACAATTTTGCTTAGGGTTGACCTTGTTTATCTTAGACAAATATTGGTTGTGTACTAAGGTATTTTTGTCCTTCAAAGCTGCATACGTTTGCATCTTAGACAGGACTTCCCTGCTAAGCTTATCGACAGAGGCCAAAGCTTTTATAAGATATATGTTGGTCTTTTTCTTGAGTGACTTTTCATTTTTTAAAGAAGCTTTCCTATAGGATTTCTTAGTCAAGAAGTAATTGTAGCAAAAGGATCTCACTGGGAAATGCTTTTAGCTAATAAATATTAACACCCTGTTGAGAAAAGTCATACTCAGAAAGGTTGTACCCTGTATAGTCACACAGTTAGGGAGTAAAATAGGCAGCCAGGACTCACAATCGAAGTATTGTAGTAAAATGGGAAAAGCCCTAAATGTGGCATCAGGAGAGTTCTGAGTTCAAATAGCAACTCTGACACTTACTGGACAAGTGTTTTACTGGGTAAGTGTTTTGCCTTTGAGTCTTCATTTTTTCATATATAACATGGAAGCGAAATCCTCTACAATAATGAACTCACGGGTTGTTAGGAGAGGCATTATCATATAATTAATAGAGATATGGTTGAAATCCTGTTGCTAATATTTATTAGCTGTGTGACCATAGGGTCACTTAACCTCTCAGCCTTGATTTCCCCATCTGTAAAAAAATATGGATAATAAGATCTGTAATAACTATTTAATATGGCTGTTATGAAGATCAAGAGAGATGATGTATATAAAGTAAAGCACTATATACTTATCAGTTATTATTGTTATTAATATATCTTTAAGCCCCATTGAAATGTGAATTACTTTCCTTACTCCTGAGTACAGGACTAATTTTTCATCTATTCTGCTGACTGATAATCCATTTAGAAAATATAAATGCTTTGAGAACATGGTTATCATATCCTATCTGAACCATTGCAATATCCTGTCTCATGTCTCCCAACCCTAGTCCATTTTCCATTCACCTGCCAATGGGATCATTGAAAGTTTATGTCTGATTATTTTTTATTTAGTCATTTTTCAGTCAGGTCTGACTCTTCATGGCTCCATCTGGTGTTTTCTTGGCAATAATACTGGAGTGGTTTGCCATTTCCTTCTCCAGCTCATTTTACAGGTGAGGAAATGGAGGCCAAAATGGTTAACTGATTTGCCCACAATCACACAGCTAGTAAGTGTCTGAGGCTGGATTTGAACTCAGGAAGCAATCTTCCTGATTCTAAGCCTGGCACTTTAGCCACTGTACCACCTACTATGCCACCTCTCTATTCGTTAAACTCCCATTTCTTCCTCTTATTTCCAGAATCAAATATTAAATTTTCTGTTGACTTGGAAAATCTCCCCAGTCTGACCACCTTCTATCATTTCAGTTGTCTTATACCTTACTCCTATTCTCTCCATATTTTCTTCCATCCTGCTCCATGAGCTTCCTTGTTGTTCTAGACCCCCATACAATGTTCTATGTCCCCACTCTGTGATTTTTCCCTGGCTGCTCCCCTCTGCCTGAAATGATCTTCTTCCCAACCTCTACCCTATGGCTTCACTGGCTATCTTCAAGATTCAGCTAAAATCCCACATCTATATAGGAAGCTTTTCCTCGGGGTGCCCCATACCCACTCCCATCCCCAATATCCTGCCATTGGTGCCTTCTGGCAGAGATTACCTTCCATCTACCTGCATTTAGACTGTGTATACACAGTTGCTAAGGACTGTTGCCTTCTCTATTAGATTGTGAACTCCTTGAAGACAAGGACCCTCTTTTTGCCTTTCTTCATTGTTTTTTGTCTTGTTTTGTTTTTAACCCTTACTTTCCCTCTTAGAGTCAATCCTGGGTATCGGTTCCAAGGCAGAAGAGTGGTAAAGGCTAGGCAATAGGGGTCAATCGATTTGCCCCCCACAGTATACAGCGAGGAAGTATCTGAGGTCAGAATTGGACCCATCTCTAGACCTGACTCTCAATTCGCTGAGCAACCTAACTGCGCCCTTTGGCTTTCTTTATACCCCCCGTGTTTGACACTATGCCTGCCATGTAGTAGACAATTAATAAATGCTTATTATTGATGATGATGAAGCTGGTTTCTATCCCCAGTCCCTGAGTAGGAGTTCGATAAATGCTTGCCAATTGATTGATTGATCCCGTAGCATAGGACCCAACAAAATCACTAGTGAAGTTCTTGTCTATTTGAACTAGGGGAAGACAGCTCGAGTCGCTGTTGAACAATGTGTCAGTTATTTTTAAAGCTATCAGTTCTAATGTAAGCTCACTCATTATGCCGAAGTAACGGAATTTTTAGAAACTCATCGCTCATACCTTACTCAGTTTCAACACAGACCCTCTCCCATATGCATGTATTAAGCATTATATATTTCATGACACTACAGTTTGTGTCGGAAGGTATCTGTCAAGATAGAGTAAGACAGTTATTTATTAGAACCAGGTCTACTGAGGTTGAACAGGTATGTAATATATGTATATTTATTCATCCTTTGTATCCATTACATAGACAGTGGGCTGAAGAAATATGCTTTAAATAATCCATTGGAATTCACTTCATAGGCAATAACTATCCTATTACATGTTGTATCATTAGGGCAAAGAATTCAAGGTACCAACAAAAAAAAACATGGGATCACGTGGAGACTCGCAAAGGGGGTGTTTTGATCATTATTTCTCAGCTCGCTATTCATCTAAGCAGATGGGGAGCTGTATTATTGGATATGCTGCATAAAGCTAAAGACTTGGAAATTAATGGAGACCCAGTTGCCATAGGACACGGCTACACCTAATGGGCTATTAAAAAATGATTAATATCTGTCCCAGTGGACCAGCCAAGAGAAGAGCCATGAGTATGCATAAAAATGAAGAATTAATTTGACTGTGATCATGGTAAAGAAAAGGACTAGTCATTGGGGCAGTGATAACACTTTGGGAAAAAAGCTAAAACAGCAGTTCTGTTTCCTAAGTGCTGAAGAGAAAGGGCAGAAAGTGCTGAGATGCTGAGTGGCAGCATGGCAGAACTCAATCTGAAGTCAGAAGATCTAGATTCAAATCTTAGTTTTGCCATTTAACCTGTGGCGTTGGGGAACTCACTTAATCTCTCTTTCCCTCCACTTTTCTGACTGTAAAACGAAGGGAGAGAAGAGATGACTTTAAAGTTTTCTTCCATTCCAAATCGATGATCACATGACCCTGTGACAATTATGTTGTAAACCAAGAGATGGATTGGTTACTTTTAGGATTAAAAAAAAAAATTCTTGCCTGTTATTTAAAGTCCTTCACAATCTGGTTCCTATCTTGCTTTCAGCTCTTGTTTTCTGTTTCCCTTTCATGCTTTCTGCATTCCAGCCTAAGAAGCTTGCTAGCTATTCTCCACAAATGACATTCTATCTCTAACACTTTCATGCCTTTGCATTGTCTTTCCTCCATATGTGGAATGGTTTCCCTCCTTACTTCTACCTCACAGAAATTAGTATATATTTGTATGTATTTAGCTTGACGGGTATTTCTCAGGAAGTCTTTAAGTTTCATAAGTCTCATAAGTCTTTAAGTTTCTTGCTTTAGATTTGATTTTATATCCCCAGAATTTAGCACAAAAAATTATACATGCTAGGTACTTAATAAATGCTTCTGAATGGAAATTAATTCAAACCCTCTCCTTTCCCAAATTAGCATGAATATACTTATCTGGTTCCATGCCATAATCCATTTAGGACAATGTAAAATTCTCCAAGGAAGGCATCGGTTTCTTCTTTCTTTGCATCCCTAGCATGTGGCACCAAGCCTTGTGTGTAGTAGGTCCTTAGTAACTATTTGTAGAATTGCTTTATCAGGGATGTACTAGAGAGGATTCTTGCTCAGTTATAGTTGACTATTAGATGGCCTTTAAGGTTACTTGCAAGCCAGAGATCTGTTTTTTTATTCTATTTGGCTCTAAATATGGTTGGTTCAGTGTTTCAATGCTAATGGATATTTTTAATATGTATTCCAGGATTCTATGAGGCAGTTAAATGAAAGTAAGAATCCAACAAGGTTGGATATAATAAGATATCCATATGATATGGATATGATATGATATAATATAATATAATACAACATAACATAACATAACATAACATAATATAATATAATATAACAACGCAACATAACGTAATGTAACATGATACAATATGATACGATATGCTACAATACAATATAATGTAATGTAACAAAATATAGCATAATATAGCACTACATAATATAATATTACAATATATGCACATATATGTTTATATGTATGCATGTGCATGTAGAAAAGATACAATGCAAATGTTAAGGAATCATTATTAACTATTAGAATCCAGAATACCTAATTTTGTAGAATTTTCCATTTTGGGATAATATCATACACTGACTTGTTTCTTTCTTGATTAAAAAATACTCTTTGCAAATAACAAAGAATGGTGCTTTCCCATGCTTCTGTGTTGGGCCTGACAAGTATTTTGGATTTTTTGTTGTTGGGAAATGTGAAGTTTGTCAAATTCAAATTATTTTTTAAACATACCCTTTCAAAACCATAATACCCTTTTTTCTTTTTCTTTTGAGAGATGGCGAGATACAGATGTGGGCTATTGCATACCTGATTGCCTTGGCTTTGCTTAGATATTTTTCCTCATTATAAGAAAAATTAACTTGGAAGCAGAGATGGGAGTGAGTATATTTGGAAACGATTGCTATAAAAACAAAAGTCAAGGAAGCTAGGTGTTTCAATGGATAATGAGGCAGATCTGGAATCAGGAGGACCTGGACTCAAATCCTGCCCCATCATCGTCATCAGTAACTTCCTAGCTGTGTGACCCTGGACAAGTCACTCAACCTCCATTGTCTAGCCCTTACCACTCTTCTGCCTTGGAGCCAATCTTCAGTATTGATTCCAAGGCAGAAGGTAAGGGTTTGAGTGGGGAGTTATGGCGATAGAACTATATATTCAACATGGGATTTTTTTCCATTTTTGCTTAGCACTTAGCACAATGATTGCCACATTGGCAACTCTTAAGAAATACGTGTTCTTTAAAAAAGAATGGGAAATATGTCCAGAATCTTTGATTTCTAAAAACCATATAACAAGCAGCATGCTAAGAAACCATTGCAATCGGTCTGAGACATTTTCCTACAGTCTGACCCAAATGGTTCTTTTGGAGGTAGGATAGGAATCTGGGGCTTCCCATTTCTAGATCTAACATTTGAGCCACTAGACTACATTGACTTTTCCCTTGGAAAGATTAATACTATCAAACTCCCATATCCCTGAATCCTTTCCTGAACAAGTAAAAGAGCCACTGAACTAGTAAATATCAGGTGGGATTTGAACCCAAGTTTCTTATCTCATAGTACAGGTCTTGAACTGCTAAACCAAGCTGTCTCACCTTGAGAAATATGAAAGATGTCAAACTTACATGGACTAAAGCACATTCCAGGTTGAAACAAAGTTAACTCTGACAACAGGGTAAGAATTAGCTTCCCCAGCTAATCGCCTAACCTCTAGGATCCTTATCTGTAAAATGGGCATAATAATGTTTAGAGTATCAATTCCATGAGGTTGTTTCAAGGCTCACATGAGTTACTGTTCACTCGAAGTTGCATCAACTGACAAATTAATGTAGCCTGGGATTATAGGATCAATAGCTGTAAAGATAAAAGGGACTTTAAAAGTCATCTAGTTCTATGGCCTCATTTTACAGATGAGGAAACCGAGGCACAAGATGTTAATTGATCACAGTCATTTTAAATCTTTAAATGATGAATTTCCGATGAACTGCAGGATTCTTATTATGCTTGAAAAGATACTATGCCAGCTCTCTATGATTTTGTCAGATGAGTCTCCTTATGAATGGCAAACCATCTGTAACTACAGATAAGTCTTGGAAAATTGCCTGTGTTTCAGAGGGGTTAAGCTCCTTGTCCAAGGTCACATAGCTAGTAATTGTCACAGGCAGAGTCTGAACCTACATCTTCCTATCTCCAGGTCCAGTCTTTGATCCAGTTCACTACGCTGCCTCTTCCCTTGAAGAGATGAATGCTACCAATCTTCCAAATCCCTCAGTTTTTTTTTCTCCATAAGTAAAAGAGCCATTTGTTGCTACAAACAATATTGTGGAAAAGAAAAAAAAATCTAATTATGAGCAAACCCATTATAGGCTTGAGTTGGTGCCTTCTTAAAAAACACATTTGGAAACTCATCCATACCATTTCAATAATTTAGGCTCCCTGAGATGCTCATTTCAGGAGGTACTGCATTAATTACATCTAGTCTGCCCCAGGTACAATTTTGAGTTCTGGGGTTCCCTGTCATTGGCTTGAAATAAAGATCCCCTCTGTCCTTGAGTTATCTTACCAATCCTCATTTAGAGATGGCTTCAATTCCAACTTGGGGTATATATATCATGCTTTCCAAGGGCTGGCTTGTCATTTTGTTAGCTTTAATAGAGAGAAGAGACCCTACCCCCCCTTTTTTTAATGAAACGAGTGGTAAGTGGTGTGTTTCTTTCTCTTTAATAATTTAACAAATTACCTGCTATAAAATCTTCACCTGTTCTTTGTTTCCTCAGCACCACCAAATTGGGATCCCATATAAAGCCTTTCCTTTGGGAGATTTATGCCTAGCACAGGAAGAATATCTCCACTTAAATTTTTATGAAACATCAAAATTACGATCGAGTTTAGCAACACCATTCAGCGGCTTCTCTTCATTCCACAAGATGTATTTCCAATATTTGTGGACATCATTCTTTATCTCCCATTTAATCATTATTTTCCTGTGGCAGCTTCTTGTTCTCTCTCTCTCTTTTTGGAGGGGGGGGGCTTCATCAATTTTCCTGTTTGTATGGGCAAGGTGTTTATTTGTCTTTCATTATATAAAGTGTCAAGGGCCAATCATGGAGGTGAATCAGGGCGAGAGGGATGGAACCAATCCCTCTCCCCCTAAAAGGGCTAATGTCCAATTGTTTCTTTCTCTTTCTCCAGGAGAAGGTAGCCTTCCATTGGAAGAGAAGGGAAGGGGAAAAGAATAAGCATTCAAATAGTGCCAACTATACCCCAGGCACTATGCTAAGAGCTTTACAAAAAATTTCATTTGATCCTTGGAACCTGGGAGGTAGGTTGTTTTTATCTTCATTTTGTTGGTTGAGGAAACTGAGTTATACTGAAGTTAAATGACTTTCCCAAAGTCATGTGGCTAATTAGTGTCTGCGGCTAGATTTGAACTCATGTCTTTCTGATTCCAAGCCTGATGTTCTATCGACTGGGCCACCTGGATGTCCTGAAGAGAAAGAGGAATCAGATCTCAATCTTGGGTGCTGTCTGAGCTTACATTAATGAATAAACCCATATTCTGTCCATTATGATTTGGAATCAGGTGTCTCATTCTTTAATTGCATGTTTTAATAAAGGATTTATATAGTATCCATTGAGTCGTTATCAATTAATTACCCATGGAAATTTAGGGCATGTTACACAGTGGCAGTTATCGCACCCAGGGTGGTTGGCATATGTTACATAAAAGATGCAGTCACCTTGAAATTATGTCAGCAAAGCTGCCTTTTACCTATAGAAGACCAGGCAGTGCTAATGTGAGTATTGAACAAAACCCATTAACAGAAATGAAATTCTGCAAACTATTTAAAGCAGATGGGACTCAAGCCATTCCAGAGGGTTTTAGGAAGAGAGTTTGATGGGTTTTTCCAAAGCTTTTGGACACTCCTTATTACATGGAACATGATTTCCCTTACTCGACAAAAAGTGTTCCTGTTGAAAATTCTGGTCTCTTTTGCTTATAGTTCTTAGCACGCTGCCTGGCACGTGGCAGGAGATTAATAAATCTTATTAACTATCAGATTGATTTTGTGTGGGGTCAACAGCAGATATTGCCTCAGTTGAACACTTTCCTTATTTCTGACTCTTAGAATCTCTAGCTTCCTTCCCAGCTCAGCTCAAGAGCTCCCTCCTCCATGAGTGCTATTCTTGACACTCTCTATCCTCAGCAATTGCCTGCTACTCCCATATTTTACATATGCTACATGGAAATATGTTACATAAAATATCTTCTTTGTATATGATTAATTGTGTATTTTTTTCGCTGATAGAACATAAGCGCCTTGAGGGCAGGATCTATTTTATTTTTGGCTTTGTGCTTTCAAAGCATAGCATAATTCCTGGCACTTAGGAGGTATTTAGTAAATCTCAATTCATGGAGTGGTTGATACATTAGGCTGGTTGGGGTATTTGTGCTACCTGCCATCTTTGTGGTACTGAAAGTGCCTTCCACTTCGCCATAGATGGAAGGGCAAGAAAGGGTAAGGAGCTGAGAACAGACAGATAAAAAAGGAGGCACCAGCTCCTACCAGTCTTCCAGATTTTGATAGCATCCTTGACTTTTCCCTCCTCTCCCTCCAACGCCATATCTAGGTATTTACCATCTTGTTGATTCCACTTTTAGCATCCTTGACTTTTCTCTCCTCTCCCTCCAACCCCATATCTAGGTATTCACCATCTTATTGATTCCACTTTTACAGTATCTCTTGTATGGACACCTTTATCTTGACTCCCACTGCATCAGTTCTTGTCATCTCTCTTATGCACAGGCTCAGTAGCCTCATAATTACTTTATCTATCCCTACTCTCTCCCCTATCCAGCCTCTCTTCCCCACCATTAACATATTGGCATTCTTCAAACAGGAATTTCAACCACTTCCTCCCTCCCAAATTGAATTTTTTTCTAGTTTTCTCTTTCCAATAAGATAAAATATAAATTTCTCAGGCTGGAATGTAAAGATTGCATAATCTGGGTCCCATCTCAAATTACTTTGCTTCTATTTGCATGCATACAATTACTGATATGCTACCTCCCTAACTACAAAGTGCAAAGAAGGAAGTTCTCTAGAATCCTTCCCATGGAAATGTTTTATCAGTAACCTTCTGATGGGTCTGCACATATATCAGACTTCCCTTCCCCGTTACTCTAATATTTATATAATACTTTAAGTGCTTGATATATCTTTGATCCTTAACCAAATACTATGACAAAGGAACTATTAAAATCCCCATTTTTACAGATGAGGAAATTGAGGCAGAGAAAAGTTAAATGAATTGTCGAGGGTCACAAAATTAATGTCTGAAGCTGAATTCAAACTTGGGATCCACTGTGCCACGTTGTTGCTTAAAAAATACAAAGAATGCCCTCTCTGTGCCTCCTAAAACAGTCTTGCACGAGACACCTCATGTAGAGATAGACAGCCTAGGAGAGATGAGTAATAAAGTGAGGAATATGGCTTATTTTTTTCCCCCTGGATGAAGTTCACAGTAGGTAGGGCAACCTAATTCTTGCTAAATAGGAATTTAAACTGGGAGAAAGAGAAAGGAAGAAAAGAAAGAAACAAACAAACAAAGGAGGGAGAGAGGGAAGAAGGGAAGGGGGAAGGAAGGAGGGAAGGAAGGAAAGAGGGAAGGAAGGATGGAAGGAAGGAGAGAAGGAAGGAGGGAAGGAAGGAGGGAAGAAAGGAAGGAAGGAGGGAAGGAAGGAGGAAAGGAAGGAGGGAAGGAAGGATGGAAGGAAGGAGGGAAGGAAGGAGGAAAGGAAGAAGGGAAGGAAGGAAGGAGGAAAGGAAGGAGGGAAGGGAGGAATGAACAAAAATGAACAAAAGAGTGGAAAGAACAAAGGAACAAATAAATGAAGAAAATGAGAGGAAGAGGGAGGGAGAGAGGGAAGAAGAAAGGAGAGCATAAATACATACCAATTATATTCATATTGAACCCTGTATTACAACTACTTTTCTCCCCAAGTCCTAAGACATAAGTGAGGAAGTGTTCTTTTTCCCTTCTGACCAATGATTTCATTTCTACCAATTCAAATTGGCACCTTCCCTACTACTTAAAATCTTTTGAGTTATCTGGAGCACTGAGGGGTTTTGCCAAAAACTATACACACAGAAGGGATCAGAAACTAGACTTCAGCCCAGGTCTTCCTGACCCAAAGGCCTGGTTTCTATCCACTATGCCCCAGCTGCCCTATCTAGTGTAAATATTATTGAAATTATGATGCAGTAACTAAAGGGGAGGAAAGGTCTCACCAGTAAGGAGCCAGGAGCTGAACCCAGGTCTCCTGTCTCTAAATTCATCATACTTCCCCTTCCCCTTACACTCTATGTTTATTTTTAGTTTAAATATGCACCACAATGGATGTTTTCAGTAGGCATGGTAACCACCTCTGAAATGGCAATAAAAGCTAGGGAAGGATGTATTACCTTCAAGTCTCAGCTAAAATTTCGTCTTCTGCAAGAAGCCCTTCTCAGTAGCCCTTAACATTATTGCCTTCTCTGAGATTACCATCAATTGATCCTGTCTATACATTATAGTGCCTGGTTGTTTGCGTGATGTCTCTCCCAGTAGAACATGAGTTCCCTGAAGACAGGGAACAGGTATTTGCCTTTTATTGTATACCCAGTTCTAAGCATACTTCCTGTCATAGAGTAATCACTTAATAAATGCTTAATTGATGACTTCAGGGCAGCACATTTCATAGGTAGTCAAAAAAACTGATATTCAATTCCATAGACATTTATAAAATATGAAAATATGAAAAAGCATTTATTAAGTGCCAGCTATATTCCTGGCCTGTACTAGAGATTGGGCAGTAGAAACATGTGATGTTGTTCAGTTATTTTTCAGTTATTTTTCAGTTATTTTTCAGTTGTCACTTTCTGACTCTTTTTGATTCCATTGTGGGATTATCTTGTCAAAGATACAGGAGTGGTTTGCCATTATATTCTCTAGCTCATTTTACAGATGAGAAACTAAGGCAAACAGGGTTAAGTGACTTTCCCAGAGTCTTGCAGGTAGTAAGTGTCTGAGGTCAGATTGAAGTCAGATCCTTCTGATTCCAGGGCCAGTATTCTAGCTATTGTGCCACTGAATTGCCTCAGATATATGAGATAGAAAAGGGGGAAAAAAGATAACTCTTGCCCTCAAGAACCTTCCAATCTACACTAACTATAATACAAGGTAATAATGTTATGTTTGGTGGACAAAGTAAGGGGGTTCAAGGTGAAATCTATGTGGTACAAAACCAAAAAATATTACTAAATTTTTTTAAAGAAATATATTTATATAGTACTTTAGTGGGATTTTTTTCCAGAGTACTTTCACATATTTTATTTCATTGGATCATCAAGAGTTCTGTGACTGAAGCATGGCAGAGATGATTACGCCCATTTTCTAGATGAGTCCTTTGCATTTCAGAAAGGCCAAGTGACTTACCTGTGCCAGTGCTCTGGTCTCCAAACTCACAAGTCAATGGTTTTTCCAATATGAACCCTTTTCTTGAGCCAAAAAACTAACATACAATCCCTAGGTCACTTGGAGAGTCAGAATAAACTTGATGGAATAAACCTCCTAACACTTAATTGAGGATAAATTATTATACTTAAAAGTTCATTGGGAAAGAAATAACTCCTCTACTAATCTAACTGATTTTCGACATTAGTATCTTCAGACTTCAGGCTTTATTTAGTTTCTCGCCAACTACATAGCAGGGAATGGAAGGTAATTGACAAGCAGAGTTTCAGAGATTGGCCGTATAATACAGACATGCTGCAAAATGACTGGGGAATTATTATTTATGACACTGGACAATGATCTATAGGAAGGCAGCTCCATTTTTAGTCAACCATTAAGTAGACAAAATATTTCTAATTAGTCTATCTAACTGGATCATTCCAGAAAGAAGCTAAGTTTAAATCAAGTTGACAACCAATTCAAATAATCTTGGCTTTTAAAAATAAAGGATAAAAACATTTTATGCTTTGAGGTCGTGATTTATCCAGAGTGGTGGTTTACCTTGGCCAAATTTATTGGATCAAATGTCCATTTCCATTTCAATACAATAAACATCAATTTAGTGCCTACTATGTGTCTTATCACCTTTCACCTAGTCTATTGCAATAACCTTCTAATTGATCTTTTTGGTACATAGCTTTCCCAATTTTAATCTATCCTCTACACAGCTGCCAAAGTGGCATTCCTAATGCACAGATCTGTACATGTCATTCTTCTGCTAAATAAGCTTTTATTGCTGCTCAGTCATTCATTAATGCCCAACACTTAGAGACCCCATGCTGTCCATGAGGTTTTCTTGGCAAAGATGCTATAGTGCAACGGTTCCCAAACTTTTTTGGCCTACCACTGTAATGTAGAAGATGGCAGGAATTCCAAATCCTGCAAAATGCAGGGTCAAGCCTCACCCAGAATTCCAGGGGACCGCCCTGGAGAACTTTGAGTGAGGGATGACCCTGTATTTTGAAGGAATTCCATCCTGCCATCTTCTACATTACACCACCCCCTTTCCAGAAAAAAAATATTACTTAGCGGCCCCTGGAAATTATGAAACTATTTCTTGAACTCAGAATAGAATGTAATACAAAAAAAGTGTGGCCATCACAGCCTCCCTGGATCGCTGCAGCACCCACCAAGGGGTGCTGGCACCCACTTTGGGAATCACTGCTATAGTGGTTTGCCATTTCCTTTTCCAGTAGATTAACACAAACAGAAGTTAAGTGACTCGATCAGGATTACACAGTGTTAGTAAGTGTCTTAGACTAGATTTGAGTAAATTCTAGTGGCTCCCTATTGTCCCTAGAATCACATATGAAGTCCTTTATTTGGCCTTTAACAGGTTTTGTCACCTGGTTCCAATTTACTTTTCAAATTTATGACATATTATTTCCCTTCATATATTCTATAATCAAACCAAACTGGCTTTCTTTCTGTATCTCAGTTTTCCATTTTCCAATCCCATATCTTTCTGAAAGTTGTCTCTCTCTTGCCTAGAATCCACTCCATCCTTACCTTTGCCTCATCTTTCCTTCATCTAGCTTCCTTCAAAGCCCATCTTAAAAGTATCCTCCTGTATGAGGCCTTTGATAATTCCCATAACTAATTAAAGACTCTACTGCCCCATTGCCTTGTATTTATTTTGTATATATTTTAGTGCATACATTTTAGCAGATTGTGATGTAAACACATTGAGAGAAACAGTTTCTTAATTTTTTTGTATTCCTGGTGCTTAACACAGTGCCTAAGACATGGTTGATGTTTAATAAATGCTTGCTAATTATGGACAGAAGATAACACAGATAAAAGAGAAAACTACTCCTGTCCTCAAGAAGTTTCACTCTACTGGGGGATACGATGTAAACAGCTATGATATAGATGATTTTTTGAGGAAGAAGAAAGTGCTCTTAAGCAAGGGATTGGGAAATAGAACAGCATCTAAAATTTTAAGAAACTGAGGGATTTTAAGAGATAAAGGCAAGAATTCATTGGGGGCAAGGGAGAGAGTATGTGAAAAAACAGGCAGGTAAGAGGTAAGATAAAATAATGAGTTCAGGGAATAGGAAGTAGGCCAGTTTTACTAGAACTTGGAGGAAGGAAGGAAAGAAGGGAGAAAGGAAGGAGGGAAGGAAGGAAGGAAGGAAGGAAGGAAGGAAGGAAGGAAGGAAGGAAGGAAGGAAGGAAGGATTGATTTATTAATCTCTAACTATTTTCAAAGAACTATGCTAAGAGGTGGGGATACAAAGAGGGAATTGAGAGTTCCTACTCTCAAGTAGTTCACTTTCTAATGGGGGAGACAACACACACGGGAAGTTTTAGCTATGTCACAAGGAAAAGTTCCACATGGTCCTTTGGGTACAGCGGCAAAGCAGATGCGGATACTTCTTCATTTAGAGCAAGGGTCGGCAACCTTTTTGGCCTTGAGAGCCATAAATGCCACCTTTTTTAAAATGTAATTTCGTGAGAGCCGTTCAGTGCTCACAGTGCCGCTCCTGTAACAGTGCCTGAAAAAAAAATGGACTTTATGGCTCCTGCAGAAAGAGCCATATCTGGCCCTCAAAAGAGCCAGATATGGCTCGAGAGCCACATGTTGCCGACCCCTGATTTAGACTAATACATTTATATCAGTTTCTTATGTTGAACCATTGACAGTGGTAAGACTCTAGTAACAAGAATTTTCTTTTCTGAGTCTTCAATAGATGTTTCTGTAGCATCTGCAAGAAGTAGTTGCCGGGCTACCTCTTGACAGGGACCACTTCTGGAAATGATGGAGACAGATACTGGGTTGGAAGTACTGCTCTTTCAAAGGCTTTTGGGGCCAGGGGCCAGGAATGCCTTTCCCAGGGTCTGAAGGGAAGAGAGTGGTCAGTGTGGTGATGATGGTTTGACCCCACCCCTCCTGACATGCTGCCTCCTGACTCCCCCTCAGGGTGCCCTCCTACTTCATCTGGGCTGGCCCATCTGCCCAGTGAGTGGCAGTTGGCAGTGGAAAGGGATGAATAACCCTTTCTTCTGAGAAGTTGCTTCCCCAAATAAGGATGGCTTTAAAGTCTGGGCTGGAAGCAGGAAGGATAGTTGTATTTGAAGGGAGATAATATGAAATGAACTTTGAAAGGAGGGCAAAAGTTACATTTTGAAGGTGATTAAATGCAAAGACGAGGAGCTGACATTTTATCCTGGAGCCGATAACGAGGCACTAAAGGGTCTAGAGATGGTCAGACTTGTACTCCAGGAAGAGTATTGCAACAGCAGTGTGGAGGATGGATTAGAGAGCGAAGAGACCAGAAGCATTACCTTTCCAGTCATTCATCCAAGGCCAATATTAAAGTGAATTTTAAGGTTGTGTTTTCCACAGATTTTACAGTGACTGCTGACTGTAAAAGCTCCTCCATATAAGTGAATAAAGTACCTTAATGTTGATGAAACAATACTGTGACTGTTTTTCCCCCTGTCATGAGGAGACACACATTTCTCCTGAAATCATCTGGGGTTTTTTTTCTCCCTTTTGACTTTTGAAGCTTTTCTGAGGGTAGCATCTCTTGTAATAATAACTAAACAATACATTTATTCTTCTGGTCTTATTGTCATAGCATTGAACACTTCAAGGGTATTATCCACTCCTGATGGCCCATTGTGTAGCATATAGCACTTATAATGGCTGCAATCTGAATAGCTGCTAACACTGAAAAGGGTAACTGCCACTAGAAATCCAGGAAAAGTAAATTAATTAATACATTTCATTATGTAAGAGAATCACTGATGCTGCCTTTCTGTAATTTGTCAAAAATACAAAGCAATCCTCCCCACTCGTCCTTTTGTGATCTTGGCTCCTGGCTCTTAAACTGCGACTGAAATGGTTGATGGGATATAGAGCTCAATGGGAATGACTCTGGGCCCAAACCCCAAACCCAATGAGGATGGGACTCAAAAGATGAAACTCTGGAGGCAGGTGACCCTTTGGGACATGCTCGTAATGATCTCCATGAGGCAGGTCCAGGATCAGAGCTGCCATTGGGAAAGCAGGGAAAGACCATTTCTCTAACATCAAATAACAGTTGGCTTCTTCTTTCCTCATGAGCTAAGGTGTTTCAGAAATGACAGATGACTCTCACTGTGGATCTCCCCTCAGCCCCAGCAGTTCAACTAATTTTCTCCCTCCATCTTTTTTTTTCTTCTTCTTCCTAGTTAACTCCTTATATTCTCTATTTGTAGCAGAATATCTTAAACTTTTTTAAAAAATTATTTTTGCAAAGGGTCAGTAGTGGTTTCAGTTGCACACCTAGGAAGTCACTCACTGGGCTGGCATTACTTTCCTAAGGGGACAAACTCAGTAAAGTATTTCTACACTTTTTTTTTTCCAAATCAGGCGATGATATTGGACAGTGTTGACGTAATATTGCTCAACCTAACATAGGTCTAAAGATTATCAGAAGGCCTGGCAGAGAGAAGAAAAAGTAAGCTGCACCCAAATATCAGACTAAAAGAGAGAGTTCACAAGTATTTGGTTTGACAAGAATTTCAAAGCATTTAATCCTACATCATTATACATTTGTAAAAATGTTTATTTTTTTATGGTAGATGATACATATACTACCACCTCCTTTATTCCGGAATTGTCAGATTCATCTCTTTAATCTGATTACATCCTTGTGCTGCTCAACGATTTCCAGGGTTCTCTATTGCTGATCAAGTATAAATTCCTTGGGCCCATCTTCTATAGGAAGCCTTTACCAGCATTTAATTCTGGGGCCTTTTTTCTCGTAATTATCCTCTTTTCTTCTTTATAAAGCTTATCTGTGTGCTTGTTGCCTCCCCAAATAGATTGTGAGCTTTTTGAGGGCGAGTACTGTCTTTTATTTCTTTTTGTATTCCCAAAACTTGCCATAATATATCTTAACACATAGTAGGTGTTTCAAAAATTGACTGACTGATTGTCCTGGCTTTCAAGACTCTTCAAAATGTGGCACCCACCTATCTTTCTTCCTTATGTCTCACCAGATACCTTTACACACTCTAGCTAAAAAGAACTCTTGTTTTTTATGTGTTTTTTAGTCTTATCTGACTCTTCATTAGGGGTTTTCTTTGCAGATATTAGAGAACTTTGCCATTTCCTTCTCTAGCTCATTTTAAAGATGAAGAAACTGAGGCAAACAGTGTCCATCTCTTTATGACCCCTTTTGGGTTTTTCTGGGAAAGATCCTGAAATAGTTTACCATTTCCTTCTCCAACTCAGAGGAAGCCAAGGCCAACAGTGTTCATCTCTTCATGACCCCTTTGGGGTTTTTCTGGGAAAGATCCTGAAGTGGTTTGTCATTTTCTTCTCCAGCTCATTTTACAGATAAGGAAACTGAGGCAAACAGTGTCGATCTTTCATGGCCCCTTTAGAGTTTATCTGGGAAAGATCATGGAGTGGTTTACCATTTCTTTCTCCTGCTCATTTTACAAATGAAGAAACTGAGGTAAATAGGGTTAAATGGCTGGCCGAGGGTCACACACTAATAAGTATCTTAGACCAGATTTGAACTCAGGTTTTCATGACTCTAGGCCTGGCACTCTATTGTGCCACCTACCTGTATAGGATAACCAAAATCTCATAGAGATTTGGGAAGCTGAAATGTATGGAGATAAACTTTTCATGAAGATAAGCTAAATGTTCACTACAAGTATTTATTGCTATTCTAGTTCAGATCCAGCAATCCCAAAAGGAGGAAGAATTGCTTATAGATAGTACAGTCCTTCGGATACTCCTGTTCATGGAAGAAATTGTGCTGATTGCACTGATTGATTCAATATCTGGACTATAGGAAAGTCTTCTATATTAGATACATAATCACACAAGAGAGTTCTGCCAAACTATTCACACAGAGGAAAAAGGGCAGATGAAGAATGTCAGTTGTTAGAGAAGAAATCCAAGACCTAGCTCATCATCGGTACATATATCTTAGAAAAACGTTATACGTAGACATTAAACTAGGTTCAGCATTTAAGAGGAGGAGGAGAATTCTCATTTGAGAAAGTGTGCAGTCTTTTTAATGACCTTCAGTTTCTCCTTGAAATTATAGCCCATCCTTTTAACATCAGTATTCTTCTGGTTAAACTATATAGCTGTGAAAAATGACATGCCTTTCTGCAAAGAATTAAAGTTGCAGATCATCCAAGAGTTCATGGAAAGACATAGTGAGTATGAGTAGGTTATCATATATTATTGAAATATAAGTACGTAGGAGAAGAGGCATAAAAAGTATTACCAAAGACATGCATGAGCAAGGGATAATAATATTTAGTAACATATAGCACTTCACAGTTTGGGAAGTACTATACCAGTGTCTCATTTAATCATCACAACAACCCTGAGAGGTAGGTGCTATTACTATACAGATGAGGAAACTGAGGCAAATAGATGTTAGTGACTTGGCCAGGGTTGCACAGCTAGTAAGTGTGTTAGATTTGAACTAAGATCTTTGTGACTCCAGGTCCACTGCTCTATCCACTGTATCATCTGGTTAATAGTCTAAATCAGTGGTTCCCAAACTTTTTTGGCCTACTGCCCCCTTTCCAGAAAAAAATATTACTTAGCACCCTGGAAATTATTATTTTTTTAATTTTAATAGCAATTAATAGGAAAGATAAATGCGCCTGTGACCATCACCACCTCCCTGGATTGCTGCAGCACCCACCAGGGGGCAGTGGTGCCCACTTTTGGAATCACTGGTCTAAATGTTCCATTGGTAAATATGCCATATTAAGTGATATTGAGCCAGGATTCCTAAACCGGAATCTGTGAAATCTGAATCATTATTATTTTGTAATTTTAGGCAATTTTTAGGTATTCCACAATGTTATTCTGTAAAAAGTTAACAGGTTTCACCAGCTCAGCTAAGGAGTACATGGAACACACAAAAAAAGATTAACCACCCCAGAGGTAGAGGAAGATATTATTGTGTTGAGCCTTTGTTGAGGTTTTGCAAAAAGACACAGAAGTGAGTTGCAGAGAATGGGCAGCCACAGATGAATTATAATCTGCCCCATTGGAAAGAAAGGTGGGATATTTTTAAAAATCCATTGACACATCAAAGTATCCCATCAACATCTAAAGGATTTTTTATGAAATGAACTGAATATATAATATGAGGAACAAAAGAGAGTAAGAGATAAATTAATGGCTATCAAACTCTGACCAAGAGTTCCTGAGTATTTAGCATGTAGGTCACTGGTCAAATGCAGTTAATTTGTCCTAAAGGAGGCAACCTAAGGATTTTGGCAAAAAAATACATATATATTCTACCTAATTAGTTAGCATCTAGGATCTAGTTTCCCAGTAGGACTGAACGACATATCTATCAGTATTATTATACAATATATTGACTATGACCAGCTGTTAATCAAAGCCTAGACATATTAGTAATTAGCAATTAATAATTTGCAAATATACCTAAAAGCCAAACACATATACATGCAACTATACATATAAAGTGATTCTTTTGTTTATAAATCAATTCAAAAATTTTTATTAAGAAACACACTATTAGTTAATGATATAACACAAGTGACATATAAGTAATGAAACCTGCCCTCTATCGTTTTATATTCTATTGAGAGAATAGATAAGGCATGTATTTAAATTAGTATGTTACTAGGAGATTTCAAAGGGAAGAGAGAAAGAGAGAGAGAGAGAGAGACAGAAATAGAGAGAGAGAGAGACAGAAATAGAGAGAAAGAGAGAGAGAGAGACAGAAATAGAGAGAAATAGAGAGAGACAGAGAGAGAGAGAGAGAGAGAGAGAGAGAGAGAGAGAGAGAGAGAGAGGGAGAGAGAGAATGAACTGGTGGAACAAAGGAAGACTTCTTTCTGGAAGAAGTAACACCTAAGTGAAGTTAAGTGTTAGAGCTACTATGTGACAGCTGAAGTTCTCTAGGTATGAATAAAATCACCAAGGGATAGATTGGTTAGAAAAAAGAAGAGAGAGCTAAAAATGGACCACTGAGGAAAATTCAAACTAAAAATCTAAGAAGATACTGAGCCAATGAAGAGGTAAAAGGAGTATAAAGAACTCCAAGGGACTCAATACAAAAAAGGATATCCAGAATCATAAAAGGAGTAGATGGAGTCCAAAGGCAGCATGAAACATATCGTTCTTTATTTTCTCTATGAATTTTTATCTACTATAAACAATATGTGTCTTGTTTTACTACAAACAGGAAAATATATATCATATGGATTAATATATGTATAGTCTATATCATGTTACCTGCCTTCTTTGGAGAGGGGGAGGGATGGAAGGGGGGAAAAGAATGTGAGAGATTTTTGGACAGAGCTAATGTGAGAATTTGTTCCTCTTTGTTAAGCATATTTGTTATTACATATTTTAACAAATCATATATTATCATGGGCATATATCAGTGGTCCCCAAACTTTTTTGGCCTACCACCTCCTTTCTAGAAAAAATATTACTTAGCCCCCTGGAAATTAATTTTTTTTATTTTAATAGCAATTAATAGGAAAGATAAATGTACATGTGGCCATCACCGCCTCCCTCAATTGCTGCAGCACCCACCAGGGGGGTGGTAGCACACAATTTGGGGATCACTGGTATATATTATGTTATGTATATAAAAAATAAAATAAATAAATGTTTAAAATAAGGTCATTGGAATCACCAATTGGGAACTTTTAGTCAGTATATTTAATAAAGCAATAGAGTACAAAATCACACTAGAAGGACCTGAGGATTAAGTGGGTGGTGAGAAAATGAAGGTACTAGGTATAGGCAACTTTTTCAAGAATTTTAGAAGCGAGGGGAAGGAGAAAGATGAGACTGTTAGAATGTTGTTCTTTTTTTTAATTTGAAAGATGAATATCTATTTCTAGGCAAAAGGCAGAAAACCTCTGGAAAAGTAGAGATTGAGCAAGGAACACTGGAAAGTATGTTCGATTTGTAATCACAACATTTGGTTCTAGTCCTGGTTCTATTGTGTGACCTTAGTCTAGTTACATGACTTCTCTGGGCTTCCATTCATTATTCATAAGATGAGAGGGTTTGACTCAGTACTCTCTAAGATTTCTTCCAACTTAAAATCTGTGATACTAAGTTGAATGAGATAGAGAAATGATTTCTGGAGCAAACGTTAAAAAAATCACTTATTAAATGTCCAGTATACAAGGTCTTGAAAATGACAGTTGGAAATAGAATCAATTCAAAATAATCAAACCAACATTTATTAAGTACTTAATTTATCATATTAAGGAAAGGACTATGACCCCCTAAATTTATTATGAAAATATTACATAGTACCTACCTTGATTAGAATCTAAAGGAGTTGGGGGACAAAGGGAGTAGTCCCATGACATTAAAATAATTACAATACATGTTAGAATGCTATAAGAGAAGAAGGAAAATTAAGCTATCATTTATATATGAGTAGTCATGGGGTCATGGAAGAAATACTTCACAGAGAACATAATTTCTGAGATAGGCATTGAATCAAGAAGGACTTCAACTTAGACAATGGCCAAGAAGTAAGCAGTAACTGTATATGGAGACTAGGTCAAACACATAGACTGACTGATAAATCAAAATTTTGTTTAAAAAAAAAAACATACTTGACTAGCACCATACACTGAAGGACTATAGCTTGGGAGGAGTTTAGTAATGGAGGGTTGACTTTCACTGACTCGCCACATTTTCTACCACGAACTCTCTGCCACAACTAAAAAGATGTACTCATGATTCTTCCAGTATGTCTTGCTCATTCCCACCTGTCTCTGTCTCTGTCTCCATCTCTCCCTCTCTCCCTCTCTCCCTCTCTCTTTTTATTTCTCTCTCCCTCTCTCCCTCTTCCCCCTCTCTCTTTCTCTCTCCTCTTCCCTGTTTTCCTCCCTCCCTCCCCTGAATTATTTTGTGATTAATGTCTCTGTCACTCATTTAACACATCCAATGATCCTTTGTAGCCTTTTTAAAAATTGAAATTAGATTGTATCGATTAATCAATAAGCATTAATTTTATGTCCACGGTGTTCCAGACATTATATTAGAGGGTTAAGGTTTGTAAGCTGTCTTCAAGAAGCTTAAATCTAAGAGGAAACAAGCATGTTTATATAAATCACATGCAGCATATATACAAACTAGAAAACTGCAAACTCCATGAACGGAAAAAATTATTTTTGTTTTAAATTATTCAAACTTCTAGCTCAGAGAGGCACTCAAATAATTACTGAATTAAACCAATTGTACTCTTCCATCATTCTACATAAGATCAAAACCATTTCACCATTTTTGAACACCTTGATGGATCTATTCAAACAGTCATTCCTGGTGACTGACTCTACTCATAATTTTACTGAGCTGACTTCACTTAATAATGAGTTGAGTGTTGCATTATAGAACAATAAAGTGAAGGCCACCAAGGGGCTACCAGAAATTCTAGTTTTGCTGCTCTTGGTGACCCAAGTCCACATTTTGCAGAGTAGTCACCTAAAGTTTGGGGGCTCTTCATTGTTTCTTTCATAAAATAATCACTCCATGGTCTGTGTAGGGTAAGGATTATTAAAGCAAATGGCAAACTGTGTTAATGGCAGTCGGTGAGCAACTTAATTATTCTCCCAATTTCCAAAGGCAATGATGTATCACATTAATACTTTTCCTTTGCTTTTCCTACACACCAGTAGCTGAAAGTGAAATTATGCCCCAGTCCCTGGTGTGTTTGCAACGGTGTCGTAAATTACATCCCTGAACCAATGGCAACACCTCCACGTAGGAAGAGCTATTCATACATGATGCCAATGAACCACTAAACTGATGGAGAGAACAAAGAGCCCTACGAAGAAAGGACAATCAGTACTCTAGTTTCAATTCTTCCTTGGATCAACATTTTTCTCTTCCTCAACATTTCTATAGTTGCTTTTCATTTAGAAAGACATTCTAGGTTAGTTTTTAAGTCTCCAGTTAATTTGATTCTTGATTGATATTGTAAAATGTTTATAGTAGCATCCTCAAATTTTCTGGAATTTGAGAAACAATGCACTCAAATCTGCCAATATATAGGTATATTTCTTTTTCACTGGATATTTCAGAATGGGATTGAGAAAGTCATCAATATAGTTCTCTTAAGAAACTCTTTTTGGGGATGAAAAGATTCCCACAATGCGACTGGTCATCGGTCAACAAGCATTTTTTGTAAGTGCTTATTGTGTGTCAAACACTCTACTAAACACTGGGGACACAGAGAAAGACAAAAACAATCCCTGCCCTCAAGAAGAAAATATATAATTAATGGAAGAGAAAACGTAAATTAATGGGTACATACAAGATGCATTCTGTGTAGAGAGAAGTTTATATTAGAGAAGGAGTCATTCCCTCTCTCATTTTTACCTTTTTGATTATTCAACCTCCTTCAAGGCACAGGTCAGGTTATATCTCTATGAAGTTTTCTCAGATATCTCGAGTCTCATCATTTTTCCTCCTTTCAAATGTTTCCAGAACACTTTTACTTCTCCTTTGCCCAATGACTTCCTATCTTATATTAAACTTAGTCTTATCTTTCTAATAGAATGAAAATGAATAGAACAGAAACAAAGATTATTTTTTTTTCTGTGACCTGAGAGCATTGAGCAATGGTACAGTAGACTTAGGAAGCACTAAATAAATATTTTTTAATTTGAATCAAAGTCACTTGGACGGACCCATTTTTACCATATGCCTTAATTCAGTAATGGTCTCAGAGGTCCAGCCCATACCACCTTAGGCCAGTGGTTCCCAAACTTTTTTGGCCTACCGCCCCCTTTCCAGAAAATATACTATTTAGCCCCCTGGAAATTAATTTTAAAAAAATTTAATAGCAATTAATAGGAAAGATAAATGCACCTGTGGCCATCACCATCCTTCTGGATCACTGCAGCACCCAACAGGGGGCGGTGGTTCCCACTTTGGGAATCACTGCCTTAGGCAAATGGTAACCTACATTTGGTCTTCTAAATATCAAGTGGAATATTATGGTCAGAAAGATCTAGAAAATTACCATTTAAAATGTGCAAAACACTCAAAATTTTAGGAAAATATTTCTGCCAAAATGTTCTTAGTGCCAGGACTCCCATCATTTGCATAGTATCAAATATTCATAATTTATTATATTTATTTTCTCTAATATTTAAATTTTTTCTGTGAAATGTAAATAGTTCAGAAAAACTGAATTGTCCTTACTCACTACAATGTTTCCATAATTCTCCAGAACATTCCTCACCTACATCACAACTTTCTGTCCAAGAAGGATTCTTTCTGTCATGGAACACTGGGGTCATTCTGGTGAATATAAGATGATGACTCAGAATAATAGTTTGTAAGGTTCTTATTTTATGGTGAAAACCTAATTCTGTAATTAGGTTAATCAAAACAAGATAATTTGAGATACAGCATAGCCTAATGGAGAGATAACTAAGATAAGAATTTGAAGAATAAGTTTCTAATTTCAGATCATTCATTGAATTATGACTTTAAGGAAGTTACTTAACCTCTCGTTTATGTCAGTTTTACCACTCTCAAGAGTTAGAAATTCTGTTTATTTTTACTATCTGGGAATGTTATGAGGATAAGTTTGATAATGCAATTTGATTCTTCCAAAAAAATTTGTTCTCCAAGTTTTTAAAATGTTATTATCATAAGAAGACACCATCTTCTTCAAACTACTATGAAAGCTATATCAATTAGGAAAATGAAAATCCTGCAGAGAAAACACAGGTATAATAAACAATAACTTAAATTTACAAGTTTCTTTAAGGTTTACAGAAACTTTCCTTATAACAAATATCCAAGGAAAAGAGAGGAAAGTGAAGCCCAGACTTATAAGTGATTAGCCCAGGATCCCACAGCTTATAAGTGTTAGAGACAGAATCTAAACTGAAGTCTCTGAACTCAAAGGAGAGTGTTTTTTCCAGTTCTTTCTCTCTCTCTCTCTCTCTCTCTCTCCTTTCCAATAGGCACAAAAGAAGGAAAGAAATGCATTCTTTAGTGTATATCATTTATCAATCACCAATAAGAGTATATTACAAGTGCACACACACACACACACACACACACACACACACACACTTCAGAAGGTACAAAGAAAGAAAAAGAAAGAAAAGAAATACAGTATATTCTTTAGTGAATATCAATGATTTATCACCAATAAGGACATATTACACCTATGTATACACACACACACACACACACACAGACACACACACACACACACAATTTATCTTTGAGGAACAGAATCATAAAGTTACAAAAGATCTAAATGGCCATCGATTCCAACACGTACCTGAACAGGAATAGCAAACTTGTACTTAAGAAACTGATTATTCAGGACTGAAAATCTCTAGTAAAGAAAAGCCCATCATTACCCAAGAAAGCTCATTTCCTTTTTGGATAACTTTGGTTTCTGGGGAGTTTAAATTCACCTTTTTGTAATTTCTACCTATTGATCCTAATTCTGTCTTCTCTGGCAAAGCAAAAAAAAAAGTTTAGCCCTTCAATTACTTAAATACATTTATCATGTGCCACCCCTCACATCCAGTCTTTTCTACTTTTCATTAAATGTTTTTAATTAACTAAATTAATTAAAAGTTCCTTCCACTAGTCCTCATATAGCATGTTCTCAAAGCTTTTGACCATCCTGGCTGCCATTATCTAGGTACTTTCTTTTATCTATCTATTTATTTATTTATCCATCCAATCACCCATCATTTATTTATTTGTTTGTTCCTTCGTTCATTCATTCATTTATTTGTTTATTTGTTTATTTTTTTAAAAACCCTGACCTTCAGTCTTAGAGTCAATACTGTGTATTAGCTCCAAGGCAGAAGAGTGGTAAGGGCTAGGCAAGTGACTTGCCCAGGATAACAGGGATGAGAAATGTCTGAGGCCAGATTTGAACCTAGGATCTTCCACCTCTAGGTTTGGCTCTCAATCCACTGAGCTACCCAGCTGCCCCCTATCTAGGTACTTTCAAGTTTATGAGTGTGCTTCCATAATCTGGTACCCCCAAACTACTCCCAGTAGTCTACATGTGGACACTATAGATGAGTGGAGTGAGATTTTATTTTCCTACTGCTGGATGTTATACCACTCAATCAAGCCAAAAATACCACTCCTTTTTTTTGCCCATTATATTATCCAATTGACTCATATTGAGATCTCAACCCACTTTAAATTCAAATGTTTTGTTTAACTATTGTCTACCACACATTCTACTATCTTGACCCAAACAATGGACTTTAAGTTTCATCTAGTATAAGCTTCTCATTGTATAGATGAGGAACCTGAGGTCTAGAGAGATAAATGACTTACCTTTGGAAACAGATGGTAAATGCTGAGCTAGGATCCAAACTTAGATGTTCCTGACTCCAAGGCTTGCACCTTAGACTATCTCGCTCTTAAAAGAAAAAAAATTCCTCATAGCTCAGTGAGTCAACCTCAATAGTTTGATAGACTCTTGAAATAGGGGAACTATCAAGTTGAGAGAGCTAATGATGTCTCAGAACCTCCCTGGTCTAGGGTGTAGGGATGAATAGCTCTTTGGACACTAGGTCTAAAAACCTTCACTTTCACTATAAGAGCATCCCATGGCTTCAGTGACCTGAGAGTAGCAGACAGCAAGAGAAATAGTTCCACAGCCATAGAGTTGAAAAGGGCCAGAAGAGGAGAAGCTATGCCCAGCACATGACACATGGTACAGATTGTTGCTTGAGGAGATCTCGTACATCAAAACCCACAGTTGAGAGTTATGGGTCACTTTCTCAGAGGTTCTCATACACGTTATGTTTTTTTCTCCCTTATTTCAATAAATAAAGATGTCAAAATAAGAAACCAACACCTTACACACACAGGGAAAGAGGGAGAGAGAGAGAGAGAGAAAGAGAAAGAGAGGGAGAGAGAGGGAGTTACAAAAAATGTAAATGGAAAGAATAAAAGGAAAGAAACATTAGAAATGGAATACTCTGTAATTTTAATGACCAAGCTTGGCCCCAAAGATGAGATATGAGATGATACCTGTTTCTAACTTCTTTGAAGAGATAAGCGGGATATGCATGTGGATCATTGTATATAAAGTCAGATTTGTGTTTTATAATCTTGATTACCTTGGTTGAATTGTTTGTTTTTTTCTCTTTCTTTCTTTCTTCTTTCTTTCTTTCTTTCTTTCTTTCTTTCTTTCTTTCTTTCTTTCTTTCTTTCTTTCTTTCTTTCTTTCTTTCTTTCTTTCTTTCTTTCTTTCTTTCTTTCTTTCTTTCTTTCTTTCTTTCTTTTTAAGAATGGGTCTCTAGGAAGGATTGCAGGGAGGGATGTACTGGGAAAAGTCAGGGCCATAAAAGCAAGTTATCACTTAAAAAAATTAAAAGACATGTTCAATTCCTGTTGTGTCTCTTCCTAAGCACATGATATTGGGTAATCAGTTCGCTTCTCAGAACTTCATTTTTCCTCATCTAACACATGGAGATAATAATACTTGTGATACTCATCTCACATGCCTATTATGAAAGGGAAAAATACATGACAGTGCTTTGTAACTGTAAAACACTATGTACGGGAAAGCTAAGATTATTATTTTCTCTAATCATCTGTCTAAGGTCATTGGGCAATCAACAAATAATACTGGGTCCAGGATTTCTGCTCTCTAATTCTTGGCTGCCATGTCCAATCCAGAACTGATTGCCAGCTCAGGTAGTCCAAGCTTCAAATGGGAATCATCCAGAGGCTTCAACCTGGATCAACAATGTGAAGGTCTCACCCATTTCTATTTCTTGCTGTGATACTGAAGTTGATCAAACACAAAACCAGGAGTTTGGTAGAGTTCTCCATGCCAAATATGGTGCACTCAATTTTGTCTTTTTTTCCAACTGTTTTATTATTCCCTACCTGTTGAGAGGAAAGTGATTAAACAGTGAGCATTAGCTTTACTTGCAAGTCTCTAAGATATAGTGCATACAAGCGGAACAGAATTTGCTCTGCGATTAGCTAATGAAGCAAAGGAAAGGGTGGCTCAGATATGGGAGAAAGAAGAGTTGAAGGCATCCCTAGCCAAGTTCTAGATAGAGCTTTTCATAGAAATGTTCCCCTGGTGCTTTTTCCATTGGGATGAGAGAGAAGATTTACCTCATATGTCAAATGGGATGCTTATATTCACTTTCCATTCTCTCTTGCCCTAAGTCACAGATGTCTGTCCTAGTAGGAAATTATAGACATATGCTTGGAACTTCTAGCACACTCAGAGAGAAGTTCTAAACCTGAAATCAGAGTTAGACTCTATCATTGTTATCTGATATGAAAGAACTCTCATAGAACACACGTTATTGTGGCATGGATTTGGATACATCATGGATTACTTTATACTTCCTAAAATGTGTCAGAGGTAACCAGATAATGTGGAAGCAGCAAAGTACAACAGAAAAACCAATGGTTTTGGAGCGTGAGAACTTGAGTTCAAGTCTTGCTTCTGTCATTTATTTCTTTTCTGACCATGAATAAATCTAAATCTCTCTGAGCCTTCCTTTTTTCATTTGTGAAATGAGGAATTCGATTACATGACTGGGCCCTTCTTATACCAAATTTATGATTCCATGAAAACATTTTTATCTAATGAGAGCTTGAGCAGACAGCAAGTCCTACCCTTGAACAGCATCCTTACAAAGGGTATCACTTTCCCTGGGATATTATACTCATTGATGTATCATAGTATGGCAAAGATTTGGGATTTGGCCAGAATGGAGAACTTTTCCCCACCAAATACATATTGTATTCCATCAACCGACCGAGAGGCATTTATTAAGAACCTATAATATGCCAGGAATTGGGTGAGGATAAAACAAATTGAAAATAATCCCTGTCTTCAAGGAGATTATGGCAATGACTTAATATTTAAGTCCTATGAGGTTGAGAGGGGTTACATGAATTGAACTCAGCCATAAAGTTAATAGGTATTACAGGAGTGATTTGAACCCAAGTCTTCCTGACCACAAATCCAATATTTAATCTGGCAGTTCAGACTATATTGATAGGTTTCATCAACAGTCCAGAGAGTCATATAAAATTATAGTCCATTTACAAATGAGTAAAGTCATTCTTAGAGATGTCAAGTGCCTTCAAAGTGAAACAGCTAAGAAGTTATAGAGTGAGGAAGCCAATCTAGTTCTCCTGCCTCCTAATTCAATTCTCTTTTGACAAAAGTATCCTGCCCTTTTTCTCTCAGAAATTCATGGCATAAAGCACACCACAGCAAAGCAGATAACACAGATTTATTCTATCAAGTAGGATGACCTAAGAACAAAAATGAGCCAGAGTCTATGCCTATTAAACTGTAAGTTTTTGAAGGAAGGTTTGTGCTTTTAATGTATGCTTTATGTCACCATTTATCCTTAGAATGTAAGGAGGAGGAATATAATTAATATTTACCATATTATATCATATTGATGCATTAAATACGTTATAATTTGTACTTGGTATTTGAAGAGGGAGCAAACAATATATTTTGTACTTATTTGGGAAAATGTAAGGGAAGGTGAAAGAAAGAGGGAAAGAGAGAAAGAGAACAAGAGATAGAAGGAAAAAGAAAGAGAAAGAGTAAGGGAAATAGAAAGCAAAAGGAAAAAAGAAAGAGAGAAGAGAAAGAAAGAGAAAGAGAAAAGGAAAAAGAAAGAGAGTAAAGGAAAGAGAAAAATAGAGTAAGAGAAAGAGAAGATAATATGAAAGGAAGAAAAAAAAGGGAAAGAAAAAGGGAAAGAAAAAACAGAACAAAGGAAGAGGAGGAAAATGGAAGGGAAGAGAAGATAAAATTCAAGGATTTAACAGCTATTTTTTTTAAATCCTTACATTTGGTCTTAGAATCAATGCTGTGTATCAGTTCCAAAGAAGAAGAGTAGTAAGGGTTAACCAATGGGACTTAAATAATTTACCCAGGGTCATCCACCTGGGTAGTATCTAAGGTTACATCTGGACCCAGGACCTCTTGTCAATCCCACCTAGCTGCCCCATTATAGTTTTTCCAAGTAGTTGAAGGTCTGATGTCTGGAAGAGGGACTGGATTTTTTAAATTGACATCAGAAGGCAGAACTAGGAATATTGAGTAGAAATTCAAAAGAAGTAATTTTAGACTTGGAATAAGAGAATAAAGTCCCAGCAGTTAGCAGTATCCAGAAGTAGACCAGGCAGCCTCAAGAAGTGTTGAATTATCTCTCAGTGGAGCTCTTCAATCAGAATTCTTGTTCAATATAAAGTCGTAGAGATTTTCAGGCATAGAAGAGATTACATGGCTACTGAAGTCCCTTCTAACTCCCAAATCTGGTAATTCTGTGATTCTCTAAGGGAGAAAATTGAAAGCTCTCATCTTCCTAAGGAAGTTAAAAGTGACCTTTTATTTTTAAACCCTTACCTTCCATCTTAGAATCAATACTGTGTATTGGTCCTAAGGCAGAAGAGCAGTAAGGGCTAGGCAATGGGGGTTAAGTAACTTGTCCAGGATCACACAACTAGGAAGTGTCTGAGGCCAGATTTGAACCTACAACCAACCGTCTCTTGGTCTGGCTCTCTATCCACGGAGTCACCTAGCTGCACTAAAATTGACCTTTGAGAGAACCACTGGGAAATATTTATAAGTATGAACATAAAGCAAAGATTTGGAGCTTAGAGACTGTTCAGTGAAATCTCCTCATTTTAAAAATAAAAAAAAAAAGAGATAAAGTGACTTATCTAAAGTCACACAATCTGGGATTTGAATTCAGATCCTCTGACTTCAAAGAGGGACTCTTTACACTGCATCATATTGTTTCCAAAGGAGAGTAACAAAGGTCCAAGATGACAAATGCACAAAAACTTAAAATTGGGGGTGGCTTGCATACAGGATGTTTTTTTTTCCCTGAAAAGGGGACAAATATTGGATAGAGTACTAATAAGGGTATCATGGGAAAAGCTGATGCAATAAACCAAAATTTCAGTTTAGAAGAGCTGGAAGAAGGTCTTAGATGCACATCATGAGAAAGCTTGTCTTAATGTATTAATGATAAAATCAAAGCTAACTTTTAAAATGATCTACAAATAGCATTATTACCAATTTGGAGGGGTTGAAGTATTGGTATTTTTTAATATTTTATTTTTCTTCTATTGCATATAAATTTTTTTTTGGTATTTTCTTAAACAATGATTCTCATCTTTTCTTCTAGTTAATGTTTTCAAACTTGAAAATGTGCATAGGAGAA
The DNA here is from genome assembly GCF_016433145.1 of Gracilinanus agilis. Classification (NCBI taxonomy): domain Eukaryota; kingdom Metazoa; phylum Chordata; class Mammalia; order Didelphimorphia; family Didelphidae; genus Gracilinanus; species Gracilinanus agilis. The sequence goes on from NC_058133.1 coordinate 49,353,821, forward strand.
AGAATACCTAGTAAAAGCACTCCATCTTAAGATGTCCAACCTTAATGGAATGAGAGTCCCATACCAGGCGACATGCTTTGTTTCCTGCAAAGTTTACCTTGCTTCTAGTTGATCTGAATGGCTGAAAATCTCTTTGTTCCTTAGTCATTATTTGAGCTTGTCTGGCTTCACTGTTCATGTGCTGGGAGCCCCAGGTATTAGACACACTTGTACCAACCTGAATAAACAAATTAAAAACTTGCAAGTCAAAGTTAATGTCTTGGACAAGCCGTGCATTTCAGAATTCACGGCCAATTGTGTGTAAGTGTTCTACCTCCTGGAATGTGGTCTTTCCACTTTTGCCATAACGTTAATCCAAAGTGATCTTGTTGTGGATCTGCAGTTCTGCTAGCCAAACCTGTGGTATGTGCATCATCTCTTCTCACCTTTGACTCATCGAAGCTGTTTCTTTACTACTCAGAAGAGCATTTTTCCCCCTTTGAAATCAAATTTCTAAGAGATTAAACCTCTGAATTTCAAATCATAAATTGTGCTTAATTGTGTTGCTTTCTAAAATAGGACATGGGAGCCAAGTCCACACGGAGATAGCACCTATCAGTCTAAGGATAAAAGAAAACAAATATCAATCAATCGACCACTTTTTGAGTTTGTAGGATAGCAAATAACAGGTCAACTGTTTTGTAAAAACTGAACTGAACTGCTTATTTTGCCATTCCTCAGAGATATCCAGATCTGTGATTATATCAGTGTAGGAAAATTCCAGTTTAAAGGCTTTTTCACCTAATTCAGGTCAACTCATCCATAAGTTATGGCCTCAGAGAAGAGGCTGGGTACCTCACACTGAGAGGTAAAGTAATTTGTCATGGCTATCCATCTATTTTGTGGGGAATGTAGAACTTGAACCCAGGTCTTGTCATCTTCAGTTGCTATTCATGCTGTATTATGTAACATAACCAAAGACAGAGAAAATCATTGAAGGAGTCTGTTGAATGGCATCCATTCAGTGCTGCATTTACTTGTGATTCGAAAACAAACACATATTCACATACCCATGAGGAAATTTCAAGGGCCTAAGAGGAAAGTAAGGGTAGGAATGCTTAGACCCAAAAATGCAATAAGAGATAGCACAGGAAGGATGGGAAAATCTCAAGAAAGAAATTCCAAAGACACAAAATGAAATAATTCCCATTATTCCGGTAGTCAAGGCATGAGATAATGAGGGTTTATACCAGAGTGGTGGTAGTGTCAGAGAAGAAAAGGAGGCATATTTGAGAGATCAAGCAAAGATGGCAACAGCTTTGATATGGGGGCGGGCTGAGAGATAGTGAGGGGTCCAGGAAGATTTCTGAGTTGTGAGCCTGAGAACCTGGGTGGAAGGCGTAGCCCCCTCCGTAATAGAGAATGTTAGGGGAAAGATAATGAGCTCTATTTTGGACAGGTTAAGTCTTCTATGTCTAGTGGACATCCAGTTTGAGATGTTTGAAAGGCTATTGGAGGCAATCCAAAAAAGGCATTCATCTGGAATATTGTGTTCAGATTTGGGCACCATCATAGAAGAAATATATTGACAAGCTGGTGAGTGTCCAGAGGAGGGAAAACCAGGATGCTGAAGACACTTGAGTTCACGTTGCATTTAAGAGCATTTGAAGGAATTGGGTCTGATTGATTTGGAGAAGGGAAGAGAAAGCCAGGGTTGACATGACAGTTATCAAGTATTTGGGGGGCTGTCATGTGGAATAGGGATTATACTTGTTCTGTGTGACCCCATGAGGCAGAATCAAGATCAATGGAAATTGTAAGGGTTTGGGGCAAGGGGAAAGAAGGGAAAGGAACAAATTAATTTATTAAGTGTCTACTTATAAATTCCAGGCACTGTGCTAAAAGCTTTACACGTATTATCCTCATTTGATCTTCACAATCACATGTAAGGAGGGTGCTTTTAGGATCCCAGTTTTGCAGTTGGGAAAACTAGAGCAAACAGAGATTAAGCAATTTGTACTGGTTTGTAAACTAGGAATCGTCTAAGACCAGATTTGAACTCAGGTCTTCCTGTCTTTAAGACCAGCACTCTGTCCACTGTACCACTTAATAGCTAATTTAGGCTTAATGTCAGGAAAATCTTATAATGATTGTTGTTTAGTCATTTCCGTCATGTTTGATACTCTATGACCCCATCTGGTATTTTCTTGGCAGAGGTACTGGAGTGGTTTGCCATTTCCTTCTCCAGCTCATTTTACAGATGAGGAAACTGAAGCAAACAGGGTTAAGTGACTTGCCCAGTCCTGTGGCTAGTGAGTATCTGAAGCCAGATTTGAATTCTGGAAGATGAATCTTCCTTATTCCAAGAGTAGCATTCTATCCATTGACCTGCCTCATCCTCATGATTAAAGTTGTTCAAAAGTGAAATTACTTGCTATGAGAGATGATGAGTTCTCCGTGTTAGACATGTGTGAGTTGGACTAATTGGCCAACAAGACTCATTCCAACTCCCAAATTTCCCGACATTGTGTCTTTGTGACTCCAAATCCTGTGTTCTTTCTCGGGTACCACACTTCCCTCCAAGTAAGCCCTAAGATTCCTCCTAATTAGCTTCAAGCACCAGCTCTAACCCAACATCTACATCTACCCTAACATCTAGCCCAACTCATTTCCCAGACTATACTCATTTCAGATTCTGCCTTCCCCTCTTTGGATGGGTACCTCCTCTCAGCCCCGCCATTTTAGCCTTCTTTTGTGGATTATCTTTTCCTGTTAGACTGCAAACTCCTTGAGGGCAGGAACAGTCCTTCTTTCTTTTTCATATACGTATTCCCCCCCCCCCCAGTTTGACACAATGTCTATCACACTATAGGTACATAATAAATATTCATTGACTAAGTGTGTGTGTTGGAGCCTAAGTTTGAAGATTAATTAAAAAAACAGAGTAAAAAGAATTGATTCAGTACAAACCTGGAAATATCTCCTAACCAAATAACTCCACAGATGTCAAGGCAACAACAACAGCATCTACTAAAGCATTTCTTGTATTTCTCTTTCATATAAAACATCAATTTAGGGCCATTTTTTAAATAGTTTCCTGATCACCCAATCCAATTCTCAGAGTGGAAAGGCACTCTTTCAGCTTTGGTGGGTGACAAAAACAAATAAACCCCAAGCCTCGAGGAGAAGCCACTTCCTGGCACGTCCTTATTCATTCTTCACCCACCTCAATATCTCCCACCAAATTTTGCTAAAACAGAGACAGGAGAAGCTCCCATGCAACGGAGGATTGGAGCTGTGATATCTCCCCACTCTTGTTACCTGACGATTGTATTTTAAGACCAATGCCCCTTCGAGGAAGCAAAGAGGGTGACCTTGCTGAGATATATTTCTTTTCTGCAGCTTCCAAATTTCTGTCAAATCCCTCCTAGCTCTTCATTTCCTCTGTTCACCTCCTTGCATTTCTGCTGTCGGTGGCACTGTGAGCACCTTAGTCAGTGTAAGTCAGGATGAGAATAATTAGATTCCATTTGAATTTCAGAGAAGGAGTGATTAAATTTGAACCTAAATCTTGTCGGAGATGGGTAGGTCTATTGTATTTCACAGGGGAAAATGTCTACTTGAGGATTTGGGGGATATAATCACTGTGTTCAAGATCTCAGGGCCTTTCAAGAAACAATAAAATGCTATCTTGGGGGGAAATAGAGTAATAAGAGCGCCAAGTCGGGCTTTTCTTACAGATATTTATGCTCCCTCTATACGCTCAAGAGTAAGTTTATTATTTCTTCACACACACACACACACACACACACACACACACACACACACATTTGTAGCACCTGACAGACAGAAAAATACCCGGGGAAACTTGGAGAATATGACAAACAGGCCGGCTCTCTGCTTCTCTCCTTTTGTGTAAAGGGGGAGAGATTATCAGTTCATAGATTTTGGATCAGAAGGAATTTCTGCAGTCATCTAGGCCAAACCCCTCATCTTAGAGATGGATTAAGTGAGGCAATAGATTGTTAAATGACTTGCCCAAGGTCACATAGATAGTAAGCTTTAGAAGTGGAACTGGAACTCAAGGCCTCCAATCCTAGAACTAGTTATCTTTCTATCATTCCACAAGGCTAACATCTGCCCTTGAGTAGCAGAGAAGATATTAGGGCAGTGTGAGTGAATAAAATATTTTCTCTAGGAGTTGGAAATGATAATTATATTAATTTGTTTCAATTTTTCTTTAAGAAAACACAGCAGAGCCATAAAGCAAAATGAGGCAATCAAGGCTTTGCCCTATAGATGCCAAAATTTAGGGGGTGCTATTGGTTCTTATATGCCATCTGCAGGTAGAAACAACAGAGTTTAGAGCCTCAATGGTCAAGAATGGTTCAAATAGGAAGCTACCAGATGGCATGTCCTCCCCCGCTAAGTGGCATCCCTTCTTTGCTCGTTTCCCTGGAGATGATATTCCCATCAATATCCTCAGAGTGCCCCTGGCTTCCTCTCTCTATTCCACAGAGTAGTACCCTGGGGTTTCTTCTCAGAGAGCGAGCAGCCCTAAAGTCTTTCTGGTTTACAAATAAATGATCAGAAAAGTTGATTAGTTGCCCCAGACACAAGAATAGCTGGTTCTGGTTCGAAAGAGGATGCATTTACAGAGAAATTCTCATAACCCAAATGTCTGCTGCTCCATATGGGGCTCTATGCTTTTTCTTAGGGATGGGAGGAGGACTTCTCCCACTGGACCACAGTGTAGGAAGCCACTTTTAAGAGTCTTCCTATCCTTCCCTGGATGTCTGTGGGTCAAAATGGCAGAGCCGTCTCTTTGGAAAGGTGAGGGACTGTGACTTGGAGGGATACATCTATTGTCAGATTTTTGGAATAGTTTTTCTAAGGTGTCCTGTTTCCTCTTTTTTATTATTTGATGTAGGAGACGACTCTCTGAGAGGGGGAAGGGACACGCTGGGAAATGTAATTGATGTGAAAACATATCATTAGAACAGAATCTCAGAAAGACTGGTGTGGGGGTGCAGGGGTAGATTTTACCAAATGGGGCTCTCTTCTTTGCCTGGTTCAATTGACTGGAGCACTAGCCCTTTAATTCAGCATTTCCCCAAATGGTACAACTAAAACTGACATTAGGATGTGAATTCAAAAGTCAAAGCAGCATTACAAGCCGGGGCTCCGCATCAGCGCCGAGTGACAATCATCACCATTCCCAGTGTGAACTGGTAGCAAGTGCTAATTAAAATGATAAGCTAGAGAGAACATGCATTAAAAAAAAGAAGCAGTCCCTAACCAATAATTCAGGGGATAAATCATACTTGATTTACTAACACACTGAAGTGTCCAGGAACTATGATCTACAAATGCCTTGAATATGGTGCTAATCAATCTGCAGAACAATAATCAAGGAGGCATGTAATTAGAACACGACCACTGTAACGAGGAGCAGCACGGAACACTGTCTCACCTTGAGGCAGGGCAGGCCAACCTGCTCTCAAAGTACTGATAGAGCCCAAGGAATTTGTTTGAATCTCTCTCTCTCTCTCTCTCTCTCTCTCTCTCTCTCTCTCTCTCTCTCTC
>NC_058133.1:49399374-49504601 GCF_016433145.1 Gracilinanus agilis
TATGTGACTACAATATATATATATATTTATATATACATATACATATACATATACATATACATATAAACTACATGATGTTCATTATCATAATGTAATCTTTTTTGTAGCAGACATTTTGTTCATTCAATTTTGGGGAACAGAATTATTTAGGGATTTAGGGTCATCCATCTTGAATTAGAAGGAACCTCAGAAATCATCTACATCAACCCTGTCTTTTACAGATAAGGAAACTGAGGCTTAGAAACGAAGTGCCTAGCACCCCAGGTTTTACAGGAATCGTGTATTTAATAGCTTTGGTTGTTGTTTTGTTATTGTTATTGTTTAGGGGAAATGGAATGAACAGGACTTCTACTTGCTTCTATTTGCTCAAGGGTATGTTAAAAATATCACAAAGGAGATAGTTTATGGATGTCATTGCATCATGGTAGATACTACTTTTGTCAAAAGGCAAAAAAAAAAAAAAGGCCTTTTGGTTTGCCTAAATTATCCAGAAAGTCCACTCTTTATTATGTCTTTTTATGCACATAATCATATGCATTTAAATCAGTAGTCTCAAACTTAAATGAAAAAGCATGTCTAAATCATGTGTAAGGATCTCTGCAAGTACAATCTGACTTGGAAAACCACATATCAATATTATCTCTATTCTATGGTATTTCAATTTATTTTGTTACATATTTCCCCCATTAGATTTTAATCTGGTTCTGGCTCCACTGGGGAGTATTATTCATTGGCCAGAGATATGCTTGACACCTCTGACCATTGATGAGAAAACTTTGAAAATCTCAAGTATTTTTACAAGTTTTCCTCAAACTGCAATCATATTTTTATACCTAAAGTCTAATGTACTAATAAATCTTTCTTTTTTGTGCAAAACAAAAATATAATTATTATAAAAGTACATTCAGACATACATATATGCAATAGTTAAAATCATGTTATGTATGGAATTCATTAGCTTTAAATAATATATATACACACACATATATCCTCTTATGCTATTCCTATATATTACATATATAATATATATTAATGGCTACACTTCTGTGTTGTAGTGTAAATTCTTTTTCTGGTACAGACTGACTTAAATGGTAAGTGAGGTACCTTTCAGTTTTTCATTTCTGTAATTTTGTAAGTATATGTGCCTATTAAATAGTTTGGACATTATTATATTTTATTTGTTCCATTTCTCCATATTTATATAGATTAATTAAACATTCATTATTTCAAATTATTTTATTTTTGCCTCATATTATTTTCATTTTATTGTTGAATTATGGAATCACAGAATTTTCTAAGTGATATAGTTTAATTTCTCTTTTTACAGGTAAAAAAATAGAAGGCCAGAGAAATGAACTAACTTCTCAAGGGCATGCATGAAGTTATTGACTCCCACTCTAGGGAATTAAAAAAATTATACCAAATTAATTTCAGAAAAAAGACCTAAATTTAATAGTGTTATATTATTCAAGAAAAAAATCTGTTTAAAACTTAGCCCAGAGAAATGAATCCTTGAGATATAATATAGGTGACATTTTTTACTTTGTAAGAGAATTTGATATTCACATAGTTTTATATCTGGTAAAGTTAACTCGTAGTATTTTATCAAAAGGGTTCTGCCATGACATTTAACTAACTTATTGACTAGGCAGATAATTTAATCCCTCTGAGCCTGTCTTATCCTCTTAAAAACAGGGATCATAGGTTTAAGACCTAAAAGACCATGCAGTCAATACTCCCTATCATTGAAATTCCAAATTGTATTGTTTCTACATCACTCACAAATTTCCAATATATGCTTTTCTATAAATTGAAAATATTTAAAATAATTTTCATTTCTTTTCATAATACTAAGTATAGACTGTATCTACAAAATGCCAAACATTTAGTTGAAATCTAAAATTCAAATATACAAATTGAGATACTTTAGTTCTATGTCTTTGCCAATTTTGTCTCTATTTCTAAATATAAACCGGATAAAAGAAGGAAGATTGAAAAAGCTTCCTCATCAGTCAAAGTTAGAAAAGGAATATAAAAATATACATTTTAAAGGATTGATTCCACATATAGTACCTGCAAAAGTACTTGAAAACACAGATTTTTTCCAAGATATGATTACCCTTCCTCATACCTTTTTTAAAAATGTGGAAAGTAACTTTTTTTACTAATGAATTTAGAAATTATTCTGTATGTAATATGTGTATACTTTTGTCTAATAATTTTTTTACTGTTGCCTTAACCTTCTCACCTAATCTTGTGTATTAGAAAAGATATTGACAAAAAAGATGTTCATCACCTGAACTTAAAAGCTCCAACACAAATGGGAAATATAAATTCTCTATTTGTCCTTTTTTCTTTAACAGTCTTCTCCCCTGGTGACATACTAGCATTTGTAGCAGTAATAGTTTAAGAGGTCAAGAGATCTGCGGACATTTTCTTGAGATAAAATAAGGAAGGCGGGGAAGAAGCATTTCTAAAAATCTTCTACTTGGTCAAAAGATTAATTCAAGTGTACACTTTGATTTGTTCTGTTTCATTAACAAAATTAATTTCCGTTGGTACCATATTGATTCAGATAGCATGTAAATATTACTGCATACACACATACATATATATAATGCATATGTGTATACATACACATATAAATTCAAATCTAAGATTAGAGTATTTTTATGCTCTGATACCAAGATGGAATTGAAAAAAAATAGAAGTCTTCAAAAGAATATTTTTCAAACACAGTAGCAGTTTTAGCAGTTATATGACTATGTGGAATTGACAATGTATATTTGTTTTTAAAAGTACATATTAAAAATTATACATAAAATTATAAAAAATTAACCATAGATGTACAAAAATTGAAAAATGTCATAACTATGTCTGATAGTGAATTAATGAATCAATGTGAAGTACATTTGTGTCGAAAGCACCAGGATAAAAGGAAGAAGGAGAGGGTTGGGGGGGACTGGCAGAGAAAAGCATCCTTACCATAATAATAAAGGTAACAGGCCCAATGAAGCTCCAGATAAAAGAGTTATCTACATGAAGCCAGCAACTGAGAGAAAGAGAGAACATGAATTACACAGGATTTCTGTGGCTCCTCCAATATTTCAAACAAGAAAATGTTATTCTGAAACTCCACACACTATTTCTAGACGTGACTTTGTATGTAAATACAGAGTAAGCAAAGTAGAACACAAAAAAACAGAGCCTTTGTTTCCTGCCTAACAAAGCATTTTATTGAGTGAGGAGTAGTTTAAATACTCACTCAGCTTCTGTTAAGGCTGATTCCCTTCCTGTATGATAATGGGAGAAGAATTTCCCCCTTCTTGGGGAAAGCAGAACAACAGGAAACACAAAAGAAAGCCCTCTGTCCACTTTAAGATTTCAGGCTTTACCAAAGGAGCCGTGAACTTCAACATCAAAAACCCATTCAATATTTCTCAACTTCTCTGTGTAATCTTCAAAATTTGCCTTTTATCTTTATCTATGTGAAGTAAAGTGCTTATCCCCATGGAATAGAACAGACAGAAAATACTCAGATGTCATGTTCTGTTGCAAAACAGTATGACATAAATAAAATGACTCAATTGGGAAAGGAAAGGGACGGGAAAGGGAAAGCCTGCCATGTGTACAGTATCCCAGGCAAAGAGGCAGAGACTGATTAGAGTCGATTTTATGTCCTGCTCCCCAATTCCGCTTGCCTCTCTACTGAATGGCTTTTGTTTGCCTTTCATCATTTGTGAAATCAAGCAGCTCCCTGGTAGTCCTTAGCATCTTTCTATAATGCAACTAATTTTATCAAAGGAGAAAGTAAACAGAATAGGGAGGCAAATTCATGCCTCTAGCAACTTAAATCCTTGGAAACATGTCTAGTCTACCTTCTGTCACTTTCTATAAATATCTCTATTTTTATAAATAAAAGGCAGTGGCTAATTTTAATCCTGTTCAAACTGCCTGACAAAATATTATCAAAGCAAAACATCATATGGGATAGAACGTTTTTTTTTTCTATCATCATTCAGTGTGAGAGTTAGCCAGAGGGGCAGCTGAACAAAGGGAACTAATGAAGCATTAGCTTAAAACTCAGCAGTTAAGTCTGTCAGATACTTTAACCTAAAAAGAATTTTTACTTAATATCCATTTTAGACCAAAAAGTTATTTACTTTTTCAATTTGTTTCAGGTCAATCTTTTGTGTTAAAAAGAAAGACCATCATTTAGAATCTGCCTCTCCCACAGTAGAAATTCTCTGAACCTAGAAAATTACAAAAGATTTGATTGTAATCTGTGTACAACTTGGCCATTCTCTTCCCAATAAAGCTTTCAGATGCTATTTTAGCCTGTCAGGGACCCTCACTGACAGCTAACAGGCTTTAAAAAAATTATTCACTTGAAAAACACTCAGGTCGCTTTCAATTACTCACGCCTTCTCTGTTCCATAGCTCTTGTAGTCAATGGCTGCAGAGACCCCAACTACAGTGGCAGGAAGAAGGTAGCCAGCGACATAGTAGTACTTTTTCCTTGAATATTCACTCTCAAACACTTCTACAAGCATCAGATAGAGCTGTACTCCTTCTAGGCACATCCAGGCAAAGGCAGCCAGGAAGAAAAAGTGTAAAAGCCCGGCAAATATTGGGCATGCAATCTGCAAAGAAAGGACAAGTGTCAACGGCAGCACCTCACTTCAAAAATGTATAAGATTAGCTGAGAAAACTCACAATTTTATTTTTTTTTTAAGTCAGGCAATACTACACATTGCTGTAAGTATTCTGTGAAATTCAAGCCATACGTGAAATTTTAATATAGAAATGGGCTTTCAATGACTTCACAAGGTGCTAATTATGATTATATAGCAAAGTTGTAGTACATTTTTTAATGAAACAGAAGATTCAATGAGCATGTAATCCTTTAATTAAAACAGTGCTGTGTTGTTAACACTATGAAAAACCTTTACTATTCTGCAAGAACAAGCTTGTAGTAGATTTGGTCCATGAGGCTAGATAGAACAGTTGGTTCCAGATATATTATTTATAGCTTCTGGTTGAAATTCTGTGCAGCAGCCAGGAGTCTCTCTATCTCCTTTAAATGACAAAATGCCTCAGCTTTTACTCTATGACGAAGTTCGGCTGTCAGATGTGTAGCCAACTTAGTTTCACCTTTGTCCAGGTGAAGACATAATGTAATAACCACCAAATTTTAAAATTCAGTCTGTGTCACAGATTTTACAGTGACAAATAAATGTCTAGGAATCATCCCTGAATGAAATCTTTGGTGTAAAGAAGCCAAAAGCTTCTGTAAGAAGATCTCCTTTTGTTTTAGAACTAACCAAATTTGTCCTACTGGAATCATTTGACTTAATAACAAAGTATGTTTGTCAAGTGGGCAAATGTTCTAGCAGTATTTGGGAGAAAGGCAAATGAGAGGCTGGTATTTTCCATGCATAAAAAATATCATTAACTTGTCTATCATGTTCTATGTAAAACTTTCCTCCCATTGTTCCCCCATCAGTGATACAGGGTGGGTTGATAGCTTGGGGGCAGTGTCATATTTAAATTCACTTCAAAATCAAAAAGCCATTTTCTGAGAATGATAATCAATAGGCGCAAGGACAGTTTACCGTGTATTCGGTCTTATCAATGCCTATTAGGAAAATGAATTCAGCAATAAAAAGATTGATGCAGAGGTTCTTGTGAATGGTGTTACGATCGCTCTGTAGACCACGGAAGAAGCAGAAAGTGAAGATGCAGATGGCGAGGCAAACGAGAGAAATGACGATTCCGACCCAGGTGATGACAGTGAGAAGTAACTCATGAACTCCATCTTTGTACTACAAGAGAGAAAGGAGCGTGTTAAAAGGACTATACGTCAAATAAAAGAATTTGCTTTCCTAAGGAGCTGGAAAATTCCTCCTTCTGCTCAGAAAGTTATCTTCTAGACCTGAGCTTAACTGAAATCATAATTATAATTATAATAATAACTAATATTGATGTAACAATTTATGTATGTATGATGTAACAACTTTATGGTCTGCAAAGAGTTTATCTCACTTGATCCACCCAAAAACCCTATAGAGTAGGTGCTATTATCCTCATTTTAGAGAAAAGGAAACTGAGGCTCAGTTTAAGTAATTCAGCATGGGTTACACAGGCATATAAGAAAAGGTCTAAATACCACAAAAGAACTTTTGACCATATAACAATATTTTGCTCTTATCTTACATATTTTCTAATATCAAAAATATTGTTGAGAAGAAATTTTCATTTGGAAGTTTATCGGATAAAATAGAGAAGGTCTATCATGAAAATACACAATTCTGGAAATTGTCAGCCATAGAAAGACTACAAAGGATACTGACTAGGACAAAAGACTGGTATTCTTCCAATTTTTCCGATCCTGAAATAGGCAAAGTTTTAAAACAGTTCTTTTTCCTTTGTGTCATGATTTTGTACCTTATAGATTCTCTCTTATATCATTTATTACCTATTCACCTTGGCTGCTTAGCACCCATAAAAGGTCCAGAAAATGTCCTCTAAACCTCCCTAGAAATGCCTGAATTCCTGTGGTCTGTTCCCACTTAGGCAGAAAGAAGAATGTTAAAATACATTCAAGAAATCACTCTTGATTCTTTCAGCACCTATTATTACCTTCTACTATGCATGTAATTACAGAGTAGCAAAGTGTTAGCAAACAGAAGGGTATATGGGGCAACTTGGGTCCCACCGTGGTGTAATTTGAGAGAAAGAAGGTAATTTTAGGAAAGAATTCACTGGGGATTGGGAGGGGGGTGGCAAAGAAAGCTGAGGCTAGAACAGAAGGAAACATAAAGGCAGCTGCCTCCGAGAAAGTGCAAGAAAATGCATGGCAAAAGAAGGGCAATACAGGGACTTTTAGGAGTTCACACTCCTTTGCTTTGTTTTCAGTCACAATCAGCACCCAAAGAATGGATTCATTTCCCAGGCTGGGTGGAATCTCTGGAGACTTTCCCAATATTCATTAGAAGTGCAAATACTTACTGCAATTTCCCTGTGGGCCATGAGAATAGCAAAATTGGTTAGGTGGCTGCATGCGCACGTTGTGTGAGTTTTATTAGTGTCAACCAGCTTGCAGCCCTGGGTAGACCAATATCCCATCATCGTTCTTTCAGAGTAGTTCCAGAAGGAGCAGTTTGCATTGAAATAATTGTCAGGCTGGGAAATAAAATGACAAGATAAAATTAGGATTTTACACTCTAAGATGGCTATAGCAATTGTTTAATATGTGTAAAAGGTAATTTAGATTAAACTTTGCATGTTTCGGACTATAAAGTTTTTCATCAGCAAAATTGTGGACTATGTTGTACAAGGCAGGCATCTAGCTTAAAAGGGACTTTATAGTCCGAAACACTGTAAAGTGTACTCTAAATTACCAAAGACCCATTTTAGACAATTACAATTTCCATCTTATGATTTTACATACTGATGGCACATTAGAGTCATTTTTCCCTTTCTGACAAAATTAGAGCTATGACTACATTCTAAGGAATCTCTCTAGGAACCAAGTGTTTTAAAATCTATTTCCCTTTTTTCCCTCTTTTTTGGTCAGCTCAAAGTGACATGTAAGCAGCAATTTGAATCACACAGCCAGCTTCTTAAGGCTCCTCTCCAGGCAAATCCGCTGAAATAGCTACAAGAAAAAAAACGAGGAGTAACCTCACACATTTATTTCCCTGCGCCAATTCAGTTGATCCACTTGGCTGTGTGAAGGAACTGATTCTCTCGGCTTATAACAAGGAAGTCTAAACAGACTGCAGATAATCTTCTAACATAGTGCAGTCAATTAACTATCAACTTAATAGCTAGGATGGAGATTTGCAGTAAACTCAAGACACAGCAGAGAAACCACATTTCCTCGCCCTGCTTCACCTTTTAATTCACAGTGCTTCGTAAACATTTTCCCAAACAGAGCCTGGAATTAAAAAACAGGGGTTAAATGCTTTCACTGACATTTAAACTTGCCACACTAAACAGGCAGAGCCATAAGAGTTGATATTCTGCTATCCTGCTGTTAAGGTAAGAGTTAATTTTCAATCTGAAACAAATTAGAGTCATTTACATTTTCATGTTGATTACTGAATTAGCTTTCATTAAGAATACACTTAAGTTCTAATAATCACTGAACCAGGCTCATTTAATTTTATGTTCATAGACTTAAATAAACTTGTGTCTCTGACCTAGTCCAACATTTAAAATTCAAATGGAAAGGTGTTCCTCCTCATCTTCCCCCTCCTCCAACATTGCTCCTTTCTCTTGCTGGTTTTATGACCTTCCCATTAATTCATTAAGAGTAACTCACATCAATGTGTTCCAGGGTAAAAAGCACGGGGTCAGTCAGGTAGACACGGCTGGACTCCTTATTGAGCGAGGCTGAAATGACGTGGGAATTCACCGCGATGGTACTATTACGGCCAACAAAATCACCCCCTAGTTTTATGGTTGCATTTTCCGTACTTAGGAACTGTCCCAAACTCTTGTAAATGATGAAAACCAACTTTGCAAGCCCTGTAAAGGGGAAAACAATCTTACTTTACAGGAAGCGGGGTTGCAGCAGTTCTCTAGTAGCAACATAAAATGTTAATAATGACAAAAGGGAAGAAATGGATTTTGGACTTAAGATTTTGGGCTTAGACCGGAGTCTAATCTAAAGCATCATTTTAAAAATCTAGCTTAAAAAAAAAACTACAGCAAAAGTCTACATAATCAGAAGATTTGATAGAAAGAGGTCAAGAATGTGTAATCCAAATATGGAGAATATTTGTAAAGTCCTATCATTTTATGTTTAGTCTTACCATTCCTGCTATTCTGTTTGACAGTATTTGCAGAAAGCTGGATTGAATTGGATCCTTTGCTGGCCTGAGGAAATTTCAAGTCTTGTACTTGGCCCTCTGTACTGACCACGGCAACTTCCAAAACTAGTGCAATTAAACAAAGAGGCAAGGAGAAAATGCATTAAGCACATTTTTAAGGGTCAAATAAGAGATAGGTGAAATTTTTCTGAGAAGTGTCTCTACGTGCAAAAAAAAATGAATAAGCCCCGCCCCCCACAAACCCCACAAACTTTATTTTTTCAACAAATTCACCCCTGATAGAATCCTTCAACTCTGAGAATAGTCTATACACAATGCCCCCCCCAGAATGGTTCCTAAATGCTAATTAAATTTTTGTAATTTATTTTTGTACTTTTTGATAGCATCTATTTATCCAAATTTTGCCTACTAGTGACTAATGGATTACAAAATTCGCAAAGAATTATAGAATTTGAACCCTGAGAGGAACCCTGGCAGCCAACCTGTCCAGCCCATAAAGGAAAGGAATTATCACTATAACATATCTGACATGTGGTAAAGTTAACATTTAAGTCACTAAAATGAACAGGGATGTAAAGATCTCAAAACTTTATTTTTAAGCTCTATTTCACTGTTAGTTCAAAAATATTTCTCAAAGACCAAATGGAAGCATTTGTTCTATATATAAAATTTAGTTCTCAGAAAAGTTGTGCAGGATAACTCCTTAAAACTGTTATTTCTTTATTTCTAAAATAATTCAAATTAACACAAAATATTTTATCAACAGGTTTCTTTTCATTAGGATAAGACTGGCATTTATTTCTATACATATACCTAATTCTTAATCTAGATAGTGACAAGTCTCAACTCCACTTTCTTTGTGATTTTCCTAATCTTAAGAAGAAATACAAATACTTCCATTGACCAACCAAAAGAACATATGTACATGAATGAGAAGTTTAAACATAGAAATCATTCCGGTCATTTACATGACCAAGAGAGCCAAATGTTAAATATTTTTGTCTAAGAAAAATATAATAATCATCATAATCTTCCTTAACATAAATGCATAATTTTATGCTATACTACAGAAATCTTATTACTAAATGCAAAATTTTATTTTGTTAGCCTAGCTTGCAGTCACATTAACAATATTCCCAGAAAAATACTATTGTACTTATAACAATGATAAAAATAGATTTAAATTTTACTTTACTAACCATAGATAATAAAAATGATGGAGCGGGTAAAACAGTGGAAAGAACTCCCCTCTCCTCCATGTCCCCTTAAGTAAGAGGACATTCTTGCCAGAGCAAGGGAATAGGACGTACAATTTCTGCCTCTCTCTACCTTGTATGTCTATACTCTCATCTCTCACGCAAATTCTGCTAACGGTAATACTTCCATACTGCTCTAAATACAATTTGAAATTTATATTCATTTGATTGTCTCTAGGCAAAGAGATTTCCTTCTTTGTACTGCAAAGAGAAGGGTAAAGATGGCTTTATCCATTCTGAGTGCATTGTTAGCGGCATATCCTGGGGTATGTAATCTATATAGAGTTTCCCTTAAAAGTTCTCTCTTAAAAGGGAGTTAAGGTGTCACCACATGTACCTGATTGTGAATTTTATACAAAGGAGTATGAACTCAAAAGTCTCAATTTTGTTATGGAGGAAAATCAGGGTCCCCCTCCCCTTTTTGGTGGATGTCGGGGTTGAGAGGAAGCCCAGCTGAAACACTTCACATGAATGGTTCTGACCCAAAGAAGATCAGCACAAGTCAAGTAGAAGCAATGGGGATTGTGTTTCTTTCTCAGAACTGCTTCTCACCTGTCCAACAATCTCACCTGATGAAGAACACAAGAGGACAGAAAAGCTCTTTCCACCATCTCAAAATAGATGCCTAAGGATGCAGGTACATGGATTCATAGACTCTACTGATCAGAGAGGACCTCACTCTCCCCACCCCATCACCTGGCTTGTCCTCTCTGATCCAGGGACACCAGACCCAGTGTCCAATAGTAATCCATCTTCAGATGCTGAGGGTTTTCATTGGCTGTGCCCTCTATCCTGGGAACCCCCTCCCACTCCTCATCTCTGCCTTTCCATCTTGGCTAAAGTACCACCTTCCAGGAGAAGACTTTCTTAGTCCTCTTTAATCTAAGAGTCTTCTGAAGTTTTCTCTAATTTATCTTATACACAGATCTTCTTTGTATGCAGTTGTTTATACATTGTCTCAGTCATTTTAGTAACTCTAAACTCCCTGTGAACAGAGACTGTGTGTGTGTGTGTGTGTGTGTGTGTGTGTGTGTGTGTGTGTGCGCATGCGCTTGTTTTTTGGAATTTCTTTTGTGTGTGTGTGTGTGTGCATGCGCTTGTTTTTTGGAATTTCTTTGTATCCCCACAATTTCTGGTATACAGTAGCCAGTGAAGAACTGCCTGCTGACGTGACTTCACTCAGAGTCTATTATTCTCATTCTACATACAATTTTAACAAGCGCAGACATCTGATTTTCTAGGACTACAAATGAATTATCTCTCACTGTTCCCAGGTCTGGGTGATGTCCCTTAAACTCTCATGAACAGCGGATGTCCCTTTCGCCTCTCAAATGCTTTAAATTTTGATTTTTCCAACATTACCTGCAGCATTCCATTATTTAGCTGCCTGGCAAACTTTATTCGTAAGATTCTGTGGTTAGCATAAACTAGCTAAACTCAGCTGAGTTATCACAAATTCTGGATTAATAAAGACTATTAAATGAGGTTTGGGGGCAACTCTCCCCATTCATTTTCATCAGTGAGCATTTTCCTCTCGGTGGAGGCATTTAAGTTCTGAATTATGCTCCAAACTATGTGCAGCTATTTTGCAATCTATGGAGCATGGACATTCTGCATTATGGGAGATGTAGTTCACTAAACACATTTTCACCTGAAGGCAGTTGTGCTTAATGTAAACATGTGGCCCGTGCACTATGTGCCTAAAATATTTAGCTGGCAGAACACATTCCAAAAAAGTAATTTAAATTCATTAGGAACAGATGATATAAAATGGAAAGGCATCTTCCACAGTTACACAGGAAGAATTTTGGGAACTTTGGCAATCCCAAAGCCCAGCATTTCAGCAGCTCTTTTTATCCATGTGTTCTGCTCATGATTTTTCAACGGCAAAAAAATTTTAAAACACGTAGTCTCTCTTTTGCCATTGTATTAAATTGGAGATGGCCTGATTTAATTTAATTAAAGTATCCTTTATCAAATTCCTATTAGGTGCCATGAGGCACTGGGGAAATAAAGACAAAAACCAAATATTCTTTGTCTTCCACTTGATTATCTATTACTTCTTTTATTTCTTTTGGGAAGAAAGGAAAGGAGGGAAGGATGGAAGAAAGGAAAAGAGAGGGAGGAAAGAAGGAAAGAAAGAAGGGAGAGAGAAAGAAAGGCAGGAAGGGAAAGAGGAAGAGATGGAGGGAAGAAAGAAAAGACGAGGGAAGAGAGGAGAGAATAGGAGAGGGAAAAGAAAAGAAATTTGCTTTAAAAAAATTGCAGCTAGGAAGTAACAAAATCATAGTCCTTCCACCCAGGTCCATCTCCCAAGCAAAAGCTGTCCAAAGGGCCACTCACCAATATTTTCTGTGGGCATTGAGACCCGTGTCGCTTCTAAGAGATTGTCAGCCAGGACAAAGGCCCCTTCTTCCAGTGTATCAAGTAGCATCGTTGCAGCATGTGCCTGTTCTGAAGAATTCATGTCTTTCCAGGATTCTAGAGCTTCAGGTCTCAGCAGGTTGTCCACTGTGTCAACAATTGCCTGCATCCATTAGAAAACTATCATTAGGCCTGACTGCTTCTGGCACTGAGGAGATTTTCTAGCGCTGTCTTGTGACAATTCTAATATTCAGCTGTCAAGATGATTTACTCTGATTTAAAGATACCAGGAACACCTGGTTAACATAAAATAGACCTAACTACTTCAAAACAGGACTATTTAAAAAGGTTACTAGAATGTCATGCTGGTAGTGAAATGTAAACGTAAGTAGCTGATTTATTTCTCTTTTCTACAGTACACAAAAACAGGGTCAATAAGTGCAGGGAAATGTTAAGACCTCATACCAATGACTTTGCCTGAGGCTTTAATCTTATATAGTGTCAAGGATTTTATTTTCTGGACAGAAGATACTTGAGGCCTAAGGAATAGCCTAGTGCCAACAGTGGGAAAGAACAGATAATATAATGTTTCTGAAAATAACACCTTTCCCAAACTGTGGCCCACAAACCATGTTTATTGGCACGTTTGTTTATTAGCAAAGACTAATGAGACAGAGTAGTTTCAGAGTGTGTAAATGATCTGTAAACATTGTCTTTCTCCCGACTTACTGTACTATCCTGATCCCAAATACGTGAGACCACTCACTACAATTCCTGCATGGTGGTCAGCGAGCAAAAGCAGTTAATCAATCGAACAAACAAGATCGTCCAAGTCTATACTGGTCATTTAAGAAATGGGGAAGGGTGAGGAGGAGGAGGAGGAGGAGGAAGAGGGGTGTGAAACAAAGGAAAGTTCATGTAAATGACTGTGTTGAAAATCTTCCTAATGTGAAAGTTAATTTAGCAACGCATAACGTGGCAATGAATAAAGTGAGGAAAAACAGAAATTCAAAGAGGCATCTTTTAATTCTCTTTATAAAATAACCCAATCAATCACACTAATCAGTTAATCAATCGAAGGCAGGCTCTCTCATTGATGCATAATGTAACTGTGCATCGAATACGCCATGCACTGGTGAATCCCTGCCCCATTTACCTGGTCATCATTGTGTCCTTAAGGACGGATGTGATTTGTTTGATCAAAGAATAAATGCTGAGGGCAAGAAGGAGCAGAGAGCACGCAAACAGAACCCCACCCCCTAAAATTGGTTGGGAATACTGCATTGAAATGAATAGGAAAATGTTGGTGGAGACTACTGCCAGAGAAAGATTAATTAGCTTAATCCATCTTAATATCCTCTTTCTGTCTGCTTTGTGAGCCACCACGACCTTCGTGGCAGGTGGAAGATACTCCGCAGTGGCATTAAAGGCTTCCCTCCTCCCCCCAACTCTGTTCTCTAATGGGAGATGGAATAGTCAAAATGCTCACACTGATCCCACTTGCAGCCATTAACTAGAGTGGAACTGAAATCGGTCTGCTGAGGCTGGATTCATTAGTCACCAAGAAATACAGATCGGAGCCTCTAATCGGGGGGTACGAATGCATCCTCGGTCACAAAAGTGGGGACGAGCTTCCTTCCTTTCCATAGCCTAAATCAGCTTCTGATTTGTAATTTTAAGAAGTTGGATTCGTCTTATCTGAACCTCAGAAGCTCGTGGGGGGACGTTCTGAAAGGGACACACTGGTCAGAGCCGAAGGGTGAGTTCGGATTTCTCATGATTCCACAGAGTGCGCTCCTGACGTGCTATTATTAATTTCAGGTACAGCTTATTTATGACCATGTATACGTGTCTCTAGTGGAAACAAAAATGATCAGCATAATCGTATTCCTGAGATTGTCTCCCTGCCAAAGGAAAAATGGCTACTTTTCCCAATGAGGCATGTGTCCTGGGCAACACACCAATTATTACATTTCCTACATTAAACTTTTACCTTAAAGGTGAACTGCAAATTAAAGGATGAAGAATTTTATCCACTTCAGCAGTTATTTCTTTGCCCCCATTAGCCAGGCTAAAAAGGGACATTCAGAACATGAATACCTAAAAACAGACCCTCCCGTCACTTTTTCTTTTAAAGCTCTCAGGTCCAGCAAAGTCAAATCCGATCTGGCTAGTTGCCATTCTTACGGGAGATCATGCCAAAAAATACCAGTGAAGTCATGGTCATTGAGTAACCTCTAGTCTACTAAAATAACCCAGAAGCTAGAGAACAAGGTGTTTAAACACGGGTGTGAGCATGCTTGGTGAATGGTCCTCCATGTTTTCATCTACTACTATTTTCTGTTTTCTATGAGGATGTTTAAAAACTAGGGGATCCCCCGTACCCTAAAAAAGGAACTTCAAGAAATCCATAAAACAAAATAAAACCCCGTTGACCATCCCACTCATATTTGCATCATCAAAATTTCCCTGATCATGGGCATAACAATTGGCTAGAATAAGCCAACATTTGGAACGAACTATGCTCAAAGGGCTTTAAAAGACTGTCTGCCTTTTGATCCAGCCATACCACTGCTGGGGTTATACCCTAAAGAGATAATAAGGAAAAAGACTTATACAAAAATATTTATAGCTGGAATAAGCCAACGGTCTATTCCTATCCCTCTGTGCCTGGCAAGAAGCACCATTAAACAGATATCAATGAAATTGCCACAATATTCATATTTCATTTGCAGTTTGCCCAACCCCTACTCAAGCTTTATCTGGAATTAACCCTTAAAAATCTTGAGGACAAAGCTTTTTTTCATTTAAGAGCATCCCAAAGATATAAAAAAGCAGTGATATTTTCATGCACATACAATCATGACCATACAGTCTTTGATATGATAAACTGCCAAGAAGATATCATAGCTGTTTGATTGCCAGCTGTTGTTTGATCCACAAGGATAACATTAGGGAACAAAGGGACTGCATTATTACTTTCCAATTCAGAAGGTTTTCATTAATATTCTTGTACTTTTGGATAAATAGAAACGTTGCAAAAAAAAAGTATTATTTGCTTATTCTAAGAGTATTATACCTGTGCAAAGTCAACCATTTGTATAGTTGATAGGGGGCACAATACATAATTATCAAAGACTGAAATACATTGGATCATGCAGCAAGGTGATAAAGCGTGGCAGGTAGCTGACGCAGGGAGAAAGCAGGGTGACAGCAGAGGAGAGATACCTTAAGGTAAGCCCTGCATGTCTTCTCTCGTTTTTGGAGCTTTTTAGTAAGAGAAAAGAAAATCAGAGGTTAGATGAACATCTCTAGAAAGCTGCCCCCAATATAAATATATATACATACATACATACATATATGAATGTATATGAATGTATTTTTTAAAACTCTCAAATTAATCTCAAATTGTATGGTAATTTGACAATCTTATCTGGTTTCGGTGAGTTTAAGTCATCCACCATTAGTGGTCCTCCTTCAGTGGGAAGAGTTTGTATTAAATATCAAGTACAACCCCTCAAAACTGAAGCCGAAGGATTTTGTCAAGGACTCACAGGTGGCAGGTGACAGAGACAGGATCTGAACATAATTCTTATGATTTCCAAGGTCAGCATTCTTTCTCCTGTATCATACCATGTTTCTCTATATCACTTAGGGGTGGTAAAGCAGGTATTGTGCCATGCCTGGAATCAGGAAGATTGGAGTTCAAATCCAGCCTCATACACCTACCAACTATGTGATCTTGGAAAAGTAATTTAATCTGTTTGTTTCAATTTCTTCAACTGTAAAAGTGGGAATAATAATACCACTTACATCCCAGGGTTATTTTGAGGATCAAATGAGAAAATAATTATAAAATGCTTAGCACTTAATACCTGGCATAAAAAGTGCTATAGAATTTTTAGCTTTATTTTTCATGTTTTAATGTTGGTTTTGCTTTCTAAATGTAGAGGTAAAGAAATTTCAAAACACAGAATTCAAACTGAGGGGGAAAAATGTGCACTCTTTAATGCCTTATGAATTTTAGGGAGCATCCTATACAGACAGACTTAGGATTCACATCAACTTCTCTACACTAATTACACAAAAGTAGACAAATACGTGGACTAAACAAATTATCTTCAAATTAAAAAAAAATTCAAAACTCATCAAGGAGTGAACACTGGAAATCTAAGTTACACTCCCAAAGGTTGTTATGAGAAATATTATTTCAATGATTATTAGAGAGAAGTGTCACCTTTCTATGAGACCAGAAGAAAAGGTAGGTCTAAATGATAATGATTGTTTGAAAAGTTCACTCATGTAATGCCTACATGATGCATTTTGAAGTCAGGAACCCAGCCTTTGAAGCCTGTCAGCAACAGAGGTCTCCCATAATCTAACTTAAGTTATTTCCATATTATTGTTGCCCTGTTATCCTCTCTTCTATCAGAATTCTTTCTTAGGGACTGGAGCAAATCGTTATTAAAGAAGGGAGGGAAAGGATTAGAAGAGTTTTCAGCAGCAAAGTGCTGGAAGAAGGAGAAGCCACCATGGGAAATGCCTCACTGAAAAGGACAAAGTGTCTCTACATACCTTGTTATAACTCCGCCCAGCTGAATCCTTCTCACTGGGTTTGAGTTCCTGTAGCTGCGCATCTAGAATGTCCACCAATTGTTCCATCAGTCTCACAGATGAGCTCACATCCCCAGCAAACACAGGTCCTTTGGTGTGTTTAGCCAGCTCATTGGCAAGACTAGCGGCATTCTCTCCACTTCGGATCTGAAATGACAATTTATATTATCTCAGCAGGAGCCTATGTTCCGCTTGCTGCTTCCAGGCTGACTCCCAGCATACCTTTGCTGTGGCAAAACACCCATTTACACAAACGTCAAAATCTGCAACTAATTGAAACCAATAAACTTTCTCTTTATCTGGAAAGATGAAAGGTTCTTAGATCCTTGACACACAAAAGAAATTTCTTAACAAGCATTTAAAGGGAAAAAAAAACTGAAATCAGATTGGAAATTTGGGGCTGAGGCTCCCATTTTATCTCAACTTTTGTTTTGTTTTGTTTTCCTGCTATTATCAAGAGCACAGAAATCCACTGATTCATACCATTTAAAAGCCAAATTGGAGAGGTCTGGGACAGATGATGATTATCTAGTTTTCATCACCTCACAATGGTTGATTGGGGAGAAAGAGGAAAACAAAAGGTGATACTACAATTTACTCTAAATGGTATTTGGCTTAAAATGCCATCTTAAAAAACATTTTATTTGTTCTATCATCATTTGCCAACTAAACATCTGTTTAGGTTCTGGAAATTCAGTTGCCCATTTCCATCTATTTGATTTATTAGGTCTACGCAGAATTCATCTTCTGAACATTAAAACAAAACAAAACAAACCCGACCCAGAACATGCTGAACATGAATGAAATTAAGCAAGCATCTACTCATTAAAAAGCTTAACTTAGTAAAGAATATACTCCAAAACATATGCAGGCTTAACTTTCAATAAATGGTTCACAGACAAAAACTATGCATAATTCTTTTACTTTTAAACTGAACAAAGGGCAATAAAGATGGTTTCAACATACTAAGCTGAATTATTTATGTTCGAAGTTAAAGCCCTTAATCACCAGTGTGTATCATATTAAAAGATTCCAACCAACCTTCTGAGCCAGCTGATTTACCCAGTGTGAGGTACAGTTGCTAAGATCAGGGCCCTTAGGGTTCCATGTGCCGGTGGAAACCATGCAGAGATACGAGGCAGTTCCTACAACAGATGTAGAAAACAACAGTG
Organism: Gracilinanus agilis; assembly: GCF_016433145.1. Taxonomy (NCBI): domain Eukaryota; kingdom Metazoa; phylum Chordata; class Mammalia; order Didelphimorphia; family Didelphidae; genus Gracilinanus; species Gracilinanus agilis. Next base: position 49,417,621 of record NC_058133.1, read on the forward strand.
AAATTGAAACCATTTTTCTGCATGCATTCGGGAAATCAGCTCTGCCGTTCCCGCTCTGTGTGTTAAATTTTGAATAAACGCTAATGGAGGCAGTTGACAATAACTGACGAAAATGTAGGGAATAAGGCAGATTACAAACAGTAAATATAAAGTCAGTGTAGAAATATCAGACTTTACAGCAAACAAACCAAAAAGCCCTTGATTTTTTTATTTTTTATTTTTTTGGAATTTCTCCAAAGTGAGGCTTTGTAATGAGAAAGGCAGCTGTAAGCAATCTTTACTCTAGTCCTCCAGCAAAAAAAAACACAACTCAAGTCTAACCTGAGTCCTCGAGGATTCAGGGTATTCGTGGCTTATACTCAAAGGCCTTTTTACAGATTAAAATAAAAATGTTGCCTATAGACTGGATTATCAGACGTGACAAATATGGCCATTGGAAGTGGTCCTCTCAAAATGGGGCCATTCCATGATGCTTTCAGCACCTACTCTATCCATCAGGACTTTGTGTGTGTGTGTCTGTATACACACACACGTACATAAATACATATAAAATATATATTTTACAGGAAATACCTCTCGTTCCCTTGGGACAAGGCCGTTCAACCATCATTCCTCTTTGTGTCTGAGGCCACCAAATCCCCCTGGCTTCTAAAGCTTCGCAGAATCTTTCTGGCGGGGGAAAAATACTTGTTACAGGAGGAATTTTGGTTGTAGAAACTGCTGGAGGAGGTTTAGTGCCTTTGCTTCCTTCCTTTGTTCCACCAGCTAAAGTTGTGCTCATGGGGCCTTTCTGTGAAGGAGTACTTGTGGTTGATACTGTGGTTTTGAACAGCTCAGCTGAAGAAGTTACTGTCACTGCTGTGGTAGGCACTATGGAAAAAAGATGAGTATGTTAATCCCAGTTTTTCAAAGGTTCAAGAGAAAGAATCACTGAGAACGCTAGTAGAAAAAAAAAGACAATTTAATTCAATTATTCTCTAATATGAATTGTAGAGGAAGGATATTGATGTACAGAATGAGAAGGTGGATGGATTAAGAGATGCTCTGTGGATAAGTGTCTCCATATTGGTTAGATTATAGATTCCCCCAAAGCCTCAAAAGGTTCCTAAACTCAATTTGATGGACGTGCTTCTGACTTGGGTGTACCTATGTTTTTTGCTTGTTTTGCTAATTCTACAATTGCACCAGGGTGCAACTCCTTCCAGTCATGGAGCCAGGGGCACTCAAACAAAATTTCTAGTCCTGGGGAGTTAAATAAGACATTAAGAGATAAAATGACTTGCCTTTGTATGGGTCAAAAGCAAGAACTGAACCTAGGTCTTTTCTGACCCAAAGCTTTTTTTTAATCCACTGTTTTAGGCTTTTAAAATTAATAATCTTGTAGCACTTTTGTATAGGTTTTAGTAGTCAAATATGTGTGACTAGTTTACTACTACCTCTTTATAATTTCTCACTAACACAAACTGATGCTGGTGCTTCTGAAGCCCAGGAGGAATTACATGACAACAATGAAAAATGTGATTAACCAAATTCCATTCAGCCTAGAAAGAGAGGATAATGGAGTAATTTAAGCTCCTGTTTGGTAAACAGTCAAATGTGATGTATCAACAAAATCTGAGTCCTGTACATAACTAGGGCAGTAAAAAAAAAAAAAAAAAGCAAACAAATAAACAAAAAAAAAACCTAGAAAAACTTCAAGTCACCCATTCTACACCTTGCAGGAAAACAATTACTGTAGTAGCTAGATCTTCCCACCCAGCAGTCATTCTTGCTTGAGAGAATTCCAGCACGCCTGATTAGATGCAAACAGAAGAAAAGTCTAGCAAGCCTGTACTGTTTCTGTACATTATCATCATCTCAGGCTTTAACACTCTTAGTTTTGATAAAAGTCAATTTGAAGGAACAACTAATTCCAGGCAGAGGCTAGTATATAATTTATTCTCCTATGTCAAGATAATATTATCTTGAATTTGAAGTCCACACACAATCCTATGGAGTCCTTTAAAAAGTTTAAAGGGAAATTTAATAGCACAAAATATTTGAAACATAAAATCACTTAATGTTTTGTTTTATCAAGTTAAAAAAGTTACACCTTGTTTATGATTAAAGTAGCAGGAACTTAGTGAAGCAAAGCTATTTTTAGTCCTATAAGACTACTTTAAAACTGTCAGAAATAGCTAGATATGAAACGCTACAAAGCTAAAAATTCACCAGTGCATTATTTTTGTCATCCGTTAGAGCCATATTCTTGGCTCTAAATTCTTCTACACAAACACATGAAAAAAATGTCTTTGCAATTAGGTTATGTTTTCTTTTTTTTTTTTTTTGCTAACACCAAGAAAGAGATGATTTTTCCAGCCTTAATATTGTTTTATCAAAATAAAAAAAAATCTTTCATGGCTTAGTTCGAGAAAGTCAGGCATTTCCCCCTACAATTACTGAAAAAAAAACTCCAATGTCCAAACTAGAAGATTAAAATTGCCCAGAAAAAATTAGTTTAATTCACCTGATTTCAATTTATGTATTTAATTAAAATATTTAAATTAATAAAATAATTTGAGCACAGGTTTGATTATATCAAGAAAGTAAATCAGGAGAGCACACTGAATTTATCAGGAAAAAAAAATCTAGCTGTGTGCACCTGTTTGTGGGGATCTTAGGTAACAATTGTCATTTTTCACTAACTGTAAGTGCATATCATTGCTTCCGCTTTTCTTCACCACCTCCAAACAGAAACTTCTTGAGCATGTGTTTTATTTCCAGGGCATAATTTATTGACTGTTTGAGTGCTGCCTCCATATTGGAGTCAAGCTTCATGCCTAGCCAGCTGCTTCAAGAACCGATTCGAACCTGTCTATCTTCCTCTCTAAGCACTTGCCTGACATCTTGTGAAACCTCTGTAATTTTCTTTTGATTACAATGCAGTCAGGCTTTCAGTGCTTTCTCAATTAACATTTGTCAAAAACATCACAATCTTTGCCAAAGTGTCAAGTCACTGCTGCTCAAACTAGGGCTCGGGTGCAGGCAGGAGAGCAGAGAAGAGAGTGGATAAGGGGGGAGAAAAGAGGCAAAAGCTTCTTCATTTCACACTGTTATGTTTCCCATCACACCTTCTCCTTATTAGTTATTTATAATAGTTACGGAAATGTTGGTTAATCATATTCCCATTAGCATTCCTGCATAGGATAGCTGCAAGATGATAGGACTTCGAGTCAAAGAGGTTTGAGTTTGGATTCTGACTCTTGACACGTCAGCCTTTATGAGACCACTCTGAGCCTCGGTTTCTACATCAGTAAAATGGGGTTGATAATAAAACATACCTCACAATAAGGTATAAGTAAAGAACTGTGGAAACCCCAAAGTGATGTAGAAACATGAACTATCATTTAATGATGACACTCTCATTTTTCACAGTTTCTCCATTGCTTGTGGCAACCTTATCCAAAAAAAAAATTAGACATCAATAGCAGGATTCTTAACCACCACAAATTGAAAAGAGTAGTTGAGTCAAGAGGACTTGGGTTCAGAGTGGCTGTGGGACCCTGGGCAAAGCCTTAACAACTTTTTATTTTTTAAAAACCCTTGTACTTCGGTGTATTGTCTCATAGGTGGAAGATTGGTAAGGGTGGGCAATGGGGGTCAAGTGACTTGCCCAGGGTCACACAGCTGGGAAGCGTCTGAGGCTGGATTTGAACCTAGGACCTCCTGTCTCTAGGCCTGACTCTCACTCCACTGAGCTACCCAGCTGCCCCCCTTAACAACTTTTTGAACACATTAAGTTGCAGAGAATGTCTGAATCTGAAATAGTAGAAAGCATTTCTTTAATCAGGTTTTCCTTACAGCAAAGAAATTCCACATCCAGTTCTTATCCCTAGCTAAACTTAAGCATCATTTCAAGATACTCAAAAGAGGTGAAATATGGCCAATTTTGTTCTTTTTTTTCCCCTCTGAAAGCCAATGTTATAAAATCATTTTGTCTCCCTCTAACTTACATACTAATTCTTCTTTTAAGAAAAAAAGCACTTAAGGAGACTATGTAACATATTACTAAAAGCGAAATCATTTAAATATTTATAATTTCTATGATTGGGAAGTTAAGACAAGCTATTTAGTGGAAGAAGAAACTCATTTTGAACCAACCAGCCAGGCAATGAAGAATCCATTCCCTCCATCCCCACCACGAAACTGTTATGGCACGTGTAAGTGAATAAGGTAAAGCTGAACCCCAAAGCTATTATATTTATTTTTAAAAACGTGAGAACTTATGACGACTGCTGAAATTAATACTTCCCCCTTTTACTATTATAATGATTTGCAGTTGTCGTTGTTCAGTAGTTAGAGTCGTGTCCAACTCTTTGTGTACCCCATGACTGGGGTTTTCTTTGCAAATATACTGGAGTAGTTTGCCATTTCCTTCTCCAGCTCATTTTACATTTGAAAAAAATGAGGCAAACAGGGTTTAAGCAACTTGTCCAGGGTTATACCACTAGTATGTGACTGAGACCAAATTTGAACTCAGAAAGATGAATCTTCCTAACCTCAGACTGATGCTCTATCCACTTCATCACCTACCAGTTAACTTAACAGTTAGCATTTATTTAATATTTTTAGGTTTGCAAAGGACTTTACATGTTAATTCATCCTGCTCACAATAATTCTATTACTATCCTCATTTTACAGATGGGAAAACTGAGGCTGGGAGAGACTAAATGACTTGCCCAAGATGTCACACAGCTAGTAAGTTTCTGAGGGAGGATTTGAACTCAAGATTTCCTGATTCCATGTCTAAAACAGTCAACAGTATTAAAAAAAAATCCATCTAGCAATCAGAATACTTTTTCTCCCACTTTGGCACTGAGTATAAATTTTTCCTAGGCTCTAGGAAAGCATATCTAATTAGAATCTATTCCTCATACTTGCTGCATTTAAACCTTGCTTATAGTTGGTTTTATTGTTGCTTTCAACTTTTGAAAATCGGTAAATAGCTGTAGAAGGCAGCATTTCAGTCAGGAATTTGTTATCACTTAAAAGGTTTCATAATAACAACACATTTGGTATTTGGTGAGAATAAATGTGAGATATAGTAAAACTCCTCAATAGAGCATAAGGACCATTAAGAAAACATGAAGACCTGCCCCAACTCTTGCAATAAAAATCATAGTACGGTCGAATTTTTAAGCCTGAAGAGAGCCTTTGAGAGCACCCAGGCCACCAGCTCCCTTTACCCACAGAGCTGAAGAAGCTTATTTCCAAACCTGTGAAGAAGCATATTATATACACTACTATTCTTAGGAAAATTGCAAAGTTAGTCAAGCTTCTAGATTGGGGAAACAAATTGGCTTTTTGACTCCCTCTTAGCAGTAGTAGAAAAGAGAAGGTAAAATTGGTTAAACAAACGCACCATTTAACTGGGACTTGGAGGGCATTTGATGTTATTAACACCATTTATTATGGTAGGTGTAATTGAGATCTTGGAATCAACCTCATTTCCCCCCAAAGGAACGGAATAGAAGACAGAGAGCCAGACAAACAGATAGATAGGTAGATAAACAGACAGACATAGAGTGTTATACCTATATTTATCTATCTACTTTTTATATTATAGTTCCAGCCTCAAATTTTCTCTCCTCTAGCTCTCTGAACATACCCTATTGTTAACAATGCACTCTAACTAGTCTTTCCTATACTCTGTAAAGCTAAAATGAGTGTTCATAAATTACTCTTTCTCCATTATGTCTAAAACAAAATCACTGATCACATTTTATTGACAACTTAATAGCTGAATAAGAATGCTTTAAATGGACATTTGTGCTATTTACATCCTAATTTTTTAAAAATAAAATATACCTAGATTGTAGCGAATATGCCTTATTTTTTCCCTATATGGTTGAGATATCTAACTAGTATAAAGTGAAAATTCTAAAATAGTTTTTAGTGAAAAATAAGTAATTCAAAACATGTCAAAATATCATCACCCATTGAGTTGCAGTATAAAATTTGTGACGAAAGCAAACCAGATTAAGAAGAAAACTATTTCATATTGATAATGTGGGAGATTATCTTAAAATAAATGAGGTTTGAAAAAGTCTTCTAAAGCAATAAACTAGCATTTTGCAAAATAATCCCTATTAAAAATTTAAAAGGAAATGAAATATTTTTTCAGCATCATTTTGGCCAGGTCTACTATATACAAGATGGGAGGCAACAGAGCCAACACAAATGGCTTCCAAGTGAACTGTAGTCAAACCAGCCAGCTTCAGCTCCAGATAGAGAGCACAGAACTAATTTCTCCCATCACTGTTTTATCAGCTACTTTGATCCCAACTGCTGTTTAGGATCACCATGGCTGACTTAAAGTTCCAAGTTGGAGTGGTTCTAGAAGATGGAGATGGCAAAAAGCATGGAACACAAAGCACAGAGCTTGAAATGATTGCAGAGCAAATGGCAGGGAATGATGGGGAAGCTAGGGAGCTACAGAAAAATGGGACAAACAGGGACATTAGTGGGATTTACGTTATATGCATATTTTGTTAAAAGCCCTGGCATTAGGGATTAAATAATAAAATTGCTAGGCAAAAGCTTTAAAAAAATTAAATAGCAGTGGCAGTGGGGGTGGGGGGGGGAAGGGAGTGGCGCTAGATGATTCAGAGGAAAGAGTGTCAAGCCAAGAGATGAGGGGTCCTCTGGTCATATCTGGTCTACTGTTTGACTCTGGGAAAGCCACTTAATCCTATTTGCTAGCCCTTATCACTTTTCTACTTGGAACCAATAGTTAACATCGATTCTAAGGCAGACGTTAAGTTTAAAAAAAATAACTGAATGAAATATTTTACCTTAAATTCTATAATTAAGACATTGAATTTATTGCTCTCTCAAAGTCACAAAGAATTAATGTTTTAAAAGTAAAAGGGAAGGGTGGCTAGGTCACTCAGTGGACAAAGAGCTAGGTCTGGAGATAGGAAGTCCTAGATTCAAATTTGTTCTGAGACATTTCTTACCTGTGTGCCTCTAGGAAAGTCACTTAACCCAAACTGCCTATTCCTTAGCATTCTTCTGCCTTGGAACCAATATTTAGTACCAATTCTAAACAGAAGTTTTTGTCTGTTTGTTTTTTTTAAGAAACAGAAAGGGGAAGGGTGGGGAAACCAAACACTGAAAAAATTATCCAAATAATATGAGTGCCAGGATATTTCATAATTATATAAATTATCTCTAAAAAGCCCAAAGAAAAGATGAAAGGCTTTTTTTTCCTCACTATATGTGAAAGTGTAGTTTAGGAATTACCTGAGCACAGGAAATGCATTTTTACATCTTTGCATACCCCAGTGTTCAGTACACTGGGCAAATAGTAGGTAATTAATAAATGCTTATTCAAAAAACAAATGAATGAATAAATGGCGAAATATATCTTTAAGCAAAGACAAGAATGGAAAATTTAAGGAACTTCCATAAGATACAAATATAATCAGGAAAGTGCCACAAAGCACTCATGAGCTCACTTTGACTTTGCTCTCCTGTCTCCCCTGACCCAGGAGAGTTGCAGTATCTAATGGCCATCCTAAAGCCAATGCCCTTTCCTCAGAGCTGTTGGAGGTTCCTCGAAACAAATGCATATGTTATCAGAGACGTCTCCATTGCTAACAAGGATATCATGCTTTTTATTTTTTTAAAAAAGTTGACTTCCAGATATTTCTCATTAGATTTATTTCCAAGCCTTAGATACACTGGCTGACTACCTATTCTAAATGTCAACGGATTTATCTCGCTGGAAGAAACCGAGAGATTCACTTCTTCAAAGAGACAACTTTCAACAGCTGACAGAATGATAAAGGCATAAATAAAGATTTGTGTAAGGACAGGGTCAATGTAAGGTCAAATTCTAACTATGTTCCTCTGGTAGTTTTTTGACAAACTTATGGATGAGGAATGCTTTATGTTAGCAAGAGGAAAAACAGCAACACCACCACCAACAACAAAACATCAATACCATACAACTAGGGTCAAGGATACAATCCAAATTCTGGCATTAGAAGCAACATATAAAATTAACTTAAGAGAATGATTCAGAAACACTGTTGCTGTGGCCTCTCTACCCAGGAGGAAGATTTAAGTGTTGAAGCATTCAGCAGCAGGATGTTATTGGTGCAGCTTGGAGCTGACAAAGTCAAGACAGACACAGATTAGAGATAGGGGGCCCAGAGAACAAGTCAATACATCATTACTGTCCCTGTTACAAGAAATGACACAGGCTCTGGGTTCTCTATCATGACCCTAAATTAGAAATTCAACTACAAGTGACTATATCTTTTCCTTTTAAAGTCCTGATCCTAAGATGCTGTTCAGATTTTGAGAGAAAATTTTCTTACAATTTACTCTTTAATAAAAAAAAAAGGATATTTTATTGGACAACATAAAAAAATCCATTCTAAATTTAAATAACTTTAAATAATTCCTCTCAGTTTCCAAACTATCAAATAACCAGATTATCAAACATTTTGAATTAACTCACTAAATTAAAATACTAATCTGGAAAAAAAATGTATCGTGCAAATAAGATGCAAGTGTAAGATATAAAAGAATATTTTGTTAATTTACCATGTCCTGAAAATAATCTATTTTTAGTGAAAAAGCATTGCTCTGATAATTGCATCCACTCTAATGTAATGTAGCTTCATATGCAGGCTTAACATGTATTTTAATAGTTACAGCACATGTTAATTATCCATTAGAGGAAAAGTCAAAAGAAGATAAGTTCAAATTATTCTTATGAGGTATGTACTCTCCACGTCATCATTTTGGGTTGATCTAATCACTAATGGGAAAAATGATTTACGGTTACTATCAATTTATAAGAAATGAGGAAATTCAATTTTATGTCACTCTCTTCTAACAAGATATCGGAGAAACTTTTCCTCCTTCTAAGCAGACATGGAAGAAGACTATGCCTGGGACTTCAAAACTCAAGAACATTTATGCCTGGCAATGCACATTAACTCTGCCAAATCTCTTGAGACTCCCTAACACACATTTCCCTCAACCACTGGCGCCAAGAAGTTAAAAGGTCTGCATGTAGATTGTAATCAATTCAAAAGTCAGGTAGGAAAGCACAAAGCTAACAGGTATCAAGCTTTAAATTTATGAACTCTTTTATTTTTAGCAAAGAACAACTAAACTGACATATCATGATAAAACATATCATGGACAAAGCCTTATCATGGTTTTTTTTTAAAGTGACATTTACAATATCTATCATATCACTGTTTTCATGTAAAAATACCCCAAGTGAGATTTTAAAATACCACTCTAGCCCACTGACTTATGACAGTACTAATTCATTCTTGCACTGTACAGACATTTTTAGAGGACCTACTAAGTGTAGACTGTTTAAATATAGCTAGTAAAAAAGGAGGAGGGACAAGACAGAGAAGGGAAAAAGAAGAGGAAGAGGCAAAGAAGAAAGATGGGCAGTTAGGTGGCTCAGGGGATAGAGAGCCAGGTCTGGAGATGGGGGTCTTGGGTTCAAATCTGTGTAACCCTGAACAAATCACTTAACCCAATTACCAACATTTTCTAATCTTGTGCCTTAGAATTGATATTCAGTATTGATTTAAAGATGATGAAAAGGGTTTAAAAAAAAAGAAAAAAGAATAAAACTCAATAGGTTGACTCAAATGGAAGCATATTTTGAAATATGCTATTTGAAATAAATTACTAAAAAAAAAGTATTTACCAATAAACAAGTATTCTTACCTTGGGCAGGATCTGGTGGGCCAAATTCTAGAGAGTATCGTAAAATGAAATTGTTGTTCCACACATAAAGTTGATTATCTCGTGGATTGTAATCTACTGCAGCAATGTATTGGTACTGGTTGGGAAAGGGAACATCAACATATTCCCCTCTGTTTAATCTAGTATTATAAATATAATCAATTGCATTTTTGCCCGTTTCACTTTCGTTGTCCTGATAGACTGACCGAACAACATAGAGGACTCCACAGATCATAAAAGCGTTGGAGGCAGCACGTTTATCATAAATGGTCTCCCAAGTCGCTTCAAATCGAAGAGTATATGGATTCAATTGGCTAATCACTATCATTCCATTGTTCTGCTCAGTGGCATAAATAACCCACAGACCATTTTCATCGACGGCTAAGTCGATATCAGTCTTCCCTCCCCATCGATAGGGAGAAGTATCGTGGTAGTTAGCGTAGTTTATAATTGCCTCTCCACTTTTAATTCTAGTCCTCAAGTCAAATTTCACGATGTTTCTTGTTCTTTCTTTATTAAAAAACACAGCGCCGTCGTAGACAACAAATCCAGTACCATCCACTCGATTGGGGAGTTTGTACGTCGTCGTTTGGCGGCTGTTTTGGAAGTCCTCCAAAGAAGCATATTCTATCAAGGTGTCCGTACGATATGGCGTCCATGGCATGAAATAAATTTTATCTGCAGCCTGAAGAGGGTCTTTGCACCAAGCACCTGCTTTTTGTTCAGCCTCATATATACATGGCGAATCCACAATTGCTTTCAACGTCCCAGGACAAACAAAAACTAACAGTCACAGAGAGAAGACAAGAATTGACACAAAGTTAAAAAAAGATAACAAACAAAAGGTACAAAAATTGTAAGCTATAATGACTATGAACCAGGAAGGAAAGATTTATTTCAGAAGCATGAAATTAGAGCTTATTTTTTTTAATTGATGCAAGTATCATCCACCTTTCTAAAAGTGACCATGATCAATGTATCAACATAGAAAGTGGATTGGGACAATTTTCACAGTTCAAACCAAAGCTTAATGGCATTCTTAATTAAGTTGAAATTATTTGTGTTTTTTTACTTTTGCTCTTTAATCTTGGGCTTTAGCAATTTATGCATCAAAGGCTTTTAGCTACTGTCTAGCAATATAGGAAGTATTTCATTTTGAGTCCAGACTCCTCACCTCCCCCCCACCAACCTCCTCTCAAGTCCCCAAAGCAATATTCCCAAATAAAACAAATAAAGGGAGGGAGGGAAAAAAACTCACAACTCAAGTGAAGGTTGTTTCAAAATGTAAGGAGAAAGGTTTAAAACAAAGGGACCTCGATTTATAAAAACAAAAATAAAAATAAAACACAAGGATACTGAAAATGCAATTAAGAAGAGTGTACATAACCAAAGCAGTGAAAGAAACAGAGCAGGAAACCCTGTAACCATGGCATGCTATGGAGAGGGTTCTGGAAGCCAGGCAAGATGGCACATTAATAACAAATAAGTACCCAAGGGTGTGAGAAAAAGAGAGGTACAGTATGAAGAGAGACAGAGAAGGTTCCTTCCCACCCCTACCCCTAAGGACTTCAGAAACTGGAGCCCACCACCTGCTTTAGCAGCCAAATTTTTATTGCAAACAGTCGACTTCCCTGGGAGGTGCACTTATGAGATCCTGCTGATTAGTAATCGAGAGTGTTGTGGGGGGAGGGGAGTGAGGAGGTGAACATCCATAAGGCACATAACAAGGAGCTGGGGTTTGGACTGTATTCGGTTATTTACCTTTTTGCTCCACTTCTATTTTAAGCATCAGGAAGAAAAAAAATAAAAAAAAAAGAGTGCAAGGAGAAAAGAAAAAAGATTAACATAAATTGACTATTAGTCTTAAGACTGAATTAGTAATAGATGCTAAATATAGGGAGAATAAGAGCTGTACTACTTTGGATAAAGAGAAACAGACAACAGGAAAACCTAGCAGGAGAAAGATTCTAAAGTTACATAAATGAACATGGATCAATCATTTTAGTAGATTAAAGAGGCAATACAGATATGTTGGCATGTTGCTTCACTTAGCGTACCTAAATAAATAATGAAAGCTTTCACTAATGCATGGTATACATACTCTCCCCTCCCCAAAGTCACTCAATAATCTCACCAAGTCCTATTTTATATAGGCATGCATTACCCAGCTTCTCTCTCTCTCTCTCTCTTTCTCTCTCTCTCTCTCTCTCTCTCTCTCTCTCTCTCTCTCTCTCGTGCATGCACACATACACACATATACACAGACACAGATTTAGCTTTATTTTTTCCACTTTAGCCTATCACCCTTAAGTTCATCCAACAATGATTTCTTTTTTAAAAGTGAGAGAAAGAGTAGGAGATTGTTGGCCAATTCATTAAAAAATAAAATATTCTGATTGTTCAGTTCACATTTTTGTAAATATTGATAAGGCCACATTTTTATCCAAGCATAATTACATTTGATGATGTGAACTTGTGGGTTAAAATAAGTGGTTAATTTCCCTTATTTTTCAGATCTTCTACTCTGTTAAAATTCTATTCAATTTTATTCCCTCCCCCACCCTCTTTAAGCTTTTTTACCCTGAAGTCCTTAATAAACTATATATAATCTAAATCTAATAATTAAAAACTAAGCTTATAAAAATTGTAAGCAAAATACATACAAGAGAAAAGCAAGCACAGTAGGCAAGGAAAAAAAGGAAGAAAGAAAGTATTGGTTAGCTTATTCAGACATTCTCTTATCATCATTATCAAATTTACCACATATTAGCAGGCTAGCATGCAGAAACAGTCATACAGAGCATTCAAAGCAAATTCCCCCCGCCCCAACTCTACAGACTCCATAAAAGGAAATGCTTCCATAAAACAAACCTGATTAATAGTTACATGACATGAGCAATCCCCCTCCACCTATGCCCACCCCCCACATACCACCCCACCCCCAAATTTAAAAGGATTATATTATTACATAAACGAAGTTACCTAAGAATTCAGTTGCTGAAGAGTCTCCTCATAATTATCAGCAATAAAAAACTATTACACATTATTAGGAGACTTTGAAGTATGTTGCCCGAGTTTCATAAAACCACCAGAGGAATGGGATTGTTAAAGTCTTTTTTTTTGATAACAGCAGTAGCCAACTCAACAGGCATTACCCTATTGTATTGACAGCATGAGCGCTCCAAGCTTAGGCTGGATTTATTTTGAATGCTACACGCTGACTGGCTTTTGTTTTTTGTTGCTACTGCTGCTGGTGGTAGTTTGCTTTTTTTTTTTTTTTTTTGAGGAGGGGAAAGGGGAGAAAGTTTCATGTAGAAACAGTTTTAGCCAAACAAGTAATTCCTCACCCCCTCCAGCTCTGCTAGAGTCAACAAGTTTAGTTTCTTAGGCACTCAGTATATACCAGGCACATTGGGTACCATCAGGTAACACACTTATTTCTCTATAATTTGTCAGTCTGGATTTATTGGAGTAAAAATTCAGTTTGGAGCTCTGCAATTCCTACTTAATGACTTGCAGAGGATTCCTTTTGTGCACATAATGCATGAACTTATTCCTCGATGCAGAGTGATATTGTACCTGCTTAGAATCAATAACAGTAGGGGAATTCCAGAATGACAAGGATAACAAATCTTTAGACTGCTATACAGCGATCTATGATTTGGGATGATAGATGTTTATAGTCAATAACCAATAACCAAAATAAAATATAGTCGATAAACAAATGTTACAAATTCCATTAACTATGAATGGAGAGTAAAATATTTTCATGTACATATATGAATACATTCACACATATATGTGAATATATAATTTGCCTAAATTGCATTAAAGGTTTAAGTAGAAATGTAAAAATTAACACTTTATGCTTGTGTTAATTGAAACAAGCTGACTTTTGGTATTCAGAATCTTAATATACTGTACAGAAAAGGGTAAAGAAATCGAGAAGGGAGATTTTGTGACTGAATATTAAGTATTATTTTTTGTCCTGATAAAAACTGAGCAGCAACATCCAAACTTTAAAGACAACTGGATAACATTTGGAGAATCATTTCAGATAAATATTTTTAAATGTTTAAAATTTCAACCCACATTCAAGCTTTTCAGAGGCCTAATAAGAATAAGCAGGTTAATCCAGCCTTATATGTTATGTGTATTTATATCTACATACACGTGTCAAAATTCTAGCATCATCTCCCCAGTTAAAGACAATTTCCAGGCTCCTCTCACAAAGAGAGGAGCATAATTAATGACATTGGCTTTCTTTCCCCAAGTGCCTAATATCAATAGTTACTCGTCCTAAAAAGGCTGGTTTAATTAGTGTACAAAAATCAGCCAAGTCCATTTGTACGTCTGTAGAACAAACAAATATACATTACCTACCATTGTCAATAAAGGATTGCATGTATAAGCAGGAAAAGAATTGGCCTCAGAGAAACTAAGGCAATACATCTGCATCACAAAGGTGTGTGTGCAGGTGTATGTACATATATGTAAACAGACTGCATCTCCAGGACACAAAATGCATGTCATGCTGAATGCTTTTGGACTTTGGTCTACTTGTTATTTTTTCTCACCATAGGACCTTTGTAGCAATACTATATGGTGTGATTTTTTTTTTATGATGAGATAATTAGAAATAAAGTCATATACAGAAAAAAATGATTCATGAAACCTTGTTGGGCATAACGGGGTTAAAATGCCATCTGGAGGCTTCATTTCTCAAGACTTGATAGCTTGTCTTATTTTTTCAGGGGAATATGTGAAAGAATAGGGCAAACTCTCCTACCTGCAGAGATGATCAAGTCTTGTGTGTATCTGTGTATGTGGTTTTAATTATATGTGAGATGTTCAGCTTTTAAATGGAATGCATATAATGAGCCTTTCTGTGCACATTTAGTACTTCAAGCCTACATATATGCACCCTGTTCAGTCATTACACATGAGGTACTCAGATATTACATATAACATGTAGATGTGTGCATCTCTGTGCATATTTAAGGACTGAAACCAGACTAAACCCTTAGTATTGCTAATGGTTCCTGTTGAATTCATTCATATCTAAAAAATTGCCATGAATACTGAAATTATTTGGCATTAAATATAGAAGAAGAAAAACACATTTTAGGATTTGTAAGTTCCTGGAGGATTTGTTTTGAATAGTTACTGGCATAGTGCCACGTGACAAAAGATATAAAACAAATGTTATTTAATGATGACATCATTTCCATCCAATCAGTAAACTGTAGAAAAAGGCATGCAAATTCGACTTGAGCATGGAGGAGAAACATAATGGAAGAGGAAAATATGACAGGCAGAGCTAAAAAAGAGCAGCAGATAGAGGACAGATAATAGAGAACGTGATAAATGGCAACATTTTTTTTTAAATGTAGCATGGGGAGAAGGGAGAGAAGGATGACAGAAATCATGGCTTTGGAAATGCTTAAGAATGATCTTAAAAGAGTCATCTAACAGGTAGATTTTTTTTCAGCCCTATGAAAAAGTGGTACAAATAAAAACTGTGTGGCACCACTACATAGTACAATTCTACTTTCTTAATGTGTCATTAGGAGGGAAAGAAAAAGCCACAGACCCATTGCTGCCTCGTGCCAACATCTAGGAAATGAACATGAACTGAATTACCAGTAAAGAGAACAAATAACTTTTCTGAATATGGTTCTGTGTTAAAAGTTTAGAGCTCACACACAATGGACTAGACTTCTGAACAGCTGAAAAGGTAAAAATTTCTGAAAGTTAGAATGACCAGGAGACTTCCAAACTTTTCCCCCTCTCAAACAGCATGAGAAATTACTGAAGTCTGAAAATAATATGTGCATAATACTGTGCTTGGTCTATGGTCTGGGTTACAGGGACTGGCTCCAGGGAGACACAACTCTTGGCAGCTCTGACTCATTCCATTGTTAGGGTCAGGACGTGTATCCCTTTTTTAATTGGAGGATTGAAACCATGCTAAATTCAAGTAAAAGCGACTTTATGGAACAGAATAAATCTGGTTAGCTCCAAACAACACAGTTCCTCTAGTGGCAAGAAGAGAATGATTATATAAGCCACCAATATTACACACAGGGGGAATGGAACTAAAGATCAGTGCTCACAGTAGGCTTCCAATCCTACAAATGGTACAGGGGAAAAAAAGGAAAACGCACACAGAAAAGCATCCATTTCACAGTAACACGGGAATACACAGCAAGAATGAAACAAAAAGATGATCTGTGTTTGGCCTTTAACTGATACTCCATAATCCTAAATCAATTTAACAGTAGAAAAGTACTTTGGAGGGAGGACTTCAAAGTTTTTTCCTTTTTAAACATGTTAAAAGAATAACCACTATCATGGGCATTTTGAACGTGATGAGTCTCATGCCAGAATTCAACTCTTTTAGTTTCTAAGGCTGTGATAAATGCTATGATTTCAACATATACCCTGATCAGATTTTCTACATGAGGAAAAGATGTTGATAGCTGGATGACTATTGACAAAGAATTCTGGCTTCCAATAGTATATTGGCTGATGGGTCATGCAGCCACTTGTCCCTTTAAAAATGGCAGGAGGTAATTACAGAAAGTGACCCAAAATGGTGTCACAAAAAATAGGTGTGACAAACTTAAGCTTTCAAGAGGAGCCAAAGGGTACAGCTAAATGGGGGTTGGATAAATAAAAGAAGATTTCAAAATATAAATTCTGGTTATTAGAAATATGAAGAATTCATTTTCTTATGCTGCTGTTGATTCCTACTTATAATTTTCATTATATATATATATATGTGTGTGTGTGTGTGTGTGTGTGTGTATATATGGACTTTGTTAAGATGCTGCTAACAACAGACGCCTTTCCACAATTTTATTCAATGTATTTCATTTATATTGATTTTTGCTTAGTGGCATGGACAAATCTGCTGTTGAACTGGGCAAAAGAAAAACTCACTCAACAAAAATGAGCAACCAAGGAAGTATTTCCTCAATGGTGACTTTCACCATGTACCAAAGTAACCACAGCAGCAGGTAGTCTTTCAAGGGACTCACGATTAAAATTGAAGTCAATTCCTTCTTTAGAAAGCTGTGAGCCAAACCAATTTGTCAGCAACTGGTATTGGGCAGAAGTACAAATTTCTATCTGGCCTATTGAATAGCTAATTCAAGTTTGTTTTCTGGAAAAACACTAGCCTTAAAAGCCAAACACTTAAGAACACAGACAGACACTTGGCCAGCGTCACATTATGGCTTCCTTCCACACTTGGTGAAGCTAATTGGAGGCCCTAGTCTGTAAGTGCTCTGCATGCAAAATGGTTCTGTAGGCCATAAACGTATGCTTCTCTTGCATGGAGTTGTGTTCCAGCATCAATTGGAAAGGTTAGAGGAAGTGAACAAGAACAAAACATTTATACTTACTATAAGGGACACATTCATATTGGACTTCAAGGTATTTATATGTTCCAGGACAAGGGTCAGGAAACACATCTGACCCAGTAACTACTATGCATTGTGTTCGATTGTTACACCTGTAACGGGGGAAAGGGGGAAGAGAAAAATTAGTTAATTTAAACTGAGATTTTCATATGTAATTCACTATCATCTTAATGAATCAACCAGTATTAGGTCAACCGAAGTTCAAAAATCAAGTGTATCAAGAAAGCATAATTTAATTCCTGGCTATTTAATTTTGCAATATATCTGAATCTAGACTTTATTACAGATTATAGTACAATTCACTATAAGGTGGAAGTAATTGATCTTGCATGAAGCAATAGTCATGTTTATTAAAATTTTATTTCTCTACCATTCAGTTATTCAAAATATACTATCAAGTGTTAAAAAAAAAACAATAGAAGCATAATCTTTTAACCATGAACTGAGAAAGGAAAAGAGGTAGGGAGGGAGAGAGAGAGAGACAGAGAGAAAGAGACAGACAGAGAGACAGACAGAGGCAGAGAGAGAAAGAGAGAGAGAAAGAGACAGACAGAGACAGGGAGAGACAGACAGACAGAGACAGGGAGAGACAGAGAGAGAGAGAGAGAGAGAGAGAGAGAGAGAGAGAGAGAGAGACCAACCGAATATGCTTAGAAATTAAAACAGAAAAACCTAGCCGGTATTCCTGAAGGCACTGTCAGCAAACAAGAAGAAAATAATCAGTGGAGACAATTCTAAGAATTTGCCAATAACTTACTAGGTTTATAAGCAGATAGTTTCATGAGACATATATGTGAAATTATTTGTTCATGGTCATAAAGCTAGTAAATGTCAGAGGCAAGATTTGAACCTTGGTCCTGCTGTCTATAAGTCCAACACTCTTATTTACTGGCCAAATTGCCCATAAAAGGGAAAGAAATACAGTCATAAAAGCAATGGTTTAGCCTTTGGCAACTTGCCAAATAATTTCTCTACTATGGGCATTTTTCACACTCTTGAAGACAAAATCATAGGCCAATGTGAAATATACCCTGTATAAATGTTCTTCTCCAAACATAATGCTAAGATTAATAAATTATTTTGTATAAATTGGCGCAATGAAAGGACACAGATGAGATTATGATTTAATAATTCTCTGGAATAGTCTATCTTGTTATGACAAATTAAAATGCTATATTTTGATAATGATGATGAACCTCTTTCAGATATATATAATATATATCTTTAAAAATCTCCCTATAAGTTAGAATAGACTGAATATGTCTTGACTGAGAAAAATGATACATATTCAATATTTGTACATTACTTTCTCAACATCTTTTTTAGTCATCTACATCAATGTTATATATTTCTGGAAGGAGTCATAAGACAAAGTTTAGGTTCTCCAGAATTGAAATATAACAGATTAGGAAATTAAAGTCCCGAAAATTAACTAAGGTCCTTTGGGCTAGTTAGTAGTAGAGCCAAGAATCAAAATCAAATCCTCAGAATGATTAGGTAGTTCACTGCTAAATTGTTGGCTTCAGAAAATGAAACTAATAGCCTCATCTATTAGGAGGTGGAAGGTATTGTGTAGGTCAAGTCCAAATCCTCTCATTTTACAGATGAGGAAAGTGAATCTCAGAGAGGTTAAATAACTTGCCCAAGGTCAATACTAAGTGGATTATTCAGAATCTGTTTATTTGGTTTTGTTTGGCACCATCAGAAGTGGGCAAGCACTGAGAAGAGAAGGAAGAAACATTTATTACTGAAAAATCAAACAGATAATTTTTTTTTGGACAGAGAACAGAAGGGGGTATGACCTTTGTAATAATTGGACTGCAGTCTCAAATCAGATTTGTCTTGGCTCCTTGGAAAGATTACAAAATCTGAATTAGCTTTTAGATTTTAATATGACAAAATGTAAAAGAGTAATACAGGTCAAAGTGTAATACAATGACCTTGAAGAGGAAGTCTTGTACTGTATCTGAATTATATTATAATGAATATTACTCAAATAAGATCAAAACTATTAATGACCATTTTATTTTGATTAAATTATGCCTTCTCCTAAATACACCACTGGTATAGTAATTTTGAGCACATGGATAACATGAATGTAATAACGCCTGAGCTTATTTGAAATGACTTTTTAAAAAAAATTACTACAGTTAATTATCTGCTTCTACTTTTTTTTCTTTGAAAAAGAAAAGTGTTGTATAAGTGAAGTAAGGAAGTGCGGATCCTGGTAAAAAATTTGTATTCTGTCATTTTATATAGCAGCCAGATCCCGTGTTTTGAAGTTCCACTATAGCCCAATACACAATACTGACTGAAGAAAGTATACACACAGCTCTGTAATGTTACACATACACATTCTAGCCAAAAAGAGAGGCAATGCCAAATTTACATAAAAACTTCCATTATAAGATTATTCATCCACTTTATGCTACTAATCTAGAACATCATAGAATCATAAATTTAGAGCAAGTTGGGACCCCAGAGTTCATCTAGTCTAACTCTTCTCTGTTTCTCTCCTGCCAACTTATTTTTCCCCTTAAATAGATGAAGGAACTGAGCAATTCAGAAAGAGATGATATGACTTGCCTAAGCACACTCTGGTAAAGCAAGTGGAAAAGGTCAAATTTGAATAGATTCTCTGACCCCATCCTTAGAATGCCTCACATTTACTTTGAGTTGTTTTTCTTACTTGAGGAAACACATTTGTGCTTGTGGTTCCATATACTTGCAGGTGCCCTCAATGATCTAATTCTAAGACACATGTTAATGAAATAAAAGTTAGATTTATGAGTAAAGAGAAGAAAGTAAAACATGATCTTTTTGATCATGGGTAATGTGTTCATACCCATTACCTGGCTGCGTATTTTAAACATCTAGAAATAGCATGCCTAATCTATTATTACTGGACTTGTGATTTCATTAGGATGGGGATCTCCCAGTAAGGAAGCTCCATCAAACAATGCAGATTATCACCTGCTCCACTACATGAAGTCTAGATGGTTACCTGGGCCACTGAAAGAATAATTATATTTCCCAAAGTCTCCCCCACAGCCAGTGTCAGAGAAAAGACTTTAAGCCGTTTCATCCAAACTCTGTAACCATCTTTTTTATACACTATATCATGGCATTTTTTGAACTATAGTAATATAACTCCTTATTCTTCCTAATTTTTTAGGTAAATGTATCTTATAAATGTAAAAATAAATATTTCTATGCAAAATGTATGAGAATGAGTGTGTGTTAGAAGTAAGGGAAAGAGAGACTAGGGAAGTTGCGAAATCCATGAACATTTCTTAAAAGAAAAAAATGAGTCACTAGTTTCTTGAAATTCTTAGAAATCTTTGTTAATCACTAGATTTTTCCATCTAACTCAAATTTTAAAATACCATAAAAGTAAAAGGTATTCTTATTATCAGAATTTATTAATTAACTGTAGTGAAGAGAGTGATATAGAGAGGTAGAGAAAAAATCAATTGGAATCACTTTCTCATAATATTACTAATATTGCTGGCTTCTTTCAGAAAAGTTTTCAAGGAAGCGGGAGGAGGAAAAGATTATTTCCAACAAAGACCAAAAAAAGGACACTTCCATTTTGGTTTGGGAACTGAGCACCTTCAGCCTACAGGGGAGGAAGTGGTGAAATCTGGTGAAACAACATAGATTAACTCAGAAATAAGAGCCTGTCCAGCTTAAGAAGCTAAGTGGGGAAGCCTTGTTGGTTACTATAATTACTCTCCCTATCCCTCAACTCCTACCCACTAGATTATTTGACACCAGATCAAAGAAGTCCCAGACAGCTTGTAGAATCCCATTTTAAGACAGAGAACTAAGAACTGGCATCATCTCCCATCTCCAGCACCTTCTGAGGCTCAAGTGAGCTGTAAAGAATCTTTCAATAAATCCATTAAGTCATACAAATGTTATGCACAGGAATAGAGACCTGTACTCAATTCATCATTTCCTTAACAAAGGGAGATCCTCATTGAAAAAAGTTTTCCTATCAGTGCAGATTGACACCTTCTCCTACAACTTAATGTCTTAAAAAAAAAGTTGCCTAAAAACCCTGAGAGATTAAGTGACTTTTCCTACATGTGTTGTTGAGTGTAGTTCAGTCTTGCCTAACTCTTCACAACCCCATTTGGGGATTTCTAGGCAAAGATACTGAAGTGGTTTGGCATTTTCTTCTCCAGGTCATTTACAGATGAGGAAACTGAGGTAAACAAGGTTATGTGACTTGCTCAGCGTCATACTGCTAGTTTATTGAGGCCAAATGTGAACTCAGGAAGATGAGTACTCCTGACTCCAGACTTGGAACTCTACCCCCACTGCAACACCTAGCTGACTTTTCCATTATTATCCTTTGCATTTTAAGAAAAATATGTCACTAACTCAGCCATGTAACTATAAGTAAACGTGGAATAGGCAGCCTTGGGATGAAGTGAGTTTCCCCTTACTGAAAGTCTTGAAGTAATGGCTGGATGATTATTTAATAGGAATGATGTAAAATTGGTGCTTTTTAGGTGCTAGTTGGACAGCTCTGAAGTCCTTTCTCATGGCCAAGACTATACATCAAATAGGCAAGTAAAAAGAAGTAGTATTTTTTAGGGGAAATATGCTCTATTTGGGATATTTTGATTTTGTCATAGATATAGAGAAGTCATGTTTAAATTTACTTAGACAAAGTCAATAATCTTTACATGGAAACAGAATATTTGTCAGTTAACTACTCTTTTTTGAGTATCCACATATTCTCTCTAATTAAAGAGAAAAAAATCTTACAAAAGGGAAAAATTAATATTTTTAAATCACCTCATATAATAAGATGCATTTTGATTAAAAAGTAATAATATAATTCAAAAAATTAAACTAAGGAATTCATTATAAGGAATTCCAATTGGGCTATTATTAATCTAAGCATATAAATAATATCAAGATATCCACAAGAAGAAAATAGTATTTTAAAGTAAATTATTCTTATATGACTTAAAACAATAAAACGTCTGTGTGACCAAATAGATCTGAATTCTATATGGGCCCCTCACTTTATGAACCCATGATACCAGAAATAGAACTACTTCCAATTTCATAAAAAACCCAAAAACATTTTATACTATTAGGGAAAAAATTCTCTAACAATTAACCTGAAATTTTCTTAACCAATGCAATTATTTCTGTGCAAAAATATTGTGAGTTTGGTCCATATAAATCTTTCCAACTAAAGACACAATTAATCTGAGATATGGCCATTTCCTGGAATTTGAATTTCCTAGAATATAAACATTAAGACATTTAATTATGCCTGGTTTTTGTTAAATCTAAACTACCTCCTCCTACTTTTAAGGTACCTTCAATCTCTGATAAATCAATTTTTTTAAATCAGTAATACACAGAAAGAATTTAATGTCCACCTTTGAGGATTTTCCCCTATTATTGTATTATATCTGTTACAATAATATTTTGACTTTATTCCTTGCTACATGTTAAATATGAGAAGAAGGATGGCAAAGGGGATAGAGAGTTGAACCAGAACCAGGACAGCTTTGGTTCAAACCCCTCCTGACACATAATTACCCAATGATGGGATCCTCTGAAAGTTAAAGCACCTGTCAGTGTACTTAGTCAGGAATATAAACCTCAAGAAGGAACAAGGGCCACTAATAAGTATATAAGGACCCCGATGGGACATATCAGCTGAGAAAACCTGATAAAAACACTTACCTAAGTTTTATTGCATTTTTAGTTATCTTTAATATTTTCCAATAACATTTTAATCTGATTCTTGCCATACTCAGAGAATAGCCTACAGTGCACGTATTGGGCATTTGTGCTCTAAGATGAGAAGTTACAGAGAAGTTGCTGAAGTTACAAAATGATTAAAAAGAGTTCCCAAACCAATGAAATCACAAGTCTAGTCTCTGTTGTCCATATATTGAATAAATAACACATGTGGCTTAAAAATGAAATGTCAGGTTAAAACAAAGTTATTTCTGTATGATATGTTAATCTATCATCATCCTAGTAAGAGACAAGTATCATTTAACATCTGAAAAATGAAGATACAATAGGGAAAAAAAAACAACATCACAACCAACAAGAAAATGATCATAAATTGCAAAGATCTCCTTATGAATTCTGCCACGTGCAATGATAACACTTCTCTAAAAAGGAAAAAAAAAGCAAATTTTACTCTCATCTTATAGGTCAAAGAGCCCTGCTTATTTCACATGCTATATAAATTGTCACACTTTGCTACTCATTTTTACAATTCCCCCCCCCCCACTTCATCTAAAGTGAGAAATTCCCATTCAGAAATAAGGCCAGTTGATTCTGTCTTCTCAAGAGAGGATAGAAAAAAATCTTGAAAAAGAATACCTTCAAGTAACAGTCTAATTAGCTTCTGAAATACAAAGGGGAAAAGAAAAACAATAAATCCAGCACATTTCCAGGAATAAAGTTAATTCTAAAAGCCTTTAAGATATTGAGCTGGTATATGTCCAGAACTTACATGAGAAAAAGGACCTTAAAAATCTTTAAAACATTATGGCAAATGGCACTCATTCAAGCAGTCCAACGACTATTTATTAATTTATTGTCTATTATGTCACGCTAGATGTCATGGAATGGTAGAAGAGAAATAAGGTCTCAATGGGGTGACCTGATCTCAAGGGTCTTTAGGATCATAACTTTAAAACCATGTAGTCCAATGTCCCACCCAACAACCATAATCTCTACAATCTACAGCAGGTAATTATTTAGCTTTTACTTTCTTTCTTTCTTTCTTTATTTACTTTTACTTTTAATAACATATAGTTTGAACATAACAAAATCCAATGTTTTATTTTGCTCTGAACCTGTGAATTCATCAGCACAGACAGAAATCTCGCTCTACCAATGAAGATCAGCAAACTCTTCCATAATTTATAGTTTGAGAGAGAGTTCTCTTGGTCCGAGAAAGGTTAAGTCACTAAACTTGAAGTGACAACGGTCACACAGCTAGTACAGAGTCAGAAGCGCAACTTGAACCCTCAGTTCAGAACTCCAGAAAATCAGGGTATATTATGAGATACAATGGTAACATTTAGAGCACTCAATATTCACAATGACAAAACAAGATTAATTTATTACAAGAAAATAAATACAATTTTTGACAAGACACATAGTAACAGTTGATTTTATGTTCAATAGAAGCATATGAATAATTCAAAAACCATAGTTGTGCACAGATCAAAAGCAATTTTGTGGAAAGTTATCTGTTTTGTTTTTGTCCCTAACCACTGTGAGGGAAATAAAATGCTAAAGCCTGGTTTTTGAACTATTCAAACACTCTCCTTTCTTTATCATTTAAAGTGTAAAAACAAAACAAAATGAGAGTTGTATTTTTACAAACGACAGGTGTCAATTAGTATAATCAGAAAGCAAATTCTTTAAAACTAATTTAATAATTAAATTAGCATGATTAAATCTGTCATATAAGCAGAACTATCTGCTAATCTGGACTGGCTCTTTACATGACAGATAGATAAATGTATGCCCCTCGCCCCCTCCCCAAACAAGAATTTCCACAGATCTGCAAAAATTAAAGTGGCAGAAGGAAAAAAAAATCCTTTTTCATGTGTCATCTTCTCTGTGTTGTGTAAATTTTTCCATGTGCACAGTTTTAAAAGGAGCAGTACTTCTCATGCTAATTTGTTTCCATTGCAACTCTAATCTTGACTTGTACAATGCCCAACAAATTGCTTTTACTCTTCTTTTGATTATCTTATGCTCATTATTACACTTTACCAAGTGCAAAGTATGGAGATGAGATTCTATGTGTAATCTATTGTGTGAGGTGTTTTAATCAATAGTCTTGTTCTGCTGATTAAGCAGGGGCTTGTGTTTTGGCAAGATAACATTAGTTTCTCCAGTCATGCTCCAAAAACCATTGGGAATCTTCAGCAGATCATTAGATATGCTACAATAAAGCTTTGGTACATTCTCTTTTCTTCCTTAAATTACTTCTTCACTGTCCTATCATTCCCCGTCACCGATGGCACTGCATTATTATTATAGCTCCCCTGAAACTCGCACCAGAGCTATGTCTCCAGGCCATAGGACGCCATTTTCAATTGAAGCTTCTGCTTGAAAATATAAATTAAGAAAATTTCATTATCTCCTGCCAGGGGCCATTATTCACCAGTGTTCTATGGAAGATTAAAAATGCAAAATCTACGGACTTGAACAAATACTCTAGCATTCAAATGAAAAGCTCTGCCGATTATGACAGGAACCTAAAACTCAACTACAGCTGAAGTTTGAAGAGTCATCACCAGAATCAATATTGTACTAAACTTGTAGGGGGTAGAGGAATTCTGATCTCCAGGGAGGGTAGTGCCAAGTTTGTGAAAATACATGATTGTCATTAGTGACTGCTGTACTCTGAAACATTTCACTTATAGAAGAATAGTAATCTCAAGTGATAAGGATCAAAGCACTAAAGCTGAGAGGGATCTCAGAAATCAACAAAACTAATCCCTCAATCTTAGAAATGAGGAAACTGAGACTCCAAGAATTTAAATGACTTGCTCAAGCCTTACAGGTAGTAAGCATTCAATGGGATTTGAACTCAGGATTTCCATCCTCTGACTCCAAATCTCATCCTTTCTTTTCTTTTTTTTTAAAAAGAAAACCATATCATCCCTCTTAGAATCAATACTGTGTATTGGTTCCAAGGTAGAATAGCATTAAGGGCTAGGAGATTAAGTGCTTAGGGTCACAGAGCTAGGAAGTGACTGAGGTCACATTTGAACCCAGGGTCTCCCATCTCTAGACCTGGCTCTCAATTCACTGCCCCATAAATCTCTCTCTTCCTCCCCCCCCCCCAACTATGTCTGTTCTTTTGGAGAGTCACCTGCTCTTTGGGATAAAAAAAATTATACATGATTTGAAGATGAAAAGTCTTTTGAGGCTTCAGGGCATCATTTGATAACATCAATACCCTGAGGTCTATTCAGGACATCCCCATGAGTACCCTAAAATACATAAAGTCATCATTGAGAATAAGTTATATATTTCCCAAAGAATAATTTCTTCCTAGTACCATCACTAAAGTAAAGCCATTTGCTATTCCAAGCTTGCCTTGGAGCATTACAGTTCAAGAGAGGGCTATATCCTTTCTAGGTGGGTAAGTTGGAGAGAAAAAAGCCCAAATAAACCCACAGGTTTATAAACACAAAAGATGCAAAACCAAACAAAAACACTGAACAAAGCAACAAAAACATGCTGACATCCTCAACCACAGCTATCTTGTCTCACCTTTAAAAGCAATCTCATTAAAACACAAACACACATTTTATTAGATTACCTATAAATATAATTCAATGGCAACAAAAAATGAGATATCCATCCAGCAAACTGTCATCCCTATTTCTTAGAGAATCCTGTGTCCTTGTTGGCACATCACAGTACCATAAAAGCCAGTATGTCTCCCCATGGCTCTATAATCTGGCAAGGAAAGAAAAAGGGGACATAGAGAATATACTCCTGTACCAATCTCTGGGGCATCTCAAACCCTCCTTGTGTTCAAATGTGGCACCCTTCCTCAACATAAAGAGAATTCTCAAAGAAAGCACCCAACAAATAGACCCAGACTTATTCCCATATCAACTATTTACTACCTGCAAGATCCCAGGCAAGTCTCTTAACTTTGATGATCCTCAGTTTCTTCATCTGTAGAATCAGAGGGTTAGAATAAATTCTATTTAAGGTCCTTTCTAGTCTTGAATCCTATGATCATTACTTTAATCCAAGTTTATATGAAATATTCCAACAAATTTAGCATAGCCAAGAACTTTTTTCTCACCATACCAAAATGACTACTATATCTTTATAGATGAATGGAAATGGAAAACTGAACAGAATGTTAAATCAAATCTTTGAGAGAAAGTAAACTGTTGTTTATTTATAACAAGATGTTCTTTAATCATCTCAACTTCCATACCATAGGGCTAAGGAAAATGGGTTCAGCTTTCTTTAAATATTTAATAATGATGATTTGTGAGTCTTACTAATTACTAAGTAAACATAACATTAGGAAACTAAATGATGTGTAATTAACATGGCAAAAAGAGGCGTTCCATAATAATGTCGTTTGTCAAATAAATATGTGCTCATAATTAATTTAATAATTTGAATTGTCCAGAGTATTACTATCAGTCATACAAAAATCCTAAGTTAAGAATTACTGAATTGTTATCTCAAGGATCAGCATTTTACAGACTAGGAAATTCCTCAATGAAAGGACAACCTCTAGACTCTTACTTATAATCACTGAGTAAATATCAGTGCTTATAACACTCATATTTTGGAAAACCTTGATATGAGTTTTGTTCAAGTTAGCTTTTAATTTCATGGTTATTTTTAATATATTTAAACCTTTTAGAAAAAAAAGCACAGATAATATTTTAAAGGCTAGTACCAATAAGATTATGTTCTAGGGGGGAAGGCTTATCATTTTAATAATACCTTTTGAAGTATCGAAAGTATCAGAACTCCTCCTTTCTAAACTAGTAGATTCTAGTGGGGAGGATGTTTGTTACTATAGCTCTGCAGTACAGCAAAAAAGGGACAAGCTGTAACGTAGAGAGGGGAAAATCCCGCAGAGAACATCGAGTACACTAGCATACGGCCACAGTGCAGAGCAGCCCCGCACACCATGGGGCTGACAGTAAAAGCTATTTTAACTCATCACTAGAATTCTGTCCTTCTTTTCATCCATGCCTTGGCATTGACAACTTCTATAACAGAGTTGAAAGTGGAACCTGATTCCCTATTTCTTTACTGAGATTCTTTGTATAA
Source organism: Gracilinanus agilis (assembly GCF_016433145.1). Classification (NCBI taxonomy): domain Eukaryota; kingdom Metazoa; phylum Chordata; class Mammalia; order Didelphimorphia; family Didelphidae; genus Gracilinanus; species Gracilinanus agilis. The sequence goes on from NC_058133.1 coordinate 49,445,652, forward strand.
AATGTTCAGGTAGAGATTACAACAGCAAAAGTGGTTTATCAGTCAAGTTAATTAGTCTATATCTTAAATTACATATTAATAATTTAACACAACTTAAATCTACCCTGCCCTAAAACTCTGAAAATTGCTAAAATGAACATTTTAAAGTGGTAAAGATGATCTATTATAAGGGGGGGAAAGCTTCCAATATATTACAAACCATGATAATTCCTTACAGTTTTTACTGGACCTTTGGGTCAGTTTAATGCAAATTAGGCTCCACTCATTCAGAGCCTTATTAATCCAGTACGAAATCTCTTGTTTGCAGAAATGCACATTCAACATAAATGTACTTGCTTTTATTAGCAAAATAAGACATTTATTTACAAAGCAGGCCACTGAGACCAAGTTTCATTCATAGGGTCATCAGGTCTTGCTGCACAGTCAAGGGAACAACCTAATTTATGAGGACAAAGAAGACCTGTAAATTTGTAAAAGATTTTCTTAAATAAATGTTTTCTGTCTATAACTTCAAGACTTCTCCTTTAATAATTCAAAGAAATTATTATGACCTGTATCAATTAGGAACAATTATTTATAAAAATGTTAACCTACTGCAGTTTGCACTTGCAGAAACTATCACATTTTTAACAAGGGAAATGGGAAATCGCTATGGGATGCCCTAGTTAGATTAAATTAGCAAGAAACTTGTTACCAGACCATATAAAAGATACAGCGTAATAAGACATGACCTTGCAGAACCTTGGAGCCAATCTGTGATTTTTTTCTCCCATAACCCTTGCTAATTATCTGCAAAGTTACAGACCCTTTTGTGGTGGGTTATTTTTCTTCAAATAGTGAGGAGATTTTTGGCTTTTAAATATTTAATTAGTCTTGTTATGATATGAGAATTGTTGTACATGCCAAGCACTTCGATTTTCATACTCTATTCCTTCTAATTATCCCTAGACTTAGATTGGTCATCCCAAACCTTTTCCTCTTGTAATTATTTACTCCTTAAAGATCATTCAGGGAAGAAATATTTTCACCCTTATGGCTCCTTTTCCAGAAATGGTTTTTCTGGATTGTTAATTACCCACTGAGAAAATAAGTTTGTAATAGTGGGGGAAAAACCTTCATAAAAAAGAGTTTTAGAGAGCAAAAACGAATAAACAATTTCCCCCCCTGAATTTCACCTTTGGGAATACCTTTTTTTCAAGGGGCAAAAGAATATGTAATCTTTCATAAACAGAAAAATCATGTCATACCTAATGATGTTTTTTTTTCTTCAAGATATATAGTGATAACTGGTTCAGTGGTAACACATCTGAAAGCAAAATAGCTGGAGGGGAACTAATTTCAAGGCCTAATGATAATTAATTTTGTTTTCCTCAGTTTTTAAGAGGTATTTATTAGAATGCATACAGACAGTAGTATGTCACATATCCATATGTATGTATGTATGGAGAGAAAGGCAGATCCAGAGACAGAGGAGGGAGAATGCTGCAATGTTTGGCAGAATTTCCTACACTACTGTAATTAGGCTCAGAGCTTAATAAGTATGTATTTTGAACTCATGATTATGAGCAAAATTATGACTTTTTGATATTATCTTCTAATTTGTTAAAAATTTTGCAATTTAGATGCAAGCATAATCCTTTTATAATCTTTAAATAGCATAGTGAAAATGGAAGTATTTGCTCTTATCGTTTCTCTACATTCTATAGAAATATTTGCCTTTTAAAAACCAAAATGGGGGGGGGTGTAGAGCCTATCACAACAGTGTTGTTATTCATTAGTCACAATAAAATCTACATCTAATTATTCTCTGGAAACCTTGCAGGGTTCTCAGGTAGAGTAGTTCTATTGTTTTTCTGTCTCCAAAATGATGAGAAGTATTACTTTTTTGATTGCAACTTTTCTTTGAGGCAAGTTATTTTCCTCTGGCAATTAAAAAAGCACAAATTAGTTGAGTTATTTTAATTTAGTCTATATGCATATTGATGTATTGCAAAAACAGGAAGAAAAAGAGAAGACAAGGGTATATATGTTCACAAATGAATCATCTGAAGAATGTGACAAATCACTTTCCTGTTCAAGAACTTATAAAAGGGTTCCATTCTGCAAAAATGCTATCCAGTACTGGTCAAGAAAGAAGAAACGAGCTATGACAGTTGGTGCCAAGGGGTTACAGGGGACATGATACGTCAACCAGACATCAATCGGAAGGTAGACTGTTTTCCTGAAGCATATTATCCAAGATATGATGATGGAAAGACTGATGAAACTTGTCAAATTTAATAATGACCTCTCCAACTTCTGTAGAGTGATATGGGAACAAATGACAGCACCACAAGAAGCACAGAAATTACCATTGCTGAAAATAAACTACAATGGACCAATCTGAGATATTAAGGTCAATGTCATGTTTTCATTATTGTTACTGATTGAGAAGGAGTCTTTAGATTAAAAAAAGTAAGGTAGTTGAAAGGACTAAAGGACCAGAAGACAATATACAAGAAGACAGGCTACTGGTCTAAGATGTACATAAATAAATGTATAAAATATGGATATATTTAGGATTATTAATGCAAAAATATAATTTAAATTAGACAATAAAGGTATCACTAAAACGATGAGATATGACTAATGACCAGAAATTATTTCTTTGTCAAAAAGAATGGAACAAAAAAGGGAAGCTGTGATATAGCAATATAAATTTGTGAGAAAATACAAGAACCATGAGAGAACATTGGGATATGGATCAACAGGGAAAGAAAGAAGGAAAATATTGTACTAGAAGTTTACTTGTTTCTTTAATCATACAGTAGAAACAGATGATGATTTCAAGGAACAGACTATTCAGCTGGCACAGAAAATACAGTAGTATTGGGGATGGTAGATGGAAGAAGGGAAAGTCCATCCAAATAAATTTCCATTGAAAATCCATCATAAACATAATTATTATTAAAATTATTACCTCAGTATAATACTGGCCCAAATTCTCCACAGGTTCCCTCTTTCCCTGGGCAAGGGGTGGCTCCCTAACCTCACTTAAACTAATGCTGATAGGTTAAGGTAACTATGAAACTATAACTCAGTTTTCTCTCTGGGATCTAAGATAAACTGGGAGATTAGGAGGATGGAGATTATAAAATGAGAGAAACATCATCCTCCTATAATAATACTTGCCACAAAGTTCTCAACCAATATACTTCACACTTAAAAAAATCAGTCACAATAATACCATTGACTTTTAAACATGAAACATATTAAATGAGAAGGTAAAAGCAAGAATAATCATAATATTTACTCAATAGTTAAGTCAAAAAGCATTTATTATGTGCTTTCTATGTCCCAGGCATTGTGTTAAGTACTGGGAGAAGACAAAAACAGGGATAATCATAACATTTACTCAATAGATGGCAAAAGCAGGAATAGACATCCCATTTCCTCAGTTCACATTTATGTAGTCCTTTATGCTACACTTTCCCCACAACCAGTCAGTAGCGGAAGCAGGATAAGAATGATCATTATCCCTGGTTTACAGATGAGAAAATTATGGTGCAGAGAGAAGAAAGGATTTGTGCAGAGTTGGCACAATTTGATGTGCTCCCTAGATTAAGGAAAGGCATATTTCAAAGAGTTTAAATCCCGTAGCCTAAAATTCTAGACATGAACTTGAGCCAAGAGAGATGGACTGTCCTCAAATGCATACAAAGAAAAAACACTTTTATGAGGAAGAAAAGAGGGAGAGGTCTAAAAACACTGATATGATGTCTTAGGGAACTTAGAGGATAAATGCTTAAGAATGGTGTCAAAAACACTGATAGCCAGAAACGGCAGAGGCTATCAATGAATGCTGAAAATAATAAGGGTTTAGGATTTGTTTCATAACATCTGCTGGGAATAAGATGAAGATGACAGAAGGGTTAATATTACTGCTCAGGGTGGGCAGAACAAAGATAAATAACAGAGAGAAGAAAGGCCTATTTAGTTTTCCTTTTATGCTAAGGAAGATGAGTGGTTAGGGTAAAATAAAACAAAAATGGCTAAGAGGGAACTGAGCCATGAGAGTTACCTACTTGCTCGAAAGCAAGTAACTAAAACTTGGAACAAATCTATCCCAGGACACTGAAAGAACTAAAGAATCTGCTTGCTGAGGTATTTGGAAAAAATGCAGATTATTATGGAAAACTAAAGATAGGACAATGCCCCATTTTTTAAAAAGGAAGAGGAAGAGGAAGGAGAAGTAGGAGGGGGAGAATAATGAGGTGAGTTTGCCTTCAAACCCAGAGCATAAAATTAAAGGGATATTTTGTGCTCATTACAAAGGAGTCAACCCTGAGGCGGCATGGCTTCATAAAGTATGGGTTGTATGCCAAACTAATACTCTGTTTCTGTTAAAGTTGTAGATGCTGTCAATGTTCTAGCTTTGATATACCTGAGTGGCCTATCAGGGTGATAATACCTGCACTTACCTATATCAGTGATGTTTTAAGGAAAGTAATTTTTTTTTACCCTTGTACTTCGGTGTATTGTCTCATAGGTGGAAGAGTGGTAAGGGTGGGCAATGGGGGTCAAGTGACTTGCTCAGGGTCACACAGCTGGGAAGTGGCTGAGGCTGGGTTTGAACCTAGGACCTCCTGTCTCTAGGCCTGACTCTCACTCCACTGAGCTACCCAGCTGCCCCTAAGGAAAGTAATTTTAACTTGAAATCACTACAAAAATGTGAGTGACTATTACAACCTTCCCACAACACAGAGACATTGGTAAAAGATTCCTTTGTAAATATTAAAGCTCTAACTTCGTTACTTTAAATCAAAATCATGTCTCATAATTCTTCTATATCCTCTGCCGTATTCAGTAAAGGAATGAAGTCTGCTTTGTATACTGAATAAATTCTTACAGATTAATTTCTGACTTTCTGCCCCTCTTAGTTTGATGCCACATATTATGTCCCATTTCCACATAACCTGTTCCTTAACCACATCAGCTTGAACTTAACACTAATATACTGTTACCTTTCTGGGGCAGGGTGATAATGAAGTGAATAAAAGTGAAAATAGGGAAATTATCTGAAATATGCCACAATTACTACTAGGCTATTCCTAAAAGGGGACTTTTGCTTTCAGTTTTCTTTGAATGACTGTTATTTTTTCCATGTCCTCAAAATGCCCTGCAAAGTGTAGGAAATGAAGTAAGTTATTAAAAAACTTCCTAGTTTGGCTTGATTTAATAGACAGCTAGAGAAAATGGGGCTACTCACTTCCTTGACTAGTCCCTTACACAACAATTACTTCCATAACGATCTTCATCTCTGTAATTCATCTATACTATTATGGCATCTCCTCCATCGTTTTGAACTGTTATGCAAATTTTATCATCAATTAATTTTCCCTTGATTATGTCTTAGGTCCCTAGACAGAGTATAAACTCCTCAAAAGAAGGGGTCGTGTTTTATTCATCTCTAGGTCTTACATGGTGTTAAACAGTCCCCTGCACACAGTAGGTATTTAACACTTATTTGTTGAATTGAAAAAAAATCATCTTTTATTCCTGCTCCCTCAATTCAGGATATATAGCAGGCACTCAAAAAAGATTGCTCATTTGATGCAAACAATTACATTTTAATATAATGGAAGTAAAGGTAGCACAGTTATTCATGTAACTTTAAAAGATTTAGAGAAAATATTTGATTCCATTGGAGGTTGGTCATTATTTTCTCATTATTTTAGATGTGTTAAGTCTTGGCCTCCCAATTTACTGATAAGCTTTCTTTAGAACCGTCATTGCCTTTTTGGAATCCTTCAAGTGTCAAGCTTAGTGCTAGACATATAGGAGCAATAAAAAACAACTTGCAGTGTTTGGTAGAAGTCTTATGGTTTGTTTACATAGTATCTATTGTGTCCAATGTAATTCCAGGCATAAATTATTTAATGAACACTTATGGCGTTGACTTGATTTTTTTTTAAAGTAAGAAATACAAGCAGTTATTTCCTTGCCTGAGAGGAAGTATGCATACATGATTATTTTGGGACTAGTCTAGGAAACAAGTCAAACTGGGTTCAAGTTCTAGCTCTAATCCCTACTGGTTATATGGCCCTAGACAAGCAACTAAACGCTCTGGACCAGATACCTCTCTAAGACCGTAAGTTAATAAGTAATTTGGTGATCTGAATTTGTGGAGGGAATTCTCATACTGCAAGAACCTAAGCTGACAAAAGCCCAGATCTGGACCCCTTTACTGCCCTCTCTCACTCAAAAAAAAATCTCTTGATTAGTCCAAGGGATTTGAAAAAGGAAATCTGGAAAAAGTAAGATAGAAACTCAACTATCTAAACAGAGCCTTAGAAAAAAATATAGTTTTATTGATAGAAAAAAAAATAGAAAATGTAAGGAATAAATGAGCTCTTTAAAATCAAAATGTAAGAAAAGAAGCTGAAGGGAAAAAATTGGTCTCTAGAAATAGGGCTCATGGTGGGAAAGGGGGACCATCAGACTGGCTAAAGCCCCCCTCAAGGGAAATAATCTAGATGTAAATAATGGAGCTGCCCATAGATATAGCAATAGACAAAGAGAAAGGAATCCTTTGTGGGTCAGGTCAAGTCAAGGTCAAGAAAACTCCTGTGATGGAGAAATAGAAAAAAAAATGTCATTGGCTCACCCCTGGCAAATTAAAACTAATCTTTAATCATGTCAAAAATATTCATAATCTAATTCTTTTATCAAACTGCCTACCACGGCAGGAGTCTCATGTGTTTGTACAATTAAAAGCCCCATGTTAGCTGTATATAACACAGCATTACATTTGATGCAAATCCTTTTCTATTGAAATAAGTACCAGGCTGACAGCGGGAAGTGGCTGATAAGGCAGCAACAAGGCGTTGCTGATGGCATTCATGATAACTGAACGCTAACGCCTGAGTATTCTGTCTACGGCATACTACCCAAAGTGCTCTTTTTAAAGCATGACTCCAGGAGGTGTCCTTTTCAGATATCTCAGTCACAAAGGCTGGAGAATTATTGAAGGACGCTAGCCAGGGAAAGGAATGAAGATTTTCCTACCTGTCTGAGATTTTGGCATTAGAGTAAGAGATGGAAGGTAGCATCTGCTACTCCTTTTCAGATGTGCAAACAGTTTTAATTTTCCAGTTAGGATAGGATGCTGAATTTGCCATACACAAGTTGTATATTTCAGAACATATCAGTAAAACAACAGACCATGAATTATGTAAGACTATTCTTTATGGCAAACATAGTGAAATATATCTTGATTTACTGTTCAATATTAGATGAATAATTACCTGGTAAACAACTCTTCTCTGCAAGGCTGTGTGTGGAGGGTTAAGAGGAGGGCAGAAAAATAAATTATATATACCTATACATACATACATACATACATACATATATACATATATACACACACATATATACATACATACACACACAAAGACTATATTTTACATAGCTACTCTAATGACTTTGAGAAGTACAGATGATGCAAATTTAAAAAAAATATGATCCTTCCTTCCTGGGGTCACAGAGAAGAGTACATTTTGGCATAAAGGAAGAATCAGGTTTTAAGGTTCACTTCTTACCAAATGAAATGATATATATCTAAGAGGAAAGAATATTTTAGGCACATGAGCATTTTTTTTGCAAAATTAATGAAAATCATACAAACTGAAAAAAGGGGAAATATTATTAATAGATAATTCAATATCAAACTTTTCTGTTATCATTATTAACATAAGATTTTCCTCCCCATATCCACTCTATGGTCAAATTCCACTCACAAATGCTTTATTATCTTAAAGTTTAAATGCTGATTTCCAGTTTTACCTTTCCTAAGTAGTTTAACTAAATCATGAGGAAGGAAAAAAGTCACAGATATTTTAGTAAATAATTATTCTTAAAGAATTTTTAAGAACTAGCTTGCACATTTACCATGATGCTGGAATCTTTTCTTGGAGGTCACCAGTGACAAATCCCGTGGCCTCCTTGTATTTATTTCAGGCAACTTCTCTATAGCATCTGACACTCATGAAGACACCCATCCTCCATGAACTTGAAACTCTCTTCCTCCCTAGATTCCAAGAATTATATATTTTCCTTATTTCTTCTCATCTCATAGATCTTATTCTTCAAGGTTCCTTTCACTAGCTACACTTCCTTCTTCTTCTGCTAGATCTCTATATTCTCCAAAATTCTGCTCTTGATTTACTCCCTATGCTCATTCACTTAATAGTGCCATTCAGACTCATGGATGCAATTATCACCTTTACACAAATTACTATCAAATCTGCATCTCCAAACTTGATATTCTCCTTAATTTCAGTCCTGCAATTATAATCACATGCCAGAGATTTCTCCCCTTGGAAGTCTCTTGGATTTATCAAATTCCATATTCCTAAATAGCATTCAAATGCTTTCCCTCAAACTATCATCCCCTGCTTATAATTTCCCTATTTCTGCTAAAGGACTACCATTCTTCCTAGTAACATAGGCATGAAACTTTTAGTGTTATGTTGAAGTACAACCTCTCCCTCAACCCACTCACTACTCTTCCATCCACTCTGCCAAAAAATCATTCCCAAACCAAAAAGAGTACTGGTTGAATTCAACAATCTCTTATTAAGCACTTACTTTATGAAATTGTGATTGTAATACAGAATTTGAGAATTGGAAAAGAAATCAGAGGCTATCTAGTCCAATTATTTACCTTTATTTAAATATGAATCCCCTTCATAACATTTCTGATTTAATCATCCAATCTTTTGCTCTACCAACATAGGGGTAGTTTCTAAATCTTTTCTTTTCCAGTCTGAAGCCTTTCTCAAAATACTTTTAAGTGTACAAAATAAAATACATAGGATTACTACATAATCTCTTATATTTAAGTAATTATCAAAAAAATAGTTTTTTTAAGTTCACAAAGCTCAGGTTGACAAAACTTGCTCTAATGTTTCATTGTTTAGTCTATTCTAACCTGGGACAGCTCTAACTGAAAGGGTTTTTTCCCCTTCCATGCATGCCAACTCTGCCTCTCTTTTGCCTTTAAGGTTCAATCTACTTCAACATAGCCCATAAAACTGTTTGAACACTACTATGCTATTTCTCAAAGTTCTTTTCTTTATTGGGCTACACATTTTTGTTCCTTCATATTATATTCCCATGAGTATAATTCATCATCCAAGTGTACTTCCTCTGGACAGTGAGTTGTCTATTTCAATTCTAGCCATCCTTCAAGGCTGAGGTCAAAAATTATCTCCTCCATACAACCCTCCTTGTAGACTCTCCCTCTTCTAAATAATTATGCAACTTTCTTCATGGTATATGATAGAATGACACGTGAGCAATGTCCATCAAATATTAAGAGAAGATATTTCCAAGTAACTGTGTAACTATAGTCCTCAATTTGTGACTATAGTTGTAAAAATACTTTAATTCAGACAAAATTGTATTTGTTCTATGAAAGGCAGTCCAATGGCTTCCAATTTGTGAAAAGCTGGGTTCATATCTTCCATCTAATGCTACACTAATGCTATACATTACAGAGGGGCAGTGATCTGTGTGGGCAAAGAAGCTCCCGCAGCAATAAAATCTCAAGTCCTTGACACATGCCTATCTGATGCATATTTGAAATAGCGTTCATATGGAACTATGTGCTTACTTTTTAATTACTCAATATTTCACAATTAACTAAGGTATGTTCACTCAATCAACAAGCACAGTACCAGATGATTAAGGGTATGAAGATGAAAAATAAACCAGTCCATGTCTTCATTCAGTCAATAAGCATTTATTAGCAGCCTAGAATGTGCGAGGGAAGCAGTGTGCTAAGCTGTGCTTACAATAAGATAGGTAGATAATATACATAATTATGAGATAGAGAGACACACACACAGAGAGAGAGAGAGAGAGAGAGAGAGAGAGAGAGAGAGAGAGAGAGAGAAATAGAGAGAGAGAGAGAGAGAGAGAGAGAGAGAGAGAGAGAGAGAGAGAGAGAAAATCAGTAAAAAAGGGATTGAAGAAGGGGAATGTGAATTCTTTTCAAGCTCCAATGATCAGGAAAGTAATACATGGGTTGTACCTTGCTTCACAATACTATCAAATACTGCCATTTATGTACTCTGTGCTATAGCCAGACTTATATTCCCTGATCTCATCTTATCCTCTTCTGCTCTAATATATCTGTAACAGCCATACCTAGGCAACTCAGTGGTACTAGGTATACCTACTATAAGGTGTTAGGATAGAATGCTGGTCCTAGGCTCAGGAAAATCTAAATTCATGTCTGGCTTCTGACATTATTACTACCTGTGTGACTGTGAGCGACATTTTACCTCTATCTTCCTTATCTTCTTGGAAAATGATGATGCTAATAGCACTCACCTCTCAGGACTATTATGAGGATAAAAAGAGATTATCTTTGTAAAGAACTTTGCAAATTTGAAAGTGCAACATGAATACATTATTATATCCTTTGTCTATTAGATGTTTTTCTTCTTTAATAGTAACAACTTACATCTTTATAGCACTTGAGACATCTCTGCAAACGGATTTACTTATAGCATCTCTTTTAATCTTCATAGCAACCTTGTGTGATAAGTGTTATCCTATTATAAAGATGAGGAAACTGAGTTTCAATGACCTGGTCATGGTCACACAACTAGTAAACATCTGTGGGAATTCATAAAAAGCTTTATATGTATGTCATTTTTCACCTTTGTTGATGTTATTCATTTAGACTAATAAATAGCACAGGACCAAGGACAGAGACCAGTTAACAGCTGCAGGCTACATAAGGGATTCCTTGAAGGTATGGACCAGATTGAATGGCTGCTGTGAATCTTTCCAACTATGAAATGCCATGGTTCCAAAAGTATGTATTATATAGACACGCATACATTTTAAATATATACTTTAAAATATTTGCACTTTATAAATTTCCTAAGATACAACAAACAGAGACCTGGATTTAAGCCCTTGGCTGTGACACTAGGAAAGTCACTTCACTGGTTAGCATTCTGGGCAACACAAGTTTCTGAGAAGGCACTAACTTATATTAGTAAAAGAAGCTACTCATAAGGAGCCACTGAAATTCTAGATCTACTCTCTAGTCCTTATTGTCTTAAGATGGCCATTCATGAACTATTCTAACTATAGTGTCAGCTCTTCAGAGGTAGCAACCATCTTTTATTCATCTCTGCATTCCATACATTGCCACACATTTAGTGGATACTCGATGAACATTTGTTGAATGAATTAATCTATTGCACAATAAGTACCAAAATTTGTTTAAATTTAATAGACAATTAAATGAGTTTTTCTTTGTCTCCAAATGATGCTTGCAAAACAAATTAAGAATATTATAAAGTCTCTGAAGTATAGTATTTATTCTATGTTATACTTTGAGAGTGCATTAATAACTTCAATGTAGTAACTTGTTTTCTAGGATCAGTTCATCATGACCTATAAAATGTTAGACTGGAGAGCTTTAAATACCTGCTAACACCATGTGCAAGCCAGAGAGTACAAGGCAGTGTTCTGTGAAGCAGCAAAAATGATACTCTTCTGAGAGACGGGCATTCACTCTTATGTCACTGATATAAATAGGCTAAGCGCATTAAATAATGAATGACTAGAAGAAAAAATCTTTTCACAGACGGCATTCCTTGGTATTTTAAAACACATTTTCATATTTCATTGTACATATTAAACCTAAGCATAACTATCTTGTGGTTAACGAAACATTTAAATGTCATATTTTCTTATGAGAATTCTACGTATCTAAAATGGTAGATTAGTGATGACACCCAGAGAATCATTTTTAATTAACAATAATGATATTTCTCTTTAAAAAAAGATCTACTTTCCAAAATTATGTAACCAAGGAAATATGATTTATCTTTATAAATCATGGTCAACTGAAACTGATTTCAAAATTAGAAAGGAACTGTGATTACCTGAAATATCATTATTAGAAGCAAAGAAGCACTAGAAATTCTTGTTTTTCTCTTATCTTTGACCCTTAAACTTTTTCCATTCTGGGGTTCTCATTAATGTAAAAAGTAAAGCCATTAGAATGCCCAGTCACTTAAAAAACTTCATAGCCTAACCAAATGCAAAATTGGTTGGGTTCAATCAATAGTTAATGCAACCAAAAAGCTTAATTGGGTCAAAAAGATCAGAATATTGCTTTTACTATAGCCAAGAGACCTCCACATAGCAAAAGCCAACTTTTAGCATATTCAACATGGATTTATACCTTGAATTTAAGCAAGACAAGAACTTTAATACTGGAATACCTATACTTTGGAATAATGAGGACAATCAGATCATATAATTATACATAAACAATTATATGTGATATGTTATATATGTAGGCCTACACGAATGCTAGTGAATTTTGCTTTTCTCTTCATTAGCACCACAAATACAACGTAGAGTTTGAGAGTTTACAAAAACATGAATTCAATCAACTTATTCCTTGTATTTTGCGGTTTGCATCCTCCTCCAACCTCATGTACTTTTTAACATGTCAATCCTGTTTACTAAGTGATATTCAATGGATTTCCTATAGAGCAATGAACCTTAACAGGCAGCTTTTAATTGGCCCACATAGGAAACCACATTACTATTAATTCCACAGCTACCACATAAAATAAAACTATTGCTTCTCAAACTCTGGAGCAATTAGACCTCTCGGCTATTTGGCTAACTCTGCTTCATGATACCCAGTGCAGTTAATTATATTTCTTGATGTTAATAGTCTCTGTCAGTTTCAAGCATAACTCCTCTTTGATGAATATTTAAATTATATTTGAATAAAAAAATAATCTTGGTTACATTTCATATTCAGCAATCATCACAGCTTAATAAAGGTCTACTCAGCAAGGGTTGTGATAAACGGCTATATGAATGCATGTATAAAGTCCTAAATCAACTTATCAGATAATGGCGTTGTTATGACTAGTATTGCAGCAACATAACTCATCTGAGTATGCAGAGGGGATGTGAGCCATCACAAAATGTAACACTAGAAGATCAAACAAGTACTTTCTAAAAACTACTTACATACAGGCAAATATTCATCTGTATGTTATATACAGATGTGCATGAATTAAATAGGAGACTACCTCAGGGCAGGACTGGAAGGTCATAGCATAGATGGAAAAATTTGCAAATTATCAAACTTATTGGGAAAATCAACATCCACAGTATTGAAGGAATATTGGGTATTAATTTGTCAAGTTCGGTTACTAGAATAAATAAAGAATTTAATAATTCTTATTATTAATAAAGATAAAAAATCTTTTGAATGATAGGCATCACACAAGAAATCTTATATTTTCTAGAGTCTAAACCTATGATCACAAAATAAGTTAAACAATAATGAGAACAATAAAATAATCCAGAGCTGTGGCGTGGCCTTACATAGTTATAACTTTTTAAGTTTAATGGTAACAAAGAGAATCCCTTGACTCAAATAAAACAAATCATTTAATAATTTATTACAAAGAAACATGTTCCACCATATTATGGAGGAGGTTTTAGGCCAAAGTATTTATTTGATTTCATGTACAATGAAAAATGGAGTTCCTCCCTAGGGGAACTTGTAGAATACCAAACATTCCCTCCTCTTTCTTTCCCATCTTCCATTCCTAAATATCACCAATTCATCAGATATTGGAAGAACTGAATAAAACCCTAAGAAACAAAAATGGTATGCACTCTGGATACCATCAGTGTCAATGGGGACTTTAGAGAAGAAATGATCAAGGCGGCATGTTTTAAAAACTGTAGGTAAATTAAAAACCAATAATAATTCTCCTGGACAATAATAAAATTTTAAAAACAAAATGAAAACTATTTAAAAAGTACAAAATGTCCCTATTTTCTTATTTGCATGTTGCCTATATATTAAGTATGAATCAATGAATGAACTGGAAAAATAAGATTTGAAATGAATAAGCTGATAACTGGCCTTCCCAAAGGTGACTTTATAAATTCCTAAAATAGGTAATGCTCTTTTTCATGATATGACAAGACTGTAGAATGTCAGGAGTTAGGAAGGACTAGAAGCCAGCTGGCCCACCATTACATCTGGACAGGAAATTCAAATATGCCACCGATGGTAGGTTCTTAAACCGTTTGCTTTGAAGATCTGAAGAGGTAGAACTCTCTCCCTTATAAAGTGATCTATTCTTCTTTGGGAAGAACTTCAAGAATGAGTCGAGGTAGATGAACTTCAGCTTTGTGACTGTGTCATACACACATCTGCCTCTGAGATGGCAACCCTTTGATCTGTCCTGAGGCCAAACAAAGTAAGTCTGATGTCTCTTCCACATGACAGGGCTTCACATACTTGAAAGACAGGTATCGTATCTCCTTGGGTCATCTCTTGTCCAGGCAAGACATCCCAAATTCCTTCAAATGATCTCATATGATACAATTTCTGGGGCCCTTTTACCATATTTTCTTTTGATGTGCTTAAGTCATCTAATATCCTTCCAAAACAAAAGAATTCCCAAAACAAACACAATAACTCCAGCTTTTGTCATTTTGTCATTCGGAGACAGTCGGAGAAACAGACTGTGGAACCATTCATTCCTTCATTTTGAATAGTATGCCTTCCTAAAATTACTTGGGCTGTCATGTTACATCTTTGATCCCAGGTCCTGCTGAAGAGTATACTAAAGTCACAGATTTTTTAGGTTATCGTGGTATACCTTTGATCTCAGATCTTCTTTGTAGTCCACTAAAATCACCAGATTTTCCTACAAAAACTATTGATTGTCTGGCCTCATTTTGCCCATTTGGGGCTGGTGCATTGCTAAATTTTTAAACATAACTATAATATTTCAAGTCATCTCTACTTATTTTCAGTTGATTAGATTGGAGCAGCTTTCCAGCAATATCTTTTGGATTTGGGGGGAATCCCAATTCTGACTTACACGGTACTTTTAGTCATCTCTGCCCCGCTTTGTAACACTCTCACATTAGATGAGCAAGCCATTTAGGTCTTTATGACACCCTCACAGTGGATGAGCAAGCCATTTATGTCTTTATGAAAGTCTGTTGAAAATGTTGAACAGATTCATGCAGCTTCTGTCACTCATTACCAAGAAGTAATAGGGAAAAAAAAATTCAACAAACCTACAAATAGAAAGATACAGAGCAGGGAGGAAAAATCAATTGTTAACGTAGGGTGGAGGAGAAGGAGCACTGTCAGAAGTCAGAAATGGAAAGCTTCTGAACTGGAAGGAGGCTTAAAAATAGAAAGGGCTAACTCTACTGCTTACTATGTGACCTAGGAGAAGTCATAACCTCCCCATCCTCAGTTTTATCATTTGCTCAATAAAAGGGTTACTTTAATAATAAAAATAAATATATAAAATACATAATACTATAAAAATTAAAATATATTAAAAATAAATTATAAAAAATTCAAAATACATTAAAATAAAATAATATATTTAAAATATATAAAATACAAATATATTTTTAAAAAATTTAAATATATTAAAATATATTGCTGTGTATTATTAACATTAAAGGTATCATTGTATAAAATATTATGTATTCTGTAAATACCATTTGCAATATTATATTTAATTTTTGCTAATAAAATATTTAATATTTAATAAAAAGTAATAAAAAATCATTTGGGGACTCCAAAGAATCTTTCTAGTTCTAAAATTCATGATTCTATGGGAATACATGAGATCAAGTAAACCTGGATGTGTGGATCCAGTTTCTTCATAAAATTCAAATAATAATACCTGCAACACCTACATCAATGAGTTATTTTAAGCATCATTTTAGATTATAGATTTTAAAGTGCTTTGTTACCAAGAAGTACAGTATAAATGAGCAGTGATCCTTGGTTTGTAAAGGTTATGCCATCAGATTCCAAGCTCTTGAATCTTCTATAATTGTGGAAAAACTTTCGCCTACCCCAAAACTTTCTCATGTTCAAAAATCCAGTCTTGATAAATACAGAGAAATTCAAACCCAAGATGGCTGCAGAATGATAAATTCTGGGGTCATAGCAACTCTCAGAGATCACCTACCACAACAAAGAGATGTTGTACTGGTTAGAGGAAGTAACTGAGTGATAAAAAGGATCCCTGAAATTTTGGAGCATTTACTAATTAACCAAAAGGAACTCAAAGTAGGAAAACAGGATAATCAGCATCTTGCTCCAGGGAATAAATTATAATTGAAAATGTGACACAGTGGAAAGCTAACTACCAATCTGATATGTGAAGTCTTGGATTTGAATCCTGAATATACCACTTAATTACAACCTGTGTGAACTTGGGTAAATTACTTCACTTTTTGGCCCCTCAGGCTCTGCATCTGTAAAATGAAGGAGCTGGACTAGATATGCTGTGAAGTCTCTTCCAGATCTAAACCTATGATCCACAGGGCCTTAGTTGAAATTTCTAGGCTCTTCAATTACTAGCTACAAGTCACTTTATCTGATTGTTCCAAATTTTTCCAATGTTCCAAATCCAAAATCCAGGATAAGTTCTTCCAAAATTTTCCAACTCCATTTAAAAAGGACTGTGAAAAGAAATTATATAATAAAAATTGCAATTTTAATGGTCATATAATAGTATTAGATTTTTAGTTTACATGTTAAAAAATTGTGAATTGTTGGATTTTGGTACAATTAAATAGGAAACGTTTTGTTAATAAAAGGAAAAAAGCCAAAGAAATCATAAAAAAACTGTCTGCACAAAAAATCATATTTAAGGACAGAAGTTTTATTTATTTCCTTTAAAAATGCAATTTAATTGTCTTCAGAATCACAAATCTGATGATATCACCCTTTATCTCCCAACACCCACCAGATTCTGACTCCCTTTTGCCCTTAGGAACAAAAAAGAAATTGCTTTATCTTTCGATCTCTTCTAACTAGATCCTTTCACATATTTCCAATCTTCTTAAACAATACTTGTTATCTCATGCTACCAAGCCTTTCTACCTCCCATGGCCATGCTTTTGTACTGGCTATAACTCATGCCATGTTACTTACTTCTTAAACCCCCTTCTTAGAACCTCTAGTTTCCTTCAAGACTTCTACATGTGGCACTTTCTTTACAAAGTTTTCCCTGACACCCACAGACATTAGTGTGCATCATCACCCTAAATGACTTTATATATAGTTTGTTTAGTCTACACATACTCATATATGTATCCAAGATCTTGACCATTAGAATTTTATCTCCTTGAAAGACAAGGACCATTTCTTTTCTGCCACTGTGTCCTGCCTAGTCACACACAGTGTTTAATAAATGTTTGTTGATTGGGTTGGTAAAAGCTGAGAACTGAAAGGATTATAGTCATTTAATCTAGTTCACATTTTTGTACAAATTAAAAAACTGAGCCCCAGAGAGAGGTTATAAGACTTGAATTTAGGAGAAATCTGAAAACTAGCCTAGGTCAACACTTGATTGGAATTTGGATTCTTGTTCATAATAATTCATGAAATCGGTAGCTAAGGCATAGACTGAAACACAGACACAGGAGGGGGGAAAGCAGGTGTGAGATGGAGAAGAGAACAAACATTTTATTATGTGCCAGAAACTGTGCTAAGTGCTTCATAAATATTATCTCATTTGGTTTCCACAAAAATCTCCATTTTACAATTGAGGAAACTGAAGAAACCTGAGATTAAATGACTTGTCAGGATCATACAGTTAGTAATAGTCTAAAGCTTGAACTCAAGTCTTTCTGACTCCAGACCCAGGGCTCTACCTCCTATGCCAAGCTAAGGGAAGAATCTTCGTGACTTATCTAATTAAAACGCCTCATTTTCAAGATGAGGAAATTGAAGCTCTGGATGTAAGTCACTTATACACCCCAAAGTCCCACAGGTGACAAGTGGCTGGGCTAGAATGTGAATCCTGACTCTCACCTTAATGCCAATATTCTTTTCACAACATCTGTTAGTACTCCCCACAGCAAGGAAAACTGAGCCCCAAGGTACCTTTTATCTTTCATCAAATGTAAGTATATTTAAGGTCATTTTTTTAAACTCGAGAAGATAAAGTTGTATTTTTATTTACATTCCATTATTATTTTTTTAGAATAATCTCAAAAGATGGCTTGATTTAACACAGCTCCTGTTGCCACGCCAACTATGCCAAGTGTGAACTGACCCCTTAAGGGAGAACAAAGACAAGTAATACGGTTTTGCTCTCTTATGGAGAATGCCTCTGACTCCCCAGGCTGGTGGCTATAATATACAAAAGGATCCAACTATGCATTAATTAAAATTGTGGGGGAACATTGAAAATTTACACTCACCCCTTGAGTCTACAGGATTCAGATTTTTTTTTTCAATTTTCATGAGAAGGAAGGAAAAAGAATAATACCAGAGTAGATCACACTTAAGCATTCTTGATATCTATCTCTGTCTCTCATCTTTCCTTTTGGTAACCAATCAATAATTTCCTTGGTTATTTCAAACTTCCCATTACTCAGTTTACTCTTAAGATGATCACTCTCCTCTCCTGCCTGTAACAAGAATTTAACTAACTAATCTAAGATTCTTGTCCAGCACAGTCAGGGAATGGTCAATTAGACAGGCTGGCCATAGCATACAGTTACGTTTTACAGCCCAGCACTAAGTTTTTTTTTTTAAACCCTTGTACTTCGGTGTATTGTCTCATAGGTGGAAGAGTGGTAAGGGTGGGCAATGGGGGTCAAGTGACTTGCTCAGGGTCACACAGCTGGGAAGTGGCTGAGGCCGGATTTGAACCTAGGATCTCCTGTCTCTAGTCAGCACTAAGTTTTAACAGCTCTCCTCTTTTCTGTCTCACTGCCATACAATGTACCCCTCAACCCTGCCAGCTCTCTTGGAAAGAGCTGGAGCTGTTCCCAAGAAGCCAGGGTGAGAGGATCAGAAGAAATTCATCACCTAATGGAAAAATAACTCCAAGTACTTGCCAAACTGATGGAGGGTTAGTAGTATGAGTTACTGCTTTATTTTTCCCCAGATAGATCACATCCTAATGAAAGAAGGTGAGATGTGTACTCGTCTATCTGGAATTTTCACTACTTTCACCTACCTATAGACATAGTCACCAGAGATGAAGAGTGGGAGAAGAACAGGGCTTCCCCTCGCCAGTGGCAAAGCTTCACAGAAGATGACAATTGAATACAAGTGTTAAATAGGGAATATGGGACTCTGTTGCCCAACAGTTCCAATAACTCTCATCTGAACTCAAGAGCCCACCACTGAAGTCACCCATCCAAACCCACCACCGGAGCCCTGGATTCTGATTAATGAAAGCTGAGCATATGGTCCCTCTCCAGGATGTACATTTCCCAGCATCTCCAAAGCAAGTTGTCTACACCTCAGCCTTCTCTCCTCTTCTCATCAAACATTTACTATTGGTTCATCAGCTTTCAGATTGGTCCCAGAAATTCCCCAGACACTCCTAAGCCATGTTGCACAGGGCACATACCCTCGAAACCCAATTTGCTCATCTTTTTAAAATTCCATCTCCCTTTTATGTGTGGACTTGTATTAGAATGCAAGTGCCTTCAGGGTAAAGAATAACTTGTTAGTTTTTAATCAATGTTTAGCCTAGTAGGAGGCACATAGTAAGCACTTAAAAATGACATTTTGACTCTTGGATTCATTGTTCTAATGTAAAATGGTACCATTGACTGACACTGAGTAACTATCCTACCACAAACATTGCTTGTTTGTTTTTGGATTTGGTTTTGCTTTAAGTCAATAAATTTATCTAATCTAGAAAAAAATTGAAAAAATAAAAATGACTTTTTATTCCTTCAGTAACTAAAAAACAAAATTTACAACAAGGCTTTGCATCAGTCATTTAGCTGACACTTAGTGTCACGTCTACTATATGCCAGAACTTGTACTGGGCACAGTACTGAAGGATCCAAAGGTAAAGGGTCTTAACTGCCTGTCCTCAAGCCACACGGCATCCAGTAGGAATTCTAAAGTATAGATAAGTAATTACAGAAAGAAAAAAAAGTGCTCTAAGCAAAGAGCTCTTGCAACAAGGTCTGAGGAATGACAGCAAGTGTTGTAAGATATCATTTGGTTATTCTCTGCCTTCCTTTAAAAACAGGATCAATCGGCATAAGAAAGAGGAATACGAAGACTTTGGACTGAAAAGATCCTTTCCTTATAGGGAAGAGGTCAGGAAAAAGAACCCTCCCATGAAGCTTTGATTTGGATATGCAGTTACTTTCTGAAGACTGAATGATCAATATAAAGGTAGAGAGGGTTATATGTCAAGGAGAGTGTATAGATGCTGGAATCCATAATCAAGAAGTCTGCCAGAACATACTGGAAGAGCTGTGACTGCACTTTAATGGATTTTTCCTGGTTAAATTCTGATAAGCCTCCATCCGCCATCACTTCTTCATAGTAAATTATATTAAGGTTTAGTGGGTATAGGTATTTAGGTAGTGTCTTTCTTCATATACTTTTTTGCACATGCTTCTCATTAATCTCTACCACATCCCTGTGAAATGGGTAGGAGGCTAAGTTATTGGTATCATTTTACAGACATGGTCATATAATTGAAGTAGAAGAGGAACTTGGAGGATACAATGAGTGAGCTACCAGGAGAAGAGGAAATCTATTTGAAGGCACAGAATTTCACACCTAGGAGGAGCAGGTAAAAGACAAAGTGATGTTCCTAGAAGACTTCTGTTCTTAGGAAGAAACGTCTGAGGTTTCAGTGCCCAGCTGGCCAAACCTTTCATCTTTTGTGCTAAAAGTTGCTCTTTGGAAAATGAGATTGATCCTGTTTGTTCTCGGTCACAGAAACATTGTAAAACTAGACACAGTGCACTGGGACTTGTTGGAAAAAAATGTTCCTTTTAAATGCAAAACAATAGGCTACAGTGTCCATTGGAATCCAAGAAAGGGCAAGCCATATGCTTTCCCCAGGAGAGAAGAGAGAAAAGCATCCTTCGGCTTCATCCTGAGCAAAGGGGGAACCAGCCTGGCTTCCATTCCAACCACTCACAGCTGCATGCTGGCTGAGAAACTAAACTGAATTATGTGAAACGGGGCATAATTAGATTCTCTAGCCTCCCCCACACCTGCTGGAGCATAATGTGCCAGGGAACGAAACACTAGACAAGAACTACTATTTGCAAGTGGCTTGAAGCACAAAACCATACCCACCCTGTAGTACTGTACTTCCTCCTCCAAATTCTCATCAATTGAATCACTCCTTCGACTTAATGGGTTAATTAAGGCAGCATGGTGTAGTAGAAACTGCTAAATTTGAACGCTGAGAAACTAGATTCCAATCCCAGTTTAGTGATTTATATCTGAGTGACTCTAGAGAGTAGAGGCACAAGGTCTGGGTTTGAATCTTAGCTCATCTGTGTGGACTTGAGCAAGTCACCTAAGCTTTTGTGCCTCAGTTTTCTTCCCTGAAAAATTATGGAGAGGTTACGAGGAATGGGTTGGAATTTCTATAGTCCCTTTTTAAACCATTAAGTCTATGACCAAATGATATAGTTTATTGACAAAAGCACTATAGAAATTCAAGCTACCATCCTCCTTCTCTTCCTTAGACCATATTAACCCTTTCTCTTCCTTAGATCATATTAACCACTTTGGACTCAATTTACTTCATCTCTAAAAGGAAGGGATTTCTAAAGTACCTTCCAGTTACTTTCTGGACTTCAGTCTCTTCATTGGTAAAATAAGAGTTTTGAATTAAATGATGTCTAATATCCTTTCTTTGATTCTATGCTATTTGCTATTAAAAAGTACCCCTTAAATGCAAAAACATCACATTATTCCATTTATAAGCTATACCCTATCAACAAAAGTCAAAATGTAAGTAGGGGAGAAAGCATTGGCCTTAATCATTAAAGAATGGGTTTCATTCTTCCCTTTGACATTAGCTGGGCAAGACACTTAAATTCTAAGCACCCATGACTAGATCATTCAAAAAGCATTAAAGCATTAAATAACTGCTATGTACCAGACACTGCTAATAGTGAGGTTACAAAGAAAAGCAAAAAGCTTCCTCTGATACCAAGAAGCTCACAACTTAATAGGGGAGACAACATGAAATGGCTTCTCTCATTCTCCCACCTAAGTTGCCCTTTCTCTTGTGAAGACACATTAATTCAGTTAATTTTTTTCTTCTTTAAAACCTATTTAAATGGGGGAATTATAGATCTACAGCTAGAATGGAACTCAGAGGCCATATGGCCCAACCCCATCATTTTACAAGAAAGAAACTGGGATAGTTGGAGGGATATTCAGTGACTTACCCAAGGTGATTAAAAAAGTAGTATGTTTCAAAAAAAGAATTTGAAGTAAGACCCCCTTGAATTCTAGAGCAGTGGTCCTTCCACCAAATACCAGGGTAGTCTTTCAATTTACATACAGACACACAGACAGACAGACAGACACACACACACACGCACACGCACACGCACACGCACACACACACACACAAACACTGAACAAAAAAGAAACATAGAAACATCTCCCTTTTCATCCCTTCTCACTGTTCATAATGCCAGTATCAAATTTCTTTCACAGATAACTTTTGATTATCTGTGGTAGTGTTGGGGGGAGAGAGAGTTGGTAGATCGCTTTAATCTAGAGATAATGCAAAAAAAAAAAAAAGGGTAGAATGTATTTAGTTCATTCCTGGATTGCCTAAGAGCTTGTTTTTCATCCCTGCTGCCTCTCACAGCCTATTGCTATTTTACTGCCACTTAAAGGAAAATCAAAGCATTTATGGAAAAGGAAGACTATGTAAATTAACCTTCTAATGGTAGAATAAAAGTTGGTTCTCATATGGAATTTACAAAGGAGACTAAACAAACATAAAAACAGAGACACTAAAAGTAAGAACTAAGACTTGATACTTTGATGGACCCTGGTTTCATCAGAGAGTAGGGAATAAGAGGTATTCCTTACCAGTCCTCCATGCTTTCTCATTCTCTGAGATTTTCATCAGACTTTCCATAAGCCACCTATAAATAATCATCCATAAGATGATAAGGCTTTTCTCTGGTTCTTTCATTATCAGAAGATACCTATGTCTCCCTTAAGTGGTCCATTATTGTCAGTCATTTTCACTATGAAAGCCCACCTTTTTTTCAGGTGCTAATCAATATATGACTTGCTTTT
Organism: Gracilinanus agilis; assembly: GCF_016433145.1. Taxonomy (NCBI): domain Eukaryota; kingdom Metazoa; phylum Chordata; class Mammalia; order Didelphimorphia; family Didelphidae; genus Gracilinanus; species Gracilinanus agilis. Next base: position 49,468,807 of record NC_058133.1, read on the forward strand.
CTGGATACTCAAAGATAATATAATCTGATATGAATGAAGAAATAATCACAAATCACTACAAAAAGACAAATGCTTTTTAAAAGCTTATAAGTTAAAGAGGAAGAGAATATTTATCTTGGAACACATTGGCAGTGACTAAATTTTGTAAAGGGTCAGGAAATTCACAAGACACGGCTCCTTATACACACTGAGGATCAGTGAGACAATTTCTTGTCCAGTGTTTTAAATGTCTGTACATTATTCATAATTACATTACAGAATTATAATAATACATGAAACATCTGTGATTTCCTCAGCATAGAGAATTGCCTTCAATTGTGGGAATTCCCTCTGGCAAGGCAGATTTCATTCCAAGCTATGACTTGGTAGGTATTTCTTAGATAGTATCTTGAAGCTCAGAGAAATGTGACTTGTGCAGGGTCACACAAAAAGCATCTGAAATGGGTTTTAGACTCAGGACTCTCCTCACTCCACCAACTTTAACTAATTTGAATTAATATTTCATTAAAAACTATTTTAGCTATCATTTTCAAATTTTTGCTATTTTATGACAGTTGATATTCTAGAAAACTTGTACAACACATTCATTTATTTTAAATCTTGCTTTTTAAAATGAATAGGTGGGGGCAGCTGGGTGGCTCAGTAGATTGAGAGCCAGGCCTAGAAATGGGAGGTCCTGAGTTCAAATCTGGCTTCAGGCACTTCCTAACTGTGTGACCCTAGGGAAGTCACTTAAACTCCATCATCTAGCCTTTACCACTCTTCTGCCTTAGAAGAAATATACAATATTGATTCTAAGACAGAAGGTAAGTTTTTTTTTAAATAAAAGGTAAAGTAAAATTAAATTAAATTAAAAAGGTACTTATTGTTTGCAACTCCTACAGAAGCAAAGAGGTGGTGGAATAACTTAAATCTGCTGTTGGTTGTCAATCTAACTAGTTTGGAAAAACTTCTTGTTGAAAGGAGGCTGAAACAACTTAAAGTTCTGATTGAACTCCATTAATATACTTGGACACTAAATTCCAGGAAAAGATAATCTGTCTAGGCTTATTCTGCTAGCTAGGAGAAAAAGATGACTGATTGATTGATTGATTGACTAAGACTAGCCTTCCCTATCTCAATCAGTATAATGGCCGTTCTCACCAGTTCCTAATACTGATGAGCACAGCCTTCAACCCATTTGTTTTTCCAATCAGGTTCTGAAAGTCCCTTCTTAATAGCCTGGCAGCCCTCTACTCCCTGAAGCTCATCATATTGGTGACAGATTTAGTGCAGAAACCTGAACAGCTTTAGTCTTATTTTACAGCTCTGGGGCAGCCACATGGCTCAGTGGATGCATTGGGACTGGAGCCAGGAAAACTAGAGTTCGAAACCTGCCTCAGACATCTACTGTTGGACTCCATTTGCCTCAGTTTCCTCAACTGGAAAATGAGCTGAAGAAGGAAACGGCAAATTATTCTACTACCTCTGCAAAAAAAACCAAAAACCCAAACGGGGTTAGAAGAGTCTGAAATGACTGAACAAGAGTTGAGAACTCTCCTGAGCACCAATGATCCATCTTAACAGCCTCATCTCCCCAGCAGCAGCAACAATAAGTGTTCACCTCCTCAACTTATTTCCATTTTAATCATTAACTACCCCTGCTTAAATAGAATCTTTTCTGATTTTTCACCATTATAACCATTTTACTTTTTAAATTACCTATCAATTTTTTTCACGTGCAACCTTTTAAGGAAATATTTTATTTGTCCCTCAAGGTTATTTTGTTTAACTAAATCCATTAAAGACAACTATCTTCCATTTTTTTTAGGTTTCTTTCAAAGTATGTTTACAGTGAAAAAAGTAAGATTGCTGAAATGCTGCCTTCCAAAAAATATATATATCCAAATTTAACTGAAAGCTCAAGTTCAGATCTGGAAATGGTTCATTTTTGAATAAAGAGATTAATCTCCAATTAACTAAATTGGACAGAATCATTTATCAGCAACCAAAGTTGGAGATCTGTCCCCCTGGTGAAATCAGCAATACTATAACAGAGAACTGGACATATAATTATTTCATAATCCTAGATGCACACTGTGAATGTATACTGCAACATAAGTGTATCTCATGTACAAATGTGCATTTTTTTCTTTTTAATTTTTTTGCATTTTTAATGTTCTTTTTCATTACTTCTTGTTCTGGTAACACTGCCAAAGCATGGCTGATGTGTTGGTTGGTTTCGCTGAATTTTTTTTTGTTACATAAATCTTTATTAAAAATGATGGCATACCAGGTAAGAGAAGAATATATTTGGAAAGGAAGGAGAAAGAATAAGAATATTAATGATAATAATAGCTGACATTTATATATAGTGCTTTAGGGTTTGCAAAGCACTTTACAAATAATATCTGATTTTCTTGTCATTACAGCCCTGAATTAGGTGTTGTTGTTATCCCCATTTTAAAGATGAGGAAGCCAAGACTATGTGCAGTTAAGTGACTTTCCAAGGGACAAACAGGCTTAGTGTCTAACACAGTATTAAAATTCAAAAGTTTCTCTGACTCCAAATCTAGGACTCAATCTACTCTGCCACCTAGCTGCCTAAAAAAAAAGGTATTAATAGAAATAACATACAAAATGATTACTTATTCTGAATTCGGCTTGGATGTAACAATATACAAAGACCATAAATATTTAGAGATGTAAATAGTTTTGATAAAGACAATAACCAGTAAATTATTTCTTGGATGCATCCTTATTTATGCACCATTGGGAATAATGATTTGCAGATAAGCAGAACAGCATCCAGACATTCCACGAGCAAAAGGAAGCATAACCTCATGAAACAGACTGAGTAAATGCCAGCAACATCCCTGGAAGGTAGAGAGGGCCAAGTTCAACTATTAAAGAGTGGTATTAAGATGGCTATTTACCATGATCAGTCTAAGGAAACAAAGAATAGAGTTGTCCAAGTCTTAAAAGAAATGTCATTGCTTAGAAAATACTTCTATACTTTTTCACCAAATGGTACCGAGCAGCATCACAAGCGTTCCCAGAGAGGGGATCTAAAGATCAATTTTTCCAAACAGACCTAACAACACTTGCCAAAGCCTACTTACAAAGAGACTTACTTCTGTCCCAATTGCTATGTATGACAGAGGTGTGAAGGGCCTTGAAATAAAGTAGATGGACTATTTCAATAATGCTTATTTTTAGTATATATGCCTTTATATGCATTATTTATCCCTCCAAATATAGAAAGGGGCAATTTAAATGTAATGGAAACATTCTGATGCTTTTTAAAAAATGTGTTTGTGCCTTTTTAATATAAGCAAAATATGCTACATTAGATGATAAGAATTGTCCATCCTTTTTGTCTGACAACTCTTTTAAAAAGCCCATTCTTCTTGAGATTACAAAGAGAAAACTACTTGCCAAGAAAAAAGGTTAATAAAGTAAAACCCAAGTACAAAAGGGAAAGAATGGCTGTTAACTTCTCCATAAATAACAATATTTACCATGAGCACACTTTAAAAATGCAACAATAATGAACAGAAGAGACAATGATCCTTCTGCTGAGGACTGTCAAGCTCTCTCTCCCTCTATTTTTATAAATCTATTTGAAGTGAGATACCAGGAGAAAAAAAAAAGAGTTCTTCAAGGCCTTTCATATATCACTAGAATTAAGATGATCACAACCTCGACTGCTGAAGTTTCCAACTTCTTTAAAAAAACAACTAAATACTGCTATTCTTGTCAACAAAATATTGGAGTCCTTAATTTTTCATAATAGTATGTAATCAGCAATTATGCTATTTCTATGACTCAGCAATTATAAAGTAGGTTTTCCTAAGCTCTGTGTGGAAATACCCTCTTGAGCACTTAAGCATGTATTTTGGAAATAGGTATAGAGATGAAAGGGAGTATGAGCACTTGCAAAATATCACAGAATTTCAATGCTTGAATAAAAAGTCTAGGTCCTGCACTGTCAAACGGGAAAGAAGAATGATGTAGAAAGATTGAAATGAATTACAACAACCTACAGATTTTCAGTAGTAATACAGATTTCTATCAACATGTACTTCCCCTGGGAATAGACTTAGAGAGCTCCAGGTCATCTCCCCAGCACAAAATATAAAAATAAGAATTTGGCGGGAGAAACTGTATAATGAGTGACTGGGTAAAATGCTCCATCTGCCTACTTGATTTCACTGAAGTCTCTAAAAGAAACCCTTGAAGGGGACAGAATTGTCCTTTCATAAGAAAGTAACTGGAGTAACTCAGATTATTTGTTACCAACTGGAAAGGGAACTAAAGGCAAAAGTAGTTTTAAAGAGAGAGTAGTGACAAAAACTGTTCAAGCTGCCAGTCCCGGGACAAAACGTTCTATTCCAAGCCTTTATTTTGATAAATCTCCAGGATTTCAACAGAAGTTAACATGAGGTCATTCTATACACAAGTTCACTAGTTGGCTTGAGCCACATGGGTTGTGAAGTGGGGCGGGGGGAAATACTATTAGCAAATATTTTTATTGTAATTTCACCATAACTGTACTGGACAAGACATCGAACAATTACCATTAGAGACTGACTGCAAATACGATACACCAAGAACAATGTTCAAAAATATTTTATCAAAATTATCTGTATGCTATTTAAAATGCAATCAGTTGACTAGAAAGTTGAAGATAGAGCCTTTAAAAGTATTCTCATCAGGATTCCTTTGCTATTTCTTAATCTTTGTGTCTACTGTCACTCCAAGAAAGAAACTTTACTAGGACTATATTCTGTTTTTCTTTTTTCTCTTTATTCTTTCTTTACTCTGGACCCACAGTTTCATCCTTGGGGAATATTCCTGGTCTAGACTCCCAATCCCAATGTAGATTAACAACTGTTCTGAAAACCAAAGTTTTAGTCTTATCCAGCCTATCCCAGAAATGGGACTTATACCAGGGTCTTACTTATTGGAGATCTCCAACTACTAAGAATTCCTGCCTCTCAAATATATCTTTAGCCCCCTAAGGGAGCAACAGAAAAAGGGAACATGACCATCAAAAAAGTCACTGGTTATGTTAGAAAGAGCTTGAAAGGAACATCAGGGGGTTCATCTTTTCCAAATCTCCCATAAGAAACACTCTTTTTTGTAAAACGCTTTATATGTGAATATCCAACCTTTGCTCATATACCTCACATGAAAAGAAATGCACGACCTAATAAGGAAGCCCAAAACATTGAAGTTAGCTATATGTCATTTTCACTTTAGTCAAGAAGGGGTCAATTATTGACTTTTTAATCTTAGGACCCCTTTATACTCTTAAAAAATTACTGAGTACCCCAACCCTGAAGAATTGTCATTTCTCTGGGCTATATCTATTGATATTTATGATTTCAGAAATTAAAATATCTGAATATTATGATGAAAATTGTTTTTATCTAAAACTAAAAGAGTCTTGGGGACCCCCAAGGGATAGCCAGGCCATGATCTGAAAACCTCTGGATTAGACTGCTAGAAGTCAAGTTCTTTGTAACAGCTATTTAGAAACTGTTTTTACATACAGTAGCTATTTACACTCAACACTTAGGTACGTCCACTTTGTAAAAAACAAAGTGATACTAAAAACAAGTGAGTTGATTCTCCTTTTTTTTCACTTCTGCAAAACAGAACACTCATAGACAAATATTCTCACCTCTACTTTTTCATAGTCTATATTGAAATAAGAAAGTTTGAATAAAGTAAATTTATGAGAAACAATACTGGAATGAGTATGTAGATGGGGGTGGGAGAATACCTAAAACTGTGACTGAAATTCTTTCCACTGATGATTCTGATTTTTACTCAAAAATGGAAACTTTCCCCACAAAAGAGAACAATAAAGACATAATTAGAAGAGAAACAGTAGAATATGAAAAAATATGTACATTAAACATTTAATGACAAAACACTAATATCCAAAATATCACTGAAATCACTGGTCTGGAAACCAAACCAAAGGAAAAAAAAAAGGACAAAATAGGTAGCTGGGGCAAGAACTATTTCCTAACTGATAAGCATTCACAGAATATGAACCGTTTTCAAAACATTGTACACCATAAAAGACCACAAGGAAAACATTCTCCATAGAACTAATGGTAAGTGAATAGCGAAATAAAGCAAGTCTAAGGTTTCACTTCACAATAAGGTAATTTAGCAAAGATGATAAGAGATGGGAATTTTTAATGTTAGATAGTGGCCGTGAGAACATCAGCACACAGATACAATGTTGATGGAGCTATGAAAAGGTCTGGACATTTGGGATATAAAAGTGGAATTAAACAAGAAAAGTGATTTAACTGCCCACACTCTCCACATTGCCTGTGATTTTTCCCGTGTTCAAGTCAGAGGCAGGATTTTTGACTTGAGTCTTTTCTGGATTTAAGGCTGGATTTCTGTCTACAACCCACGTATCAATGCCTCATCAATATAAATGTGGGCTAATAATTACTGGAACACCACAATTTGCACCTACCTCTAGATCATAATCATTTTAGCTGTATTTTGGCTAGTAAATAGGTACAGAATATATACAAATGTTTACCTCTGTGTCATAATTTTGAAGGCATCTGGGAGGTAGCAATCTGTATTCTCCATCTGGAAAGGGTCTGCATCACAAATCTTATCATCTGTTCGGCCATAGTTAGCACTTTCAATCATGATGACATCACTTCCCGGACAGCGGAGGTCGATGGAGTAACCCTCACAGGACAATTCTCGTCTAACTAATCCAAATGGCAGTGCTGCGCGGCTGAAACCTACATGAGAAATGGATGCGATTTAATAACTATCATTCACTTGTGGAAAGAAAAAAAAATGTATATACCGTTTTCAGGTGTTTTGCTCTAATGGTAGCTTTTTAATAACTAGGAATTATGCATATTCAAAAATATGGGTTTTCTTTGGAAATAAAAATACTAGCTACCATTTATATAGCACTTTAAAGTTTTCAAAGCTTGGTAAATATTTTATCTCATTTAAGTCATATAACAACCCTTCCAGATGCAGTTAGTAATATAGGGTATTATTATCCCCATTTTACAAAGGAGAAAATGAACTCAAGGAGAGTTTGTGACTTGCCCACAGTCACACAGCTAGTAAGAACAAAAGACTGAATTTTCAAACCAGGGTAACCTCTCTGTTCATTAGGCATTGTATCTTTATCATCACTATGATCATCATTATTATCATTATTAGAGAAATAAGATTATGAACATGACTATTTCTGGAAAAATAGTGAATTTTCAAAGATGGTAAACATGAGTAATGGTTAACATTATATAAGTCTTGGAGCTGTTGGGTGGCTGAGTGGAGAGAGAGCCAAGTCCAGAGATGGAAAGAATTGGGTTCCAATATGGCCTCAGACACTTCCTAGCTATGGGATCCTGGGCATGTCACTTAACCCAATTGCCTAGCCCTTACCACTCTGAACTCTGAATATACATAAATTGCTTTGAAAACCATTAAGACATATTTTAAATATATTTTTAAAAATTAAATTTTGTCCTAGAATTGATACTTAGTCTTAAATTTAATATCTTAAAATCATACTTGTTTTTGAGAGGCTCTATCTGTACATAAATATGTAAATATAAAATAAATATTAATTCATTTCAAGTGGTGGGGAGAACAGAAGTAACAGAAGGATCAGGAAAGGTCTAGTGTAGGAGATATGACTTGAGTTGTGGCCTGATGGAAATAAGAACTCTTAAAAGGTGAACCAGGATGGGAGGAAACGGAATGTACAGTTCAGGAAGCAATGAACAAGACATTTTGGATGCAATAAAAGGTGGATCAAGGAGAATCAAAAATAATTTGGTCTAAATGGAAATACTCTGGAGAGAATAAGAGATATGGTGACAGAGTCCTGGGCTCACATAAAACTCTGATGGTTTATGAATGAAGTCATTGATTGGTTTTAGTATGCTTATCTATAAAATGAGGGACTATGACGATATGACCATCTTTAAGATCCTTTTCAGTTTCATCTCTAAAACCTTAAAAGATTTTGCAGTGCTTTAAATATTAATATCAAAAATATGTTTTATCCCTAAGGCAATGCAATTAAACCAGGTAAAAGTACTAATTTAAACACATTCCTTCCTCATATTAATATTATCCAAAAACTGTTATACTACCAAATTAAGAGTATATACCTATGTGTATATGTATGTATGTATATGTTTAAGTGTGTGTATCTATATATATATACACACATATATGTGTGTGTGTCTTTAATATTCATTACATATGCTTTCTTATATATTTTTTACATTCCTGAGATCAGGGATTGTGTTTTGGTTTTGATTTTGGTTTCTGCAAGGATTAGAGAAGGCTTTTTAAACTTTCATTTCTTAGTCCTTTGTACACAAAAGGCACTTAATAAATGTCTGCTTCATTAGATTGAATTGCTCCTGTTAAGAAAAAAAATCTCATAAAACTGGGAATAAAAAATCACAACCTAAAGTTGAGTGATAAGATTTGAAGTAGCCATTGGAAATGGTCAATGACCACTCAAAAAGGAAAAAAAACAAAAACAAAAACACCAGCAGTAAAGACAGAAATGGTATGCAGGAGGTACAAAGATTTGTGGGCAACATTTACAGCCAGCAGAATGTTTACATTGTTTAAATAATACATCATGCTTTAAATATGCAAGCTTCCCTTGATGAAGTACAGCAGTATCCTAACATCTCCAACTGTGTCAATAATCAGTGAATTATGCCTACCTATTCAAACCAGAATGTACTATATAAAGATTCTGTTTAGGCTATTGCCTGTCACAAGGATATAAGGATTAAGATTCTATAGCTGGCACTGATAAAAATTGGTATAATGATTGGTAAAGAACAAAATCCCACAATAATAATAAAGAACCACAAATTACAATGACTGAAAAAAAAAATCTTTCTGAAGGACAATCAGATTCATCCACGAAAAACTTTCATTTGATGCCTTCTCTTGCACAGGAGGGTCAGGTGTGGATGGGGTAAGATGTCCATGCATATACAGTTGCTTTAAAAAATAAGGTGACTTGGAATTTGCAAAAGGGAGAATCGACAATGGTCTCGGACGTTTATGAGCAGCACCACCATCAACCATCACATAACTTTGAGGGGCCAACGGTGACTGTCTGGGATTTATCTAAGTTATTTAATTAATTGTGGTCTTGCAATCTGTGGTGGTGAAAGGAGACACAATCCACTCCCCACACTCGCTCTCACCCCAGCTATCCCCATGTCACACAGTTCCCTAGAGTATTCTATTTACAAATCCCACTCATGCTATGCAGTTCTGAACCACAGGAGCAAGTTAAAGATAGAATGAAGATGATATCTTGCCTCCAGGTTAGACCTCAATCATTACTTAAACATAGTTTCTGCCTTTGTGAGGGCACGCAGTACACAGATGATTACTCGGCTCAGATGCCTGCCATTAGCAGAACAAGCATCTTCTTGAGAGCATACCTGAGCTACCAGCATCAATAGGGTCCTGATAGGAAGAGGCAGGACCGTCAGAGCCAAAGGAAACAACAAGGGTTTGGTGGCAAAGCTTTCAATATAGGAATGTAAAGCTGCACAAATGAACCACAAATGAAACCCTCCTCCCCAAATTAGATGTCTTCTAACTATAGGATCACAATGGTATTTACACTAAACAAAATTTGTAATCTATTTCTATTTCAAAGAGATGGAGTAGGGAGAGGGATAGCGAACCATAAACATCCCCCCAAAAAGCAGAATGTAATCCAATCTATCTTATCACCCTGACAATGGAAGAAAAAACTGGTGAGATGCCCTATGAGCAAAAAAATCAATATTGCTGGTTTATGCTGTGCAAATTCAAATAGTGCCAAATAGCAGTGCTTAGGGTAAAATCAACTGTTTTGTTCCATTTTTTTTCCCTCACTCAACAAATGATTTTGAAAAGACAGCTTTTTTTTTTCCCTAAGCTATAAAATGTCGAGCCATGATGCTACACTTTAGGAAAGTGATTGAAATAAATACCTCTTGGCAACAGGTGCAGTGACTTAGGACTGGAAAAATACTCTCACATTCAGAAGATAACTCTTAATAAGCAGATGCAGTGCTACAGGACGGAAATCTGAAAGGCATGCATCTGAATTCTACTGCCTGGATTGGGCTTCATTTCAGAGCCTTTCATAAATGAATACACTTGCTCAGCTGATAATTACTGTTGTCAGTAGCAACTTCATGCTATCTGATAGAATTTCAACCACCACCCTTCTGTGCCAGAATGGGGTCTCCATTCAGTCCACTATTCCTCCATTACTCTGAATATCTTCTTCATTAGGCGGCCATTGGAAAACAATATCTAACTTTTCTTGTGTTGTTTTTGGCTAATTGTTTCCAACAGCACCCTGTCGTGAATCCCACTGGCCAGGCTGCCCATGGTCCAAGCTGGTGCTGGGAGCGCTGATTACCAAGGACCTCCGAGATACCCAAGCTGTGACTTTGAGTGCGGGCTGAGAATTAACTCACGCAAGAGCCTATTACTAGCTCTGACATATGCTACCTGCTTCATTCTTGTTTATGTATGTTAATCAGATTTCTTTCCGAAAATGGAAATGAGAAAAACACTTAATAAGGAGAGAACATGGTTTCACCCATGCTGAACACTCAACTTACAAACAAGCTTCTCAGGAAACATTTTCACTTCTCATGATTTGCTTATTAAGATTTGGGACTGAAAAGTAAATGCTCATTAAATTTAAAACAAAAAAAAATTAAGTGAACTCGCTTGTGGATAATCTTGGAGATTTCAAATACTTCTGAAAAATTCGACATATTTCTTAAGGCCTGCTGAGTAAAACTTACTGAGTTATATAGGTTGAAACAAAAATATCCTTGTCAATCTATTGAAAGAATAAAGAGTTTAAGCTATAAGTAGCTACTGTTCCAAAGTAAACTTTGTGAATTCTGCAAAATGTTAGAGAGAAAATTTATTTTACATATGCCACGTTCTGCCCCATTTACCACCCGGTTGTTTTACTTTACTAGCTCAGTTCCATTTAAGAAATCACTTGTCTTTAAAGGATAATAACCCAAATTAATCAAACTGCAAAGAGCCTAATATTCTTTCGTGCCCACTAGCACATAATTCTTTAAAACTGTCATTATCTAGAAGAGTGAACAAATTCTGACATATGGAGACAAAGAAACTATTTCTACTGTCTAACTTATTTCTACATTAAAAAAAAACCCAGAAAGTATGATTTGTTAGGCTACATACATTGATAACATCAATGAAGAAATGCTTGAGCACATAAACATAACTTACAATTCTTATAGAAATAGTAGGCTGATTCCAAAGGGAAAAATAAGAAACAACTTATTTAACATACCAGAGATACATCCCAACATTAATTTTGGTTCTAGTGGAATGTTTAGGAGAAAAAAGATACTTTTTTTAAAAAGTAGAATGTTTATAGTTTTACCACTTACAATTTCATTTGTCACAGTCAAGTCCTTATGCAAAATGTAATAGGGGAAGCTAGGTGGCTCAGTGGCTAGAGAGCCAGCCAGAATCAGGAGGACTTGGGTTCAAATTTGACCTCAGATACTTCCTAGCTGTGTGACTGTGGGCAAGTCACTTAACCCTATTTGCCTAGCCCTTGCCCTTCTATCTTAGAGTTTTTACTAAGATTGAAAGGATAAAAAAAAAAAAGCAAAGATATGACTGGAAAAAAAGTTTAGTCATTCCCATATCACACTGCTGAAATAAATAAAAGCAAAATACAAGTCCTACAGATAGGCAGGAAATCTCAATATTTTTTAAATCTAAGATTTGAAGGGTGGGGGAGGGGAAACCCATAAGCAAAGAATGCCATTAACTGAAAATTGTCAAAAATTTTATCTAAGTTTCAGAATTGTCTTTAAGAAGTTTTACAAAAAATCTTTCAAATTCTGTGATCCCCAAAAGGGTACTAAAGTGGGCAGCAAACTCTGATCATTATACACCATTTAGTAGAGACAAGCAAGCATTTCCCACCCCCATTCTCCTAACTCCACGTTCTAAAAAAAAACTTCTAAAATATCTGGAATTGTTATTTAACAGCTACCACCACCAAGTGAGGTGCAATTTAAATGTTGCTATAAAACAGTGCTGATATACTACTGAACTCTAGCTTAGAATGGGAAAATCATCTTGGTTTATGTCAAGGTAAAGATGTCAAAGGTACAGGGGAGACTGATCCTAAAGAGATTCTGGGGTGACTGCAGAAAGCTTCACACCCTCAACTAACACACTTCATCAGTTCCCCGAAAACTCAAACCTGAAGGAGGAAAGTTTATCCACATCAGTATTATGCATAAATAGGTTTGTTCCTGGGCAGTGGACATTTTTTAAAGCTCTACTAAGCCTGAGGTTTTAAGTGGACTAGACTGATGGGACACTCTCTCAGACTTAACACACAAAGGGAAAAAAGGGATGGGTGAGGAGACTGTAAGAGAAGGGATGAAGGGGAAAAAAGGAAAGAAAAAGAAAAAGGACCAGCAGACACCTAAAGCTGTGTTCAAGTCTCATCTCTGATCTATAAGGAGGGTTGGGGGGGGGGGGCGGGTATGTGACCTTGAGTCATTAAGTGCTCTCAGTGAACTCTAAGAATAAACTGCAGGGTTGAGTGAGTTTCCACCCAGTGAAACCAGAGGTCTAGATCTTTCAAAAAACAAAATGGAAGAGAGAAAGAGACAGAGAGAAACAGTCAGGTAGGTGAGGGTAACTGCCTAGGGATAAGGAGCAAAATATCCCATTTAAGAGGATGGAAAAGAGGGTTCTTTCCTCTCTGTCAATCCTGCTTCCAGGGAGTTTTTGTTGTTCAGTCATTTCAGTCTTTTCTGAATCTTTGTGATCCCATTTGAGGTTTCCTTGGGAAAGATACTGGAGTGGTTTATCTTTTCCTTCTCCAGCTCATTTGACAGATGAGGAAACTGAGGCAAACAGGGATTAAGGGCTTGTCCAGGGTCACATAGTGTCCTAGATTAAATCTGAACTCAGGGCTTCCTAAATTCAGATCCAGTGCTCTATCTATTATGCCACCTTGCTGCCCCCTCCAGGGACCACATAGCAACAGAATACAAAGAAGAAGGGGAAAAAAAAGCCAGATATAAACTCCCCTCCTTCTTAATGCTCCATTTTACAAACACTAATTAAGGGTCTACTAAGTGCAAAACACTTGGCTTAACATTTTTAAAATAAAGAGAGATGAAAAAAAACCTGACTCTTAAGAATTCTGGGTACTTCCCTGGGGAGACAAGAATCTAATCTGGACCCCACTGATACCAGAGGGTTGAGTCCACAGGAGCCTGGGGAATTTAGAACTGTCTGGGGCTCCTCAAGGAGGAGAGGGAAGAAGAGAAGAAAGGAATATTATTGGTTCTTGCATATTCAGAACTTAAATTCTTTTGATTCCTATTTCTAGAGCCTAGAGGCATAGTCATATAGAAACTTGTACTCATCTTTTAGAAGTTTTCTAGAAAAATCTTCCAAAGAAAAGACAATTCAAATTGGGTCTCTGGGGCTAGGCTAGGCTGCTCTCAAGGGCTGAAGGACTTTTAGAAAAGGGCCAAGAGAAGTGATTCATCTAAACAGAAGCTTATAGGCAGATCATCTAAAGTTTGCGAAGTGCTTTTTATACACTTATTTCATCATAACAAAAACACTGCAAGATGGTTACTATTATTATCCCCATTTTACAGATGAGGAAATTGAGACAACTATTTAAAATTAATTTTTTAAAAATAACAAATTCAAGGAAGAAGGAAAAAATTCACATTTAGACAAGATACAAATTGCCTCTAATCAGTCTCCACCCCACTACTCTCCCCACCAAATAATTCATCTTTAATTGATCAGAGAGTCAAACTTAGAATAATCCTTACTAACCACTGATAGAATACCATATTCCATATTGGTAAACTTTCCAGGTGAAGATAAATGATGTATTTCAACAAGATAATTTTGAAATCCAAACCATTTAAAATGTATCTCAAAATTAATAAAGTACTTGTGATAATGAAATGTATGTAATTCACAGTACATGCGAAACAAACTATCATAAATTATATGTATAATTTGCTGCTGTTACAGTTATTCTTAGTCATACCTTACCCCGTTTAGGGTTTCCTTGACAGAGATACTGGAGTGATTTGCAATTTCCTTCTCCAGCTCATTTGACAGATGAGGAAACTGAGGCAGAGTTAAGGGACTTGTTCAGGGTCACACAACGACAACTATTACATGTCTGAGGCTGGATTTGAACTCAAGTGTTTCTGACTTCAGATTTGAGATCTATCCACAGCATCACCTATCTGCTCATAATTGTGGTATATGCCTATAATAAATGTTTGTTGAATGACTGTCTAATATAAATCAGTATGACTAGATGGCTACAGAAGGCTTGAATCTGTTTTCAAACCCATCCTGACTCCTCTAATTGTGTGACTTTGGACAAGTCCACCCTTTGGTCTCATGGTGACTGGCAAAGCTGTTCAACACATTCCTAAAGCGAGTTTCCCTAATCTAGGGATTCCCTTCCACAATGAAATCACAGATCCATCTTCTATCAATAGGTGGCTATTTGGTCCAGCACAAGCTTTTATTGCTGCTGGGCACTGCTAGTGAGTAAACACTAGTGCAGATCAGCCACTGCCAGGTTTCAGAGAGCATAGACAGCTGACAGCTCTTTGTCTCTTTGACTCATTTCCCATTTCTCTTGTACATGGCTTGCTCTGCATCTATTAAACTGTTTGCACGTTGCCTTCGCCTTTGGATGCTAAGTTCCATGAGGGCAGAGGCTGTCTTTGGCTCTTTTTGTATCCTTGATGCTGAGAAACATGGTAGACGCTTCCTAAACGTTTACTGAGCTGAATCTAACTGAATAATTGAACTGAATAGCCAAGAGGTCTGAGACAGGGATTGAGTCCAAGGTAGCCTGTGTGCAGGTCCAGTATTCTATCCACTCTGCCCCACTGGTTCTGGCACATCAATATTTGCATCCTGGTTGACATATAAGTGAAGACAAACAAACAAAAGAAAGCAACGTCTTAATCCAATACCTAGACCCACCGCTATATACTAAAGGATTATATTTCAACATCCAGTTCAGAGTTCTTTTCCTTCAGCTCACGGGATAATTTAAAAAATATATTTACACATAAAAATGCACATGAAACACATCCTTGTAATGTGGTTCAATCCTTAGCCATGGGGTTTCTTAATGAAAACTCTGGTCCCTTTCCCTGGGAGCCCCTTGGTATTTGTCCTGGGGAGGAGCCAAGCAGCAGCAGTTCAGGAAAGCTAGGAGGTTTCTTCACCTGGCCTGGTGACTCAGGCCCACCTCTGTTGGGTAAAAGATTCCATTCCTTTCCTGTCACTGCCTTACTGTCTGAGGCATAAAACTAATTAGGGGTGGAGACCTCATTTAAATTATTCCCCAGGCACCTCTCCCAGATCCAAGAAGGTCAAAACCTAGCTTCCTAGGCATTTCTGTTAAAGTCTGGTTGTTCTTAAAAGCAACCATAAAGCAAAAAAAGGAATACTCTGACTTATTTCTTTAAAAAAAAAGAGGAGGAGGGAATCCAGTTTAGTCCACTATACGCTAGGGACCAAATAATTCTCAAGCATTGAGTATGCACAGGAAATAATGGTCTCTGAAAAGGTGGGAAGGCAGCTAGATCCTTCCACCCATTGAATGCCGGAGCCTCCCTGATGAAGGTATCTATGTAGAAGGGTGCCAATTAATACAAATTCCATTGCTTATTTGAGTTAACAACATTGAAACTGCCCTGAAACCACCCACTCATTTCTCTCAACCAAATGGCAAACCAAAGGTAATGACATCCAACCACTGCAGACTCAAAACCAGCGACCTAGAAAGGGTAACTTCTAAAGCCCCACATCAATTCTCAGGGCACACATGCCTCTCCATGTTTTCACTTCCATGTTTCAAGGGGAATCCAGATGGAAACTCTCCAGTGATCTAGTGCTGGCCCTTTCTCCTCCTTCTTCCCAAACTGTAATCCCTGGGCTTTATTTTTTCCCTTCAAAAAAAGGGAATTCTCCTCTTCCTCGATACCTCAAAAGGTCATATTCTCCTAAAGCCACAATGTGAAGAATTTGGAAATGTATGTTAGCCAGAGTTGACATCAGAACCAACGATGGGAGGAAAATGGTGCTCACATAGCCCCTAAACGACAGAGGTGAGACCTGAACCCAGCTCTACCTTTTGATGCCTTTTGCCATTATATCCCAGGCTTCTCAATCCTTCCTTTTTCTCCCTCTCTTTTTCCATTCCTCCCTTCTCTTCTCTTACAATCTCCTTCCCTCTCCTTTTTATTCTTCTGTGTGTCAAGTCTCCACACCTACTTATTTGGGTTATTCTGAAGAGGACTGAGAGATTCTTCTAACAAAATCCAATCAGGACTAGTCTATACTGACTATACAAACATCTTTCTCCCATCTAACTAAAGATTCAATGCAATTTAAGTTCCCTTTATTTGCACAGTGACTTGGTACCTAGTAAGTGCTTAATAGATGTTTGCTGACGATGATGCACAAATGGAGTTATAAAGATTAGAGATTTTTTTTAAAGCCATAGGTCAGAGGATCCTCGACTGAGCACTGAAAGGAGCTTTAGATCTGAGTTCACTTCACACAAACCTCCAACTGTTAGAGATGCAAAAATTGAGACCAAAGAGATTCAGGATGTAAACTCCTTGCCAGTAGGGATTGATGCCATCCTGGTGCATGATGCTAAGAAGGCTGATGCTGTTGAGTGTGGAAGTTCTGAGCCACAGCAGGGCTAAAGCTGATCAGAAGTCCACAGCAAGTCCAATACTAACATAGTGAAATGAACCCTTGAGATGAAAAGGGGACCCAGAGAGGGGGAACATTAACCCAAAGTGTGAAAAATGCAGGTCAGTGCTTTCATGTCAATGATTTTTGGAATCTACCTAGATTAGAATTTCAACCCTAGGACAGATAGGGAGACCCAGTCACTTATCCTTCTCCCACCCCTCTCCCCCCCAAAAAAGCAAGGAAGGATTACTTTGTTTTTAGGACTTGTATCCCCAAGGTCTAGTGCAGTG
Source organism: Gracilinanus agilis (assembly GCF_016433145.1). NCBI lineage: Eukaryota > Metazoa > Chordata > Mammalia > Didelphimorphia > Didelphidae > Gracilinanus > Gracilinanus agilis. The sequence continues at coordinate 49,485,927 of NC_058133.1, forward strand.
CTGGCCCATAGTAAATGTCCACATAGTGATTACTTGCCCAAATTCAGGAAGGTGGTAAGAAACAGAGATAGAATTTGAATCCAAGTCCTTTGATTACAAATTTAATGCACTACACAGTCTCCCTAGAAGTAGCAAATGTGGGATGGAGTCCCTGTCCTCAAGCTGTAAGGTTAAGTATGACAGAATTATATATTATATATATATATATATATATATATATATATATATATATACCAAACAATACAAAGCTTGAATGAGAGATGTACAAGAAATAAGGCGCTGCATGAAGTATGTAAATAAAAAGACATTAATGACTCATTTGGATTAGAATAGCTTTGGGAAACGATATGATATCTGAAATAGTAAATTAAAGGGTGGGGAGGCTGAAGAAGTCATTCTAGGGAAAAAAAAATTGAGTAGCAAAGGCACAGAGGTTGTGAAGCCTAGGACAGAGGGAAAAGAAGTTTGCTTTCACCTGAGTATAAAAGAGAATATATCAATGAAGATTTTGGAAGGAAAGGTTAGATTATTTTCTTTTAAATTTGTAACTTCATATATAACCATACCAAAGGTCATTAGTAACATTTTGCCCCTTTCTCTCAATCTTTAGAGATTTTCCTGTAGTTTCTTCTTGGTAACAGGCTCAATACTGCATTCCCCTTTACAGATCATTAATAAAAACAGTGAATCCAATTGATTATGACTGATCATGAAGGGATTTGTCTATTTACACTTCTCCAGCCAAAGAAAGCCTCTTTTTCCTCTACCCTATTCTTAATTCATTTCTTGATCTGTGACAATAGTTTTTCACCCCACATCCCCTCAACTTCCATTTTTAGGCAGCCCAAGCTTGGAATACTTTCAAAATCTTTTTGCAAATATAAATATCCTACAGACCAATTATAATCTATGAGAAGAAAAGGAGTCAAGGTAAGGAAGAATAGAGTTCTTGGCTTGTGTCCTATTTTCTAAATAACTGGAGAATCATAGTATGATAGGATTTATAGCTAGGTTAGACCCTTAAGCTATATTTCATTTAAACCCTTGTTGAAAACCAAATGTATTAGTGCACTTTAATTCTAGTATTCCCAAAACAAGTATTTCCTCGGCGATTCAATCATCATTCTAAACATCTATTTTTTGTGCAATAATTTAGATATAAGTATAGGAAAATCTAAAATTAGTCTGTAAGGAACCAAAGGCATGCTTTGTAAGTAGCTTTTAAGATTAAATTAGTCAGGTCTAGAACATCCTGTCCACTTATGGCTATTTATTCTGACTTTGACCTTCTTCAAAAGATAAGCTGTAAGTAGAAATATCTACTTTCTAAGGAAAGACTAAAGCAAATAATTCTTTTAATCTTTAACTCATCTCCTTGAACATCACCATGGTTCACATAATCCCACTGATTCTCCACTTCGTTTCTTCCTTTTTTTTATTAAAAAAGAAATATCTTTTCATTTTAGAATAAAATATAGTATGGAAATCTCTTGCAAAACATTTCTTAAATTAATTGTTGCCTAACTAATATCCAATTGACAACTGACCTGAAACACCTGCTTGGCTTCACTGTTTTTCTCAGCTGGGCAATCTTGCCACATTTAGTACCTTTTTTAGGTTTAAAATGACCTATTATTGGAGTTCAGTCTGAATGCCATTTTTAAACCTGCCACACTGAATTTCCCCTAGGGTTTCCACAAGGTGTTTTAAATAAATCCTCAGGTTTATTGGGTTTACTTGCTTTTTTAGACTACTTTTCCCATTATTTTCTATTTCCTCCATAAATCCCACAACACCAAATACTTATTGGTTCTGGGGGAGGGGAGGAAGTAAGATGTAACAACAGGATTAGGACAAATACAATATAATAAATCATTGTTGACTGACTGGACCATTTCAATGGTACAGGGAACTCCCAAGTGAGGAAACACATACCATTGTAAGTTGGCACCTCCTCTGTGACTTCTAGTCCCAGACAATTGTCAGCATGAAAAGTCAAGCAGCTCCCCCAGGGTCATACAGTATGTTGTGGAGGCAGAGCTTAAAACTAGGTCTTTCTGGCTTCAAAGACAGTTTGGTAACCGCTATACCACACTGACTCTCCATTATCATTAATATAAAGAGTAGGTCAAGAAGTACAAGGAAAATATTAGTATTAATGATAATAATAATAGCATTTTCTATAGTTCTTTAATGTTTTCAAAGTGCTTTACAGATATGATCTAATCTTCCAACAACCCTGAGAAGTTGGTGCTATTGTATCCCAATTAAAGATGAAGAAATTGCAGCAGATAGAAGTAAAGGGATTTTCCCAAGGGTCATATTATTTTCTGGTAACAGTCTGAGGATGGATTGGAACTCGAAAGACTTCTTGACTCCAGGTCTAGCACTCTGCACTGGGCCACTTATTGCCAATAACAAGGAATCTCAATATTAAAAGGGGTCCCAGAAGCAATCACACCAAACCTTTTCCTAAATGAGAATCCCCTCGTTGTCCTGTACACTCAACCAAAAGTCCTATCCAGTCTTTGCTTGATGTTTTCCAGTGAGGAGGTACCTACCAACTTTCCAAGGGAGCCTGTTCCATCCTGGATAGCTCTTATTGTTACTTAGTTTATTCTTATTGCTACTAAGTTTATTCTTAAATCAAATCAAACCAAAATTTGCCTCTCTGCAAACAAGTCTCCTCTTCTCCAGATTAAACATCCCCAGTTCCTTCAACCAATCCTCATATGCCACAAACTTGAGGGTCTTCATATGATCATGGTCTGAAATGTTACATTCCCACTTTGGCTGTGCATAGCAATTCCTGGGCTAGATGACTTAAATCTGCTAAAGACTGCACGGTATTTTGCGCCTCCAGTCTAGTAAAACCCATGCATACTATTTGCAAGGTATATGTGCACTTAATCTGAAGGTATTTTTCTTTGCAGGAGGATATTAAAAACTTCCAAATGAAATCTTCCCCAAAGAGTGGCAGAAAAATGGTGATGAGATGATGACTGATAGGTCTCACAGGCACCTCTCATAGGCAAAAATAAAAACTAACCTTTTCTAGATGAAAGGAAGTTAAGAAAAACTATATATAATGAGAGTGCAGAAATTCTATTAAGATTTTTTTTTAATATTTTCTTTAGGGGTTAGAAGAAAAAAAACTTATTAGGAAAGATAATTTGATTTTTTAAAACTTCTAAGGCAGCGATCTCTTCTCAGAACAGTATGTAAAAGATCTATCTGCTTTATTTCAAGTCAAGTCAACAAGCCTTTATTAAGGGTTTCCTATGTGCCAGGTACTGTGCTAAGCACTAGGAATACAGGAAAGGCCCAAAACAGCTCATGCTCTTAGGGAGTTCACAGTCTAAAAGGAGAGACAACATGCAAAATATACCTTAGGTTTACAGCTAGACTAATTAATGATGATGGCGGTGATAATAATTATAAAAATAATATCGGACATTTATATAATGTACACTAAGCATGTGTATGTGTTTACATATATGTGCATGTATATAATATTGCTTTAAAGTTTACAAAATTCTTTAGACTTTTTCTTTTTCTAACTCCTTTATTTGACATATTAGAGAAGTGAGTTTAATGTAAGCTATATCACTTATTCAGTGAAGAGTTAAAGAAATTATCATAAATATTCTTGTAGTCTTATATACTATGATGTACACATTGAGTAATTTTTACATTTAAATATATATGCTCATTTCTATAAATATATTTAAAAATCCAAATTAGAAAAGTGATATTGACCACACACTAGATATTTGAATATTTGCTGAGTAAAAGATGAAACAATTAATGACAAATGAATGACCAGATATTTTCTCCTCACTCTTGTACACTTCTTCCAATATTAAGAACAATCCTTTTAATTTTTTTAAGGTATGTAGATGATAAGGGCTGAAAGAATCAATTTTGTAAAGAGGAAAGAGAGCCATCACCAAAGACAAAGTTAGTTTTGGAAGGAGAGAATTAATTTGGGGAGGGCAGGGTGAGGAATGACAGCTAAAGAAAAGCCCTGTGGGAAATATGAGGAAAGAAGACCCAGGGAAAGCTTATACATTCAAAATTCTTACATAATTCTTTGAATTTAGAAGGCTAATGACATGTAAGTCAAATAGCATCACAATCATTGGGGAAGCAGACTCCTCAGGTATTTATTTCCTCTCTGACCTTGGATAAGTCATTTTATTTCTCAAGACCTGTTTCCTTATCAACCAAATTAAACAATAAACATTAGTTAAACACCTATTATGGGTCAGTCACTATAACAGTAAAATGAAGGGATTGGATTTTATCTCGAAGGTCCCTTTGCAAGTCCAAAAACATTGACCCTTTACTTATTCACTCAAAAAGACTACAGGGAATGTTAATCAATGACACATGATTTAGATCACTACATATACAAGTAATCAGAAGGGTTTCATACTATTGTCATCTTCCCCATCTCTGAACTTAATATTATCTGAAATGCTTTTTTACTTTCTAACCACCATCACCAACAACAGCATGGTTTGCAAGCCAAGGACTCGACTGGGTTGCAATTTGAGAAAATTCTTTGATTCACTGTAAGCTGGCAAAGTAGATAAAGACAAATATTTGTCTGAACTTAAAGGCACATTTTGATAACTAGACAATTGATCCCGTATTTAAAGCAGGCAGCATTTATGCATTACTGTCATTTTCATCTAGCCCAACCCCCTTATTTGAAAGTTAAAAATACTAAGTAGAAGTAACACGGAAGTAACATGATTTGCCCAAAAATCATACAAATACAAAGTGGCAGCATCAGCATTTGAATCTTTAGTCTCATGCTTCAAAATCAGCATTCTTTACAGGGAACCATGTGGATGACCTCCCAAAACAGCCCACTGCTCTTTGGCAGAGCTCTAATTGTTAGAAAGGTTTTCTTTACATGGAACAAACATCTGCTTTTCTTGACAACTTTCACCCACTGCTCTTAGTTCTTTTGCCCTCTGGGGCCAAGCAAGACAAGTCTAAACCCACTTCAACATCAGAGTTCTTCAAATAATTGAAAACAGTTACGTTCCCACACACACAGCCCCTCCCCTGTTCCCGTCCCTCAACTTCTCCAGGCAAAAAAAAAAAACAAAACATGACCAAATGGAAAGAATGAATGCTGGAATCTGGAGAGAGAAAGCTGAGGTTGGATTCTGCCACTAAATTTGACTAAAATGTGTGACCTGGGTTGAAACTTCTCTGGGTCCCAGTTTCAGTAAAAATGAGGAAGGTTGGCCTCGGCTTTGATGATCTCAAAAAACTTCCATGTCCTAAACCTCTAAAGTAGAGCTCTCCAGAAATTATCTTGAGGCTCTTCACTACCTAGGTCAGCTCTGACTAGAAAGGCTCTCTACCTAATCAATGCTTCCATTATAAATTGCATATTTGCCAGTCAGTCAATAAACATTTTTTAAGCACCTACTATGTGAGAGGCATTGTATGAAATACTGGGGTGGGGATAGAAAAAAAGACACAAGAAAGCCCTTGTTCTCAACGAGCTCAAAGTCTAGTGGCAGATAATATGTTATAATTATGAATATACTATGTATTTGAAACAAGTCAGAGACGCCAAATACATATCTCATGTATTCAACTTGACTGTCATTTCTGAGGGCAGGTATCATGTCTTCTATATCAGCATCTCTCAACATCACATAGCAGGAAAAGAGATATAGTATTAACTGATTGGATAACAAAGACTTATGTAATTACTAGGTGGTGGAATAAAAAATGAATGGCCCTTTATTATCAAAACTAGGATGAAGTTTATGCATTGTTTCTGTTTCTTTAGACAATTGAGGCTATGTATACAATGTCACAATAGAAACTGAGCAGGAAAAATATCCCTATAGTTTAGATCAAATCAACATATTAGCTACTCTATTTACTTATTTATCAATGGCTATTTTGAAGCTACATAGATACCATCTGAGTAACAAGGCAACCTTATTTAGTTTGATCATATCTTTGGTTTTCATCAAGGAGGAAAATGGTATTTTGAATATCTGCTTACCAAAACAGAGAAATGAATAGAATGACCAAGTTATACTGTGAATATTTTATGTTACTCATATGTTCATTTAAATATTTTATAGTTACCTTACTAAATAACTGGATATTTAAAGGGAGAGATAGATAGATGGATAGAGAGAGAGAAAGAGAGAGAGACAGAGACAGAGAGAGAGAGAGACAGAGAGAGAGAGAGAGACAGAGAGACAGAGAGAGAGAGAGAGAGAGAATGAGTCAAGGAGCTCCCATTCCACCAAGGCACACAGAATGTGTTTGTATTACCTAGGTCTGCTTTCTCCCAGCCTACTGCTTTACCCACCACGCCAAATCAGTACCAAAATAAAAATGAAGCATCTGTGCAAATGAGAAAAATAAAATCTTATTTATGGAAATAAAGATATTTCTAACTTTTCAGAAATAAAATTAGCAATGTAAGAAGAATATTTAAATCAAGGTTTTCATTAATTCTCCTTAAAACCCCAGAATAGAGACAAGCAGATGAACACCAAGAAAAAAACAAAAACAAAAACTTAATGGACAATATTTTTAGAAGACCATGTTAAAAATCTCTTTCTCTACATTATTCCACATTCAGAATATCTCTACAGCTGAATAGTTCTTTTTGTTTCACTTCTGGCTTGGAATTCCCCTCCAAAATGACCTTGTAATGGTGTTGCATATACTACTGGCATACATCTTTTACATAGATGTGTACATGTTATCTCTCTCGGTAGACATACAAGTTCCTCGAGTGCAGACTGTATTACTTCTGTGTCTCTTCAAAATTAAGCATGGTGCCTGGCACATAGTTGGTACTTAATAAATGCTTGCTGCTTGATTAATAGGGGGTAAAGGAGGGGGAAGGAGTACGGACACTAGGAAAATAAAGTATCGAGAAAACACTTCCAACCAATTTAGATAAGCAATTATTTGGTAATAGTTGCCTGGAACAGTAAGAATTTATAGTGGCTTTCCCAGGGCCACATTACCAGTATCTGTCAAGAGGCTAGAGTAAACTTAGGTCTTCCTGATTTTGAAGCTAGCCCTCTATCCTCTATTCCACCAATGCTCTCTCTGTTTTCCTGGTCCTTGCTTTGTTGACACTTCTTTTATCAATCAAACATTTGCATCCTGAGTTTGACACAAATGCTTATAATTAATAATTTCTATGTTATGAAAATACTGACACTTTCCCCACTAAGAGAGGAAACTTTTAAGTTATAAGCTAGGATTGACTAGCATCATTTCCACATAGTTTGAAATAATGAAAAAGTATGTGTGTATGTTTGCGTGTGCCCATGTGTGCATGAGCATGTGCATACAGAGTGCTGAAAATAACTTTCTAGTGGCATTCCTTTGATTTTCAGTGGGGAATCCTATACAGCTGACTGTGTGTGTGATAAGATGCCATTTGTTTATGAATGACCTCTACCTCTTAAAACTAAGGGGATCCTTTTCAGGGGAAGGGATAGAACTGCCCATATCAATACAAAAGAAATCTTTCTTAACTGTAGAATTCGCTGCAATAAACTTCAGTATTTGGACAGCTGCATCTGCTGACCCTCCCAGGGTCTAACTGTAGTTCATTTCCATGAAAGGGAGTCTTTTGTAGCATCTGTCCTTATCTGAACTTAAAAGAAAGCAATAATCTAATATAATAACAGTCCACAGTTACATTGAACTATTGTTTCAAAAGCTCTTTATTCACAATCATTTTAGATAGAAAGGTCAAGTATATAAGAATAAAAGAATCCACATTCTCTCTAATGTTTATTTCTTGCAAATTGAAATTCCTAGGTATAAATACTGTCTTGCAAGACCCTGAGATTTATGGAATATTATGGTGGAGAGGATGGCTTGTTAATCTGTAAAAGATAACAGGACTGTGCTCATTCCTGGGGGAAGGATGAGTAGGGAAGGTCTCCAGAGCAACAGAATTGAAAAGGATTACAGGTAACCTTTGCATCTTTAAAACAGCAGAATGCAACAAAATTTAGTGCCAACAAATTAAGCATGTATTACTATAGCATAACATATCTTATATGTGCTATTCTAACATGTTATGACATATAACATATTATATGTACAAAGCAGGAAAAATTTTTGAGGTGTACACTATATAACTTAGTGAAAGGAAGGAGTTCTCCCAAAGAACTCTTCCTAGGTCAACAGTGCCTATTTAGAGAAACCTAAGGAAGCATGTATAAAGGATTATATATACTTATGTGTATGTGTTTATATGCATGTATATATGAATATATATGACATACAAACATATATGCATTTATCTGTATACATACATTAAATATATACAGATCAACATGGAAATTAATATCACATATGACTATTAGAAGAGCAGCATTCATTTGGAAAAATAATCAGAATCTCAAAGTGACTAAAATATTCATAAACAGCTATTTTAAATCTAGAAGAAATGAACTACATGTTCTTTTTAAATACATTTTTTAAAGATCAGTAAGATATGTCCTCATCTCAAATAGCAGTCTAATAAAGGTGACAAGACACATAAGCAAATACTCTACAAAGTAAGATGCAACATACACATATAAGATGTACAAAGAATTAAGAAGCAGCAGAAGAAACAATATTCTTCATTTCTGTAGAGAAACAAGGCAAAAGACATCCTGAAGGAAATGACATTTTATATATGTATGATACAACTTCAACAGGTGGAGAGGTCAATTCAACTTGGAAAATAGCTTGAACAAAAGCAGGAAGGTAGAAACATAAAGGTTATTTTTAGTGCATATGCTAATTTGTCTACAGAAGATATGCAGGCTTGAATATTATAAGGGAAGAAAATATTGAATGTCAAACTAAAGAATTTGGATTTAATTTGTTAAGAAAGAGATCTACTGAAGGTTTCTGAGTAATGGAAGGTTCGATTGAATAGTTTCCTTGGTTTGAATGATGGACTGAGTGCAGAAATGAAGGAGGAAGACTGGGAAAGACTCAATGGGGAAGGTTATTGCAATAAGCTCAATGGAAAATTAGAGCTTGAATTGGCCTGATGGAACTGGGGATGGAAACTTTCTCATCTGTAAAATGAAAGACCTGATCTCTCTACCATTTCTTCCTGCTCTAATAATCTATAGAGTCTAGGTAGTTACAGATTCAAAAGATATTCCAGAGAGGCAGAGCTAAAAGAATTCAGCAATTGATTGAATTCAAGAAATAAGGATTCAAGAATGATTTGGGGGTTTTGATTGCAGATGACTGGAGAGTGGTGATGCAATTAACACAAACTGTAAAGTCAGGAGTTTGATCACATTTTGTAGGGATGATGATTTCAAGATACCAATGGGATATCCTAGAAGTCATATAATGGTATCAATTGGACACAGGGGGCCTTTGGCCGAGGAAAGAGGCTGAGAATAGAAATAAAAATTTGAGCATCATTTACAATGATGTAACAACTGAAGCCATGGAACTAGATAAGAAGAGCAAGGGAAGAGGACACAGCTATCAAAAGAACAATTACCTCCTCAACTAGAGAGACAGTGGTGTTTTATTGAAGACAAGAAAAGAAAATATACCCAAAAAGTGTGATCTGTAGCAGTACCCAATTATGCAGAGATCAGAGAGAAGGGAGCCTTTGTATGTAGTGATTTATTGTATGTGGTCTTTAAAAGATTGTGACTTTAAATGATAATACTCCTAATAATACTCCTAACCTGTACCACTTAAAATCCCTGGGTTCCTTCAAAGCTCAGCTCAAATGTCATCTTTCACAAGAGACCTTTCTTGACGCCTGTGGCTGTATCTTCCCCCAGCCCCTAAATTATCTTGAATTTTAAAATAATGTATTTTTGTAATACCCTAAGTGTGTATGTGTGTGTATATATACATATATATGCATATATACATGTTTGTGTGTGTGAGAGAGATGAGAGAGAGAGAGAGAGAGAGAGAGAGAGAGAGAGAGAGAGAGAGAGAGAGAGAGAGAGATTCCCCAGATAGAAAGCAAGGTGCTTGAAGGCAAGAACTGCTTCTTTTTTTGGTTTTGTATCATCACTGTCTAGCATAATGACTGGCATATAATGGGCAGAAAATCAATCACAAGGAATTAAAGACTAAGTGAGTATTAAGGAAGTGGAGACCACAAACAAACTATTTTTTCTAACTAGATGCAGAGAAATAATAATAAAGGTATCAGTAAAGGCAAAGGGAATAGGGAGGATCTTAAGATTGGAAGATGGAGAATTTGTAGGCATAGGGGAAAGAATCAATAGAGATGGAGTAGTTGGAGATACATGAGAGAGGAGGAAAGATTGATGAAGAAGGGGGAGGAGATGGGATCTGACTGAGATAGAAGAGAAGGGAGTCAGGATGAATGGAACTACTGTCAAGTGTTGAGGAGTACAGGAGGTGAGTTGAGGAATCTCATGTGAGATGGCTTCAATCTTCTCAATAAAATAAAAGGTTTGGGGTCATCTATCCAGCAGCCAGTTGAAAACTGGGGGTTTGAGTATAGTAGAAAAGGTTTGCAGAAACTGCTGTAGTGATTTCTTAAGGAAACTGATGAGAAATTAATCAAAAGAATGCTGCACAGCAGTGCTGGCTCAGGTGAGGGTGGACTCTGTAGTAAACTAAATCACATTGGGGTCACGGCTTTCACTAGCAATGTTTCAGCGGTGTGGAAGCAAAGGACAAGGATACAGGAATGTCAAGGGAGTGGAGCAAGGGAATATAGGGCTTATCGGTGAAAGGTCTAGCTAGGGAGGGGGGAAAATATTCAGGACAGGATTGACAGTCTAAGAAAAATAAGAGGGCTTGCAGGACAAGAACTCTGGATGAGGGCCTGCCTCCCAGGTTGTCATTCCCTACAGCCTCAGTGTATAACCTCTATTATAGCATCACACTTAATGAATGGCTTCAACATCAATCACCACAAGGCCCTTTAGAACACCTAAAGAAATTTATGAACCTTTTCCTCAAAACATTTTCTAATAACTTAAAAAAATAAATTTCAACATTTTCCAGTAGTCAGTATGTATATGTATGTGTGTGTGTATATATATACACACACACACACATATATGTTTATATATGTGTGTGTGTGTGTGTAAGTACATGTATATGTGTATCCTGAAATGAGTGTCTTTGGTATCTTTGGGATATGTTCTTTCAGACTCAGAGTATAACTCTTAGAGAAAGCATTTCACAACTAATGACAACTTTTTAAACCATTATCATTTTTTCTTTCTTTTCTTTTTAAAGCAGGATCACCCTCTTATTTTTCTGATATTAATTACACATAGAATCCTCAGGCAGAAATTCTGCAACGCCCCCACACAAATAAACTAAGTAATATATCTAATTTTCAGATCCATGTAAATATTTCATTTTGAAAAATAAAATCTAAAAATATTTTACTTCAATGGTCATATTGTCCAAATATACTACTTTAGATTGAACTAATCATTTTTTTTATTCTTAATTAATATGCAGAACATGTAGACAACGTAGCTGAAGCTTCATCAACTGAGATAATAAGCATCTGGGTGAGCCATTCAGAATTATCAGAAGTTTAGCTGATCTAACTCAGTTAAGGCACTCACTAGTGGCTAAGATTTTGTATCATGAAAAGAATTAGACCTACTAATAGGTATCAAGTAGAAAAGGGCCCTATAGACCAGACAAAACATATATGTTTATATTTTTAATTAAAGTGTATTTGAATAAACAATCCTCACATCAAAAAATATAATCAACTGGACCAAAAAAAAAGCACTCCAATACATAGTATATACTGGGTTTTTTATTTATTAGACTAAATTTTGTTCCATTCTAATCGCTTAAAACAATTCAAAAGTTACTTCTTGAATGCTTTTGCTCTGGAGTCCCTGCTCACTGCCTTCCTCCCAGGAATGAGCACAAATAGCTGATTAATGAATCATTACCACCAGCATACTACATCTATGAATCCCAGGGAACTGCTATTTGAGTGACCTGCCTAAATTTTCACACACCTCAATGCCGGGACTCATTTATTGCTCCTTTCGGACAATATCAATTTGGGTTTGTTGCGACCTGAGCCCCTAACAAGGGCAACTGAGTATTCAGATGCGGAAGGGACCAACCTTGTGGAAAACCCAATCCTTAATTAAATCACAGAATGAGGTTTTGAAGTGATAAATAATAAATCACAATGAATCCTCAATCCGGTTGTCAGGGAAACCAGTTTGCCCATGCCATAATTGCTATGATCCCCATCTTGCCCTTTTTGACACCAAGCCTTATCAGCCATTCTGGTCAGAGACTGAGAAAGTGGCTTTTCTCGTCCTCTCAGGCAATCATATAACATGCATTGAGCTTGACTGAACAGGGCCATGTTGCCACACAAATGCTGCATTCAAGGCCATCCTCTTTCTAGAAGCAGACAGTAATTAACTCGTAAGCTCCAGTATATTTCTCTCAACCCTCAGATTAGGAACGGGGTTGAACGATTTGAAGGTGCCTTGGCAGGTCTCAGCAGCTGTGTTTACCAGGAAGGCTTCCCTTGGTTACTGTCACAAAATTCTTAATCATGGCCCTGCTAAAATGAAGGATTCTTCCTGTCCCGAAACCTGTCTTTACTCATAAGAATACTTAATTTCTCAACACTTGAACATAGTCTATGAAGACAAGTTCCACTGGAAATAGTGATGACTGTTTTCAAACTAGATGTAAAAAAACAGTGGAAGCTCAAAAATCACATAAAATAATTATCCATAAACAATGCCAAATGGAAAAGACCCTGTGATTTAAAATATAATTCTGAATCCTTCATTGTTTGATTTATACCTGCAACTATAAGGTTGACCTTTGGACTAAAAATTAAAATGCAAAAACAAATAAAACCCACCTAACATGTCTTGCCTTGAAAAGAACAGTGGTTGGTTCTAAGATCAGAAGATGGAGGTTTCATCTATTTACTACTTATGTGTGACGTTAGGAAAGTCATTTGGGGATAGTTAATTAACTTCCTGGAACTCAGTTTCCTCATCTATAAAATAAAGGGTTTGGGGCTAAATGATCTCTGAGCTCCCTTCTAGACCTTGATCTTTGATTCAGTAATCTTATTTCCACTGTTTTCTGTTAAATGTATATCAATGAATCTTCATTACAATTAATCTGTTTCCTAATTCAGTTCTAGGAATTCAAGCAAATTGAAGCTTTTGTTTTTTGATTTAAGCCATTTGGGTTTTTTTTATGAAGATCACTCATTTTCTAAAATTTTACTGTACAAACTATTTATATTTAGTAAACATATTTACTAAAGTATAAAGGTTTTCATTCTCTATTTACTTTCAACTATAGAATTCCCATCCTTTAGTTACTAAAATAACTAAAATTGTGTATTAATTAAATAGTTTTCATGGATAAGTTTTTTCATGTATAAGCAGTCTTTAACTTCAAAGCAACAAGGGTCCAGAGAGGTGGCACTATTCGCTCAGGTCACAAAAAATTGGATGCACACCGAGATCATTCCAGTTACAGGATGAGTACTATCTGCAAAACAGTTATGTGTCTAAGAATGCAGATTTCTGGAGCTAGGAAGACAGATCTGCATTCAAATGTTCCAGGTAACTTACTTTCTGGGTGGCCACAGGGACCTCAATTAACTTCTTTAAGACTCAGTTTCCTCCACTGTATGAAACGAAGTTAATAATACCTGTGGTACTGTTTGAGACTCTATAGATAAAATGTCAACCACTTTGCAACAATGACCATAATAAAGAAGATGTCCTAGGTTTATATCATGTGAGCCGAGAGGCTTGAATCCAATCCTCTTCATTTTACAGATAAGAAAAACATAACTCAAAGACTTAAAGCCCAGGAAAACCCAGCTAAAAAGTGCTGCAGGTGACTTGCCACAGAAAACCCAGGTAAAAAAGTGGGTGATTTGAACCCAGGTCTTCCTGACTCCAAACCAGGGCTTTTCCTCTATTTAATATTGCCTCAAAAAAGCCTAATGAGAAAAGGAGATGACTGTTAAGGAGAAACTACAAAAGCAACTATGATTGTTCTTTTAAGAGTTTCAGAAAGGGCAAACTTCAGAAGACATTGATGGAAAGTCTGTTGGTAGCAGAAGGAAAGTACCAAGGAATGGAAAACATCTCACAAAGTAGTCTCCAGGAATGTAAAAGTAAAGGCCTGAAGATTCAGAGAAAATACTAGTATCAAAAGAAAAACATTGGAAGCTTTCCCCCCATAATTCTATTACAATTCAATTTATAATTACAATTGAATCTATGAATATACTGAAGTCCATAGTAAAAGAACTTGACACTCTCATAAGGAAGAATCTGCAGAAATACATTATTTTTTTTCTAAATTAAAAAACAACACCACTACTCTATTAGACCTAGATATATTATATCTAGGCCAATTTATTATAGCCAACTCTTGATTATTCATGCTAATAGAGGGAAGGAGAACAGAGCGTCCTAACCATCACATAATCCTTAAATCATTTCTCTTTGGTTCCCAGAATAAGTTTTGTGTCATATTAACACTTGAACATGGGTGTGCCTATGGTTCTATTTTCTCTACTGGTATAGATTTGATGACTCTGGGGATTTTTATTTTGGCACTAGCAAAGACACAAAAAGCCTCCACCATTAACACTTCCTGAGCCACCTGAGAACAATCTTTTAATATGGATCTTTTTTTTATTTCTGAAGTAGAAGCAAAGATGAGGAATTATTTCTAAATATACTAAAACTGGACAACTAACTAGCACATAGATAGAGGCCCAGGTCTCAAATCTGGCCTCAGACATTTCCTAGCTGTGTGACCCTAGGCAAATCACTTAACTCTGATTCCCTAGACATTGCTGCTTTTCTGTCTTGTTTTTTTTAAGCCCACTGGTTTCTACAAATACTAAAATTGTCCTTTTATATAGCTCCTTTAAGTTTGAAAAGTGATTTTACATATCACCTCAGCAACCAACTCAAGGCATTTGTGCAATTGAAAAGTAAAACAATATCTTATCTGTAGGTTCCCCTTCTGTCTCTCACACAGACACTATCCTAGTTCAAGACCAGACAACTGTAAAAGTCTCCTAAATGGTCTCTCTGCCTCAAGTCTCCTCCCACTTCAATCTATCTTCTACTCAACTTCCAACATGATTTTCTTTATTAAGGGCTTCATATAGCACACTGCCTTCCCCCACCATCACCCTCCCCCAGTGAATTCGGATAATTTTCCTTTAGACTCAAATCTAAATTCCACTGTTGGGCATTTCAAGTTCTTCATCATGTCGCCCCTTCCTACTTTTCCAATCTACTTAAATCTTAGTCCTCTCCAGATACTCCACAGTCCAGCCATGTTGATCTATTTATTGTTCCTAAGTCAGGACACTCCATCCCCCACCTCCAGATTATATTCACTCCCTGTCCCCTCTGGCTGGAATGCTCTTCTGCTTTACCACTGCCCATTGGGATCCTTTCAAGACTTCAGATCAAATGCCACCTACTGCCTTTCCTGGTCCCTTCAAGATATTAATACTGTCCCCTCTAGGTTACCTTATATCTATTTAGAATATATATTGTACATAACTACATATGCATATGTTGAACAATCCTATTAGAATGTATATTCCTTGAGGGCAGGGACAGTTTTTTCTTCTTTGTATGTCCTTAGCACAATCCCTAGTAAATAATGAAAGTTTAATAAACACTCCCACATGCAAGTGGAAAATATTTAATCTGGGATTTTAGAAACACACATGCTTTTCATTGTTATGAAGATAAAAAAGGGACAGAAATATTCTGGAGGTAAATGACACATTCTATTCTAAGCACTTTCATTATTATTAGAATTCTTAATATGTTGAGTCACTCATCTGGCCCTTACAGAGACAAAATGAGGTCTAGGAGAGATTCCATATTATTCATCAACTTCACCTTCACAAACTCCTGGGAGGCAGGGGAAAAAATACCACTGATTCTTTTGTGCCAATTTGATTTGTGGATGCTTTACAATCTTTTGCATGTCATAGGAAAGCATGTCATCAATCATTATCTCTTCTCTATCTTCACATATTTTTCTCAGGCCCCAAATCATGAATCAAATCAAATCAGCCAACTTTATGTATTCCAAACCATACATTTAAACTTTCACTGATATCCAGAGTTTTGATTAAGCAAATGTTATGTAGCTCGAATAATTCATACTCGTAACTCACGATGGTGTGATAAGAAGGTAGACAGGTGAATATGAACAGTGGAAGCCAGGAAGAATAATGATATTTGGTTTCTAAAGAATTTACATATGGGAAACAAGCCTACAAGTCTATGCTTGAAGATGAGCACCTGAACAGAAATTTAACAAGTTCATAAGCACCAACGATTTTATAGAGAGAAATTTTACTTAGATATGTCCAAAATAAAAATTATTTTTCCCCCAAATTCTCCTCATCCTTTTAACTTTGTTACTTTTTTCAAGGAGAATATAATTTATCTCTCCCCCTACCAATGTTTGAAAATTTGGTGTTATCTTTTATTTTTCCCATCTTCCTTATGCTTGTATGCAATTAGTCATCAAGTTATGGCTTTTTCAGTTGCACAGTACTTCTCCAGATATCTCTTTTTTCCAATGATCAACAGTCTAACAGAGACTCTACATGCTTAGACTATCCTAATAGCCCCCTTAAAGATCTTCCTAATTTTACTTTCTAGACACTTCCAAAACCTTTCATCACACTGCTGCCACTTATCTTTATGCATTTGACTGTGCAATCACCTGTATTCTCTGCTCAAAAAGATTCAATGGCTCCCTAATGACTATTGAATAAAGTTAAACCTTCTTGGTTCTGAGTCATCATAAGCTTCATACAAGTATATTTGGTGCCCTAAGGCCCCAGATCCCTCTGATAGGTCTTCCTCAGAACTTTAGAAATCAATCAAAGGAACACAGAATTTTCAATTAGTCAGTAATAATTAAGCACCTTCTACAGGCACTGTGCTCAATTCAAGGGATGCAAAGATGGGGAAGGGGTGAAAAGCAAGTCTTGCCTTCAAGGAGCTTTCAGTCTAAATGGAAAGACAACATGCAAACAAATATATGCAGGATAAATGAGAAATAAAAGAAAAAAGGCACTGAAATAAAGGGAGGGTTGGGAAAGGTCTGGGATTTTATTTGGGACTTAAAGAAAATCAGGGAGGAAAAAGAATGGGGGACAGACAGAGGTCAGGGTTAGAGAGAGAGAATATCTTGTTCATGAACATCAGAAGAAATGAATGCAAATCCAGGCTCTACTATATTTGAGTATGAGTAAATCTCAGGGAGGGCGAAGATGATGGAGACAAAGACAGATGGACAGACAGATAGACATAAAAATGCACACAAAGATCGTGGAAAAGGTAAAGCAGTTCTAGTAGTAGTCGTAGTAGTAGTGTAGTAGTAGTGGTGGTGGTGTAGTAGTAGTAGCAGCAGTAGTAGTGGTAGTAGGAGGAGAGAGAGAGAGAGAGAGAGAGAGAGAGAGAGAGAGAGAGAGAGAGAGAGAGAGAGAGAGAGAGAAAGTGTGTGTGTATGTATTTGTTATCACGTTAGTTGTCAGTATGTTGAAAAAAAAACATTAAAATGCAGCCTCTCCTTATTTTAAGCAATTTACAGAGTTACAAGGTTCTACTAGGTAAAGGAAACAAAGAATACCACACCAGGATTCTACAGTGTACTGTTATAAGTTTCAGCTTTCTCAAAATCTTTTTATGCTCTCAAATTCTTCCCCCTCTCCTTATTCACACAGTCACTTCCCTAAGTATTAGGACTTGATCAATGGTCGCCAGGACTTCCTAATTGGTTTCCCAGACTCAAGTTTTTCTCCCTCTCCAATCCATCATCCACACAACTGGCCAAAGTAACTTTTTTAAAGGTCTGACCATGTCTCTTCATCTACCATCCAATAAACTCCAATGATTTCTTAATGTCTCTAAAATCAAATACTTATTTGGAATTCATATTGCTTTATTATCTAACTACAAACTACCCCTTGCTAACTGTATATAGCATTTCTCTTAACTCACTCTACCTTCCAATGAAACTGGCTTTCTTTCAACTTTTTTTGATATTTGATATTCCATCTCCCGAGCTCATGACTTTGCATAGGCTGTTGGCTCTGCCAGGGGTGCACTGGAGCCAGCTAGAAAACTATTAAAT
Organism: Gracilinanus agilis; assembly: GCF_016433145.1. NCBI lineage: Eukaryota > Metazoa > Chordata > Mammalia > Didelphimorphia > Didelphidae > Gracilinanus > Gracilinanus agilis. The sequence goes on from NC_058133.1 coordinate 49,504,134, forward strand.
TTTGTGAGCAATTACATCTCTAAAATCAGCAAATGCTACAAATCAGGGCTTGATTTATTTTTTAATTCATTATCTAGATTTAAGAAAGTGATGAAGACAAAGTTAAGAATGCGAATTAGATTAAACTTTAAAATGTGACCCTACATACAGAGAGAGGTTGGAAACACTGACCAGCCCACCTCTAGCTATCCCCATATGCCTGGAATGCTTTCTAACTCTTCATATCTACCTCACAGAATTGTTACCTTCCTTCAGACCTCAGCACAAGCCCCATCTCCTACACAAGACCTCTAGACAACCCCCCAAAAAGCAAATAGGACTACTGTCCCTTGGAAATATTCTCTCTCTCTCTCTCTCTGTTTCTGCATTCACACATGCATGTGTACATATGTCAAATATACTTTTATGTTCGCTGTTCAAAAAGACAATAAATTCTTGTTAATTTACTGATAATCGTCTCCTGATTGT
>NC_058133.1:49506349-49515383 GCF_016433145.1 Gracilinanus agilis
GGAAGGAAGGAAGGAAGGGAGGAAGGAAGGAAGGAAGGAAGGAAGGAAGGGAGGGAAGGGAAGGGAAGGGGAAAGAGAAGGGAGGGAAGGAAAGGAAGGAAAGAAGGAAAGAAGGGAGAGATGAAGGAAGGAAACCAAAAGTCACACTAAACATTTTAACTATATCTAAAGAAGTAATTAAAATAGCAGCAACAAACTCTGAAAGAATATACTAAAGGACACATGAAAACAAACAGGCTGATTTTTCATTGCTTTGTAAAACCTAACACATTTTTAAAAAGAGCAAAACTATAATGACACAAGTTTTCTTTTTCAAGGACAATTTGTTTTTTCCCCCCTTTTTGTATATATGGAGTAATATTTGTGTTTCCTAATGTTTGCTAAATCCATAATTTTTTTTCAAGATTAAAGAAGAAGGTAAGGCTCTAGATGGTCCTCTAATGGTGAGAGCCTACTCTGGGAAGCCCAGTTTGGTTCTGAGACTCCAAGACCATAGATTTCAGGCTAAAAGAGACTTCCTTAGTCCATAAGCTGAGAAGTTCATTTGGATCTATCACCTCCATTCCTTGTCTGGTATTAGCCTTGATTTAGGAAACATCTCTACAGACAAGTGATAAGGCCCTGGATCACCCTGATTACCAAAATTTTCTCCCCAAGTTTTATTTCCACAAGTCAACACTCTAATTCTCCATTTTATTGGTAAAAGGTCCATTATAATTTGTTACGTGACCAGAAAATACTAAATCCTTATTGAAGGATCACAGGCAAATATTTCACCTTTCTAGGGTTCAGTTTCTACATCTGAAAAATAGGAATAGACTATATTATCTCAAAGGTTCTTACATTAAGAATTTCTGATTCTATGAATGTTAATAGTTATAGGTGAATAGTCATTTATGGATGATAGCTGGACAACTCCATTTAACCAAACAGTAATAGAGTAAACATTCCTGGATCAATCAAGAGTGTCTCCATTTGGCTCTTCCAGCTGGGCAATTCTGGTGGCTCCTAGTACGTTCAAGTCTCATGAAGTCAATGAGGGCAGCTACATAAAAACAGGATTTAAATGGAGAGTAGTATTTCAATATGTATATCCTTTTAAATGAATGCAGGACATTATATTTATTGATCATCCATTTTGCTACCTCCTTATTAAGGACTTACAGGAGAGAAACATACAAGGACTACATAGTAACAAAGGTAGAATGTTCCTTCAAAGGAATGTTAGAATCTTTAAGGATGATTTCAAAGGGATTCATCTTCTTCATCATCATCATCATCATCATCATCATCATCATCATCATCATCATCATCATCATAATAACCCACCACCAAGACTTCCATGTACAAAACCCACATGAACTCAAACAACAATAGCTTACCAAGGAAGCACTGAACTATGGCTAAGTCAAGCAAATATCTTTACAGAAACCAAAATGATAAAAGATCAGGTCATTGCCATCAGAAACTATAAACAGATCATGCCCTAGCAAGCAGGACTTACTGACTGATGCAGGCTTTACATGGAAACAAAAAGAAACTATGACACATATGGGTTGGCTACAAAATTGTAGTACCTGCCAGTTACTGAGAAAAATATAGTCAAATTGCAAAAATTATAACCTATTAGTTTGCTACTCCTCATAAAAAGATAAATGCCTATATTACAAACACAAAACCCTAGAATTGCAAGAGAGAGCATTTTAATATTTTTCATTCATTTTAAACAAGCTTGACTATCTTTCATTATCCAGTCTGTGACTAGACTTGCCCTGAAGTTTTCAGAGAATCTAAAGAAAATGAATCTGTATCTAAATACTTTCATTCATTTAAAAAAATGATCATTTTATAGGTCTTGATCAATGACACACGTAAAATCCAGTCGAATGTGCATCAGCTATGGGAGGGGTTGGGAGGAAGGGAGGGTCAGAACATGAATCCTGTAACCATGGAAAACATACTTAAATTAATTAGTTAAATAAAAGTATTAAAAATGATCATTTTATCCACCTGAACAGTAGAAAACTAATCATAAAATAATAGCAAGATAGCAACTTGTGCCAAGTTTTTTTCTATCTCAATTTTACTAAACAGAAAGACAAAACAACCAAATGGAGAAACTAATGACGAGAACAATTAGTATTCCTATTTACTTGTTTATTGCACTTTAAGGAATATATAACACTTCAATCAAAATTATATTTTGATTATCACTCATCTCTAAGTGAAATATTACACTTCCTTTGATTATGAATGTGACAATAAATATTCTGAGAAGAGATCCACTGACTTCATTGGTCTTCCAATCAGTTTGTAACATTAGAAATTTTAAAATCCTTATCTAACGTGACACATGAAGTCTATTTTTAACTAAATTTACAAAAATTACATTGAATTTCAGGAGCTGAACAATTAAATAGTTTCTTATATTCACTTAATATTTTTCAATTATGTAAAATCAGATTGGAAAAATAACTTGGATAGACATGGGGCTGATCTGATTCCAGAAAGTCAAAAGATGACTCAAATGTGTATGGATAAACTTATTGAAAAAGTCAACTCTTTAAAGTACCTTCTCTGATCAAAGAAAGATAATTTAAAATTGTGATTTATCAAGAAGTAGCATAGACTTTAATTTTACTAGCCCTATCTAAAATAAGATTGTAGTATTAAAAGCTTCACAGATTCTGTATATAGGCAGTTTGGAGTAAAGGACAGAACATAGCAGTTAGAGCTGGGAAGACCTGGGTTCAAATATTTTTTTTTTCCCTGACACTAGCAGTGTGACCCTTGGCTAGTCACTAACACTCACTGAATCTCAACTTCATCTTCTCTAAAATGAAGGGATTGGATTATCTGGTCTGTGAATTCCCTTCCAATTCAAGATTGAGGGTACTTTGAACCACTAAACAGTGATAAAAGAGAACCCAAAGTCTTTCCTCTAACTGAACAGGAAATTCCAAAATTCCTTTACATTGTCCCCAACAACAGTCATTCAGGCTCTGTGTGGAGACCATCAGAATGGAGAACTCCTTGAGCAAACTTCCTCACTGAAAGTAAAGTTCTCTATTGAAGCCACAAATCCATTTCTAAGAACTGAGCCATACATTAATTATCACTGCCCCATCTGCCCTGTATACTAACCATCAAAAGTAAAGTGCCCCCTCAAAAATACATAAAATCACAAAGTCTAAAACTAGAAAGAATATCACTGAAACAAACTGAGCCCTTCCAAAGTGAAATTATTTTCAACAACAATATAAAAGGTCACACAGGTAAGTTCATAGACCTAAGGCTAGAAAAGAAGTACCTCAAAGCTGGTCTAATCTGCTCTTTTTATAGATGAGTTAGCTGTGGTCCAGTCATGATTTACCCAAGGTCACACAGGTAGATGTCAGAGACAGAATTTGAACCCAAGTCTGCCTTCTGACTCTAGTTAGTCCTTCCAAGGTAGAATTTGAATTCCACAGGGGACTTCCCACCCTAGCATATTACTGCATGAATTCAGAAAAGTCACAGATCCAATAATGTCCCCCAAATGAACAATGACACATAAGATAGTGGGTGTTACACAGTTTATAAGTAGTTATATCCTCTTCTGCAAAGGTAGCATTTTTGAAGGCATGTCATCCTATGTTAATGAATTTCCTTCAGCATTGACAGTTTGTAGACTTTGAAAAACATTCAGAAAAAGTCTTACACATGTATCTCGAATATCCTTTTCACCCAATATGGACAATAACTTTCAGCCTAACTGGCCAGTTTTAGAACCAAAACACCAGAGGATGAGCATTATTGGGGAAGAGGGTAGGCAGTTGCTCATTGTGCCTGTCATCCCCCCTTAATGCAGCTCTGATTTGCCTTTGTTCTGACAGGAGCAAACAGCTGCTTGTAAATGAGCCCCAATCCCTGGGCTGCCTCCCATTATTCCACACTTTTGTTTGACAAGGTCACTTGCTGTGGGGATTTTGGGGAGAAAGAGAGTGCAGCCTATAGAATTAGAGTTAAACCACAGGCAACCCAGCTTGAATGCTCTCATTTTTTTTCATAGCACTAGCAAATCAAGAACAACAAAGCGAAAATCTTTTTGCTTGGTGAGCAAGTCAAACTTTTTTTCTTTTAATGCTGATTTCATAATCCTAAAACTATCTCATAAAAAGCAAATCATGTTCTTCTAAATCCCCCTTTCCGTCAAACCTATATGAAAGTTAAGTAAAAGATGGATTTAATTACAAAACAGGATTAACAAACAAAGATTAATATTATTTTGTTCATCCTCTGTTGCAACACAATGAGAGGATGAAAATCTAGTCAACAGCAAGCATAGAAAACATTACAGGAAAACACTAGAATATAATCTGAAAGCTTTATCTAGGTTTTAAGTTTCAGTAAGAACTTCCATTTAGGACAAATCTGTTAGGGACTTTCAGGATGAAGAATTTCATAATCCTATTTTCTGTTGGTTGTTTCTTTTAATGAGCTGGGGGCCTTTTACAGCGCTTGTAAATTATGTGAGGCTGAACTTTATTATGAAAATCAATATTCCACCAATCAATGCCCCTCAGCACATAATGGATGCTATGAAGCAAGCTTCACCTTAGATTTTCAGCTTGACCTATGTAATCTTCAGAAGGATTAAAACCATCATTATGACAATCTCATTCAACTGTCCCATTGCTAAAAAGGAAGCATGGAAAAAGGGTGGAATGGCAAATTCTCAGGGCAGTGAAGGAAGATGGAGAATGAGGGCAGGCATGCTGGGACAGCTTCCCATCTCAAATGAATCATGAAAGTAGTGATTTTAAGTTTATGAGTCGTGAGGAAAAAAACAAGGAAACTGTTTAGGCATCTCTTGAAATGAACTAAAACTCCAATGGTTGCTGCCTGATTCCAAAATTCTATGTACCTTATTTGTAATTCCTTGATCCTGTACTTCAACATAAAAGTTAAAATTTTTCATTATTTTTCCTCTTTTTACATTGTATGTTTATACACAGACATACACAACATGACAAAAGGGATGCTGGCTAAGTTACATGCTGGCATTTGGGGACTTCACTCTTTATTCCTTCCTTACGATAGCATACTTAAATTCTCACCAAGATCACTAAAGGCTCTGAAAAATTCACTTTTATCAAGGAATCTATTTTCACATTTATAAGAATAAAAAATGCATTTCTCATTCTCCTCTAAGTTAATTAAATTATCTGCAAAATGGGTATTCTTAACTTTTTTGTGTATCATGGACTCCTTTGGCAATCTTGTGAAACCTATGGGATATTCCGAATAAAGTTTTCTTAAGCATAAAATAGAATATACAAGATTACAAAGAAAATCAATTATACTGAAATATATTTATCTAAAGTATTTTTTAAAAGTCCATGAATTCCAGATTAAGAACCTTGGACTATCACAGAATTTGAGATCAAAAGGACAATAACTTAAATTACACAGTGAGCTGGTTACTAACAGCTGTTAGTGAGTTCCATTCCATGGACTGGAAAGAACTAGAGATTGATTGTCGGGTGAAGCCTATGCATTCTTCTTAAGCAAAACTTTTTAACTCATAAAATACATAGGATTGCAAAGTAAGTCAACTATAATGAAATTAGGATGCATTTCTTCCCATCCAGTCTCACAGACCTCCTTGAAATCTAAACCAATTTTTAAAGCCTTTATCTTCTCTCTTAAAAGCAATATTATGTATTGGTTCCAAAGAAGAAGAGCAGTAAGGGCTAGGCAATGAGGGTTAAGTGACTGTCCAGGAACAAACAGCTAGCCTTTTTGACTGGATTTGAACCCAGGACTTCCTTTCTGGAGGCATGGCTCTCCATCCACTGAGCCACCTAGCTTCCCCCTTCTGAAACGTTTTTCAATAGTATCTGACACAAATCTCATAGGTACAGCTCCTAAAAGCAAGCTATAGTTTCCCAACTGAATTCTCAGACTATTCATTACTCACCTTGCCCTTGCCTTGCCTATCCTTGTTTGTGTGGGATGCATACATTCAAGTCTGAAAAGGAAAACTATTTTTTAACAGCCTTCTATAAGTCAGCTTTGCCACCTCCATTAAGGCCAATCCATTTTATCTCTCTTATTCTTGGCCATAAACTCTCCACTATTCATTTATGATGTTCAAATAAAATGGTTTTCCCCATTTCTATCAGAACAACGTCCTTACTGTGGAAGCACGATTACAAAGTACCAAATTTAGTGACATATCTTAATGAGAAGTATTTGTCACTGAATTACCTTGGAATTATCCAGTGCTAACAAGTGTTCACATAATAACAATAATAATAATATAAAAAAGAGGCTAATAGTAATCCCTTATGACAACCTTCACTTTCCAACAAAGTGAATTGAACACACTCTAGTAGTTCACTATTAAGAGTACAAGACAGGAGATTTTCAGCTTCATTTATATTCAGGGGCAGGCAAATCACTAAAACTCATTTACATCCCTCCATTTTCCTTACAGCATGTCCACAGCGGGTGGTCTATCGATACCATCTTTGAAATAGGTAGGTGGCTTCAAATGCCTTTACATTTCAGTAAAGACCCTGAATTACAAAATAGACCCGAGTCTTACCTTCAGCATTTTCTCTGTGCATGCTGCAATAAGGCACGGATAAATACAGTACTTACTTTGTTCTCATTTTAATCTACATTCCATAAACTGGTTTCATACCCTACATTTACTTATTTTAATCCTGCATGTTATTCAAGAGAGCTGCACATTACTTAAACCTATTACAAGTATGATCATGTGGCTGAGATGTCAGGAAAGACCTTTTAAATAAATTATAGGTGAAGAAGTAGTTATGGGATTTTTCTCCCTCGCCCACCCCTCCCATAAACTTTTTTTTTTATCAATATTTTAAGATACTGACAAATACTTGACACCAAAATGCTGTATCAGGACCAGGAAATAGAAATGTTTTGATCCAGAGAAGAGAAGATTAGGGGTGGAGGTGTCAATTTATAATTGTCTTCAATTATCTGAAGACACCTGGAAGAGGGGCGAATCAAAACTTGTCCTTCTTTGCCCCAGAAAGCAAAATGAGCAGCAATGGGTGAAAAGTTACAAAGAGTTGATAGATTTCGACTTAAGGTAAAGAAAATTTTCCCAAAATTAGAGCTATCAATAAATCAAACATCAAGACACTACGGATACAAATATAATAAATATATAGATAATATATAGATAACACATAGATAATAGATAAATAGATAGATAAATAGATAGATAGATAGATAGATAGATAGATAGATAATATATAGACAGTCCCTGCCTTCAAGGAACTCACATTCTATTACAAAGTGGAATGGTCTTCCTCAGCTAGTAATGGGTTCCTTAATTGACAGCCTTCCCAACCAATTTTAGAGAGTCATTTCTTGCTAGGTTTTAGAGGAAATTATTTTTGAGGTATCAATTAAGACAGTCCCTGACATCCATTTCCTTTTTGATGGTCTATGGAAATAGGATAATTGACATAGAGTCTTTATTTCTCCCCAGAACACTAAATTTTCACCAACGTCTCACTTTTCAAAAGGTCTTCAGTTAGAAGATCACTATTGTTGTAAAGGAATGGTTTTAGAAATAGGAGAGGTGGCTTCACAACCCCACTAATACAATGATTTAGGCCTGGGATGTTAGTCAAATGTCTCAACACTTTAGGTCAAAGTTTCCTCATCAAAAAATAAAATAAAAATATCAGCTCTTTCTACTTCACAAGGTTATAGTAAGAATCAAAGAAATAGTATATTTAAGTCACGTGGCAAATTGTAATATGTAAATATAGATAAATATAGATAGATGGGGATGAATATAAATAGAGGTAACTATTGTTTTATTGAACACTCAATTGCCTGTTGTGTGCAACATAGTATGCAACTGACTGCTAGGGATAGACACCTGAAAAGGATGGCAGACCCTGCTTTCAAGGAGTTTACAATCTAATGGAGGTTTAGGGTGGGGAAGGAAATATATGAAACAATTAAATAGTACAATGATGGGACTTTGGATCTGTGAAGTAAGAAATATATTAATTCAAATCCTTCAAATTTATTTAGTTTTGTTACCACAGGAAAGTCATCACTTTACCTCTGCCTCAGTTTCTTCTTCTGTAAAACAGGTTTGATATTGACATCAAATGAAGATATATGTGTGTATGTGTGTAAAGACAATAATGGAAAAGTCTTTCATATGAATATTATATATGTTATAGGAAATACATATAAAATTACATATAATTTATGAAAAATATATATGGCAGCTAGGTGTCATGGTGGATTGAGGTTTAAATATCTCTATCCATCTACCTACCTATCTCTATGTACACATATATGAAAGGGAGAGGGAGGGAGGGAGGAGGAGAAAAAGAAGAAAGAGAGAGAGAGAGAGAGAGAGAGAGAGAGAGAGAGAGAGAGAAAGGATAGAGAATGAGAATATTGTCCTGGCTGAAATTAGAAAGATCTGAGTTATAAATCACTCAACCTCTCTGACCTATTTCCTCTACTGTAAAATAAGAATAGTAAGAACAGACACCTCATAGGAATGTTGTGAAGATCAAAGGAAACAATATATGTAAAGCGCACTGAAAACCTTAATGCTTAGGCACTATACAGTATGGTAGGTAGCTATTACAATTATTGTTATTGAAGATACTATAAGAAATCTAATCAATTATATACGCAAATATATATATGTGAACATGTAAATATCTAGATTCTTAACTGTGTATAAGAATGCACAAAAAGGTCAAATGAAAGAGTTCTAAGGAAAAGTATTTTAAGAACATCAGTGGAAAATTCACTTTCATTGGCAAGTAAGATTTGTCCAGCAGGAGATGGTCCCATAAGCTAAGTCTTTAAGAATGTGATATGGTCAGGCATCTGTATTCAAGTGATAGTTTTTGTTGCGGTGTGAAGAATGATTCACAGAAGAAAGAAATTTGGTGCTGTACCACACCTGACTCAGGTTGCTTTAAAGGTTCATGTTTGGAACTGGAAGGAATTGACCCATTTATTG
>NC_058133.1:49517571-49603145 GCF_016433145.1 Gracilinanus agilis
AGAGAGAGAGAGAGAGAGAGAGAGAGAGAGAGAGAGAGAGAGAAAGGATAGAGAATGAGAATATTGTCCTGGCTGAAATTAGAAAGATCTGAGTTATAAATCACTCAACCTCTCTGACCTATTTCCTCTACTGTAAAATAAGAATAGTAAGAACAGACACCTCATAGGAATGTTGTGAAGATCAAAGGAGACAATATATGTAAAGCGCACTGAAAACCTTAATGCTTAGGCACTATACAGTATGGTAGGTAGCTATTACAATTATTGTTATTGAAGATACTATAAGAAATCTAATCAATTATATACGCAAATATATATATGTGAACATGTAAATATCTAGATTCTTAACTGTGTATAAGAATGCACAAAAAGGTCAAATGAAAGAGTTCTAAGGAAAAGTATTTTAAGAACATCAGTGGAAAATTCACTTTCATCGGCAAGTAAGATTTGTCCAGCAGGAGATGGTCCCATAAGCTAAGTCTTTAAGAATGTGATATGGTCAGGCATCTGTATTCAAGTGATAGTTTTTGTTGCGGTGTGAAGAATGATTCACAGAAGAAAGAAATTTGGTGCTGTACCACACCTGACTCAGGTTGCTTTAAAGGTTCATGTTTGGAACTGGAAGGAATTGACCCATTTATTGGTCACCTCAGACACACACATTTTAGAGCTGGAAGGAATTGTGGAGATCATCAAATCCAAACCACTTGTTTTTATAGATAAGGAAAATAAAGCTTAAAGTGGATAAAATGATCTATCCATAGTCATACAATTAGTAAGTGTTTAAGATAGGAATAGGTCCCAAGTCTTCTTGATTTCAAAGCCCTACTATACCACAATTAACAGTTATGAAAATGAAATTTACTTAGAATAAAACAGAAAGGATGTTCCATAAGGATACAACATTGCTTCACTTGGGGGCAGCCTCTCTGCCTTAACATTCACCATTGGTCAAAAATATTCAAGAAGTATGAAGAAGAAGCTCCTTACCCTTAAAGAGAAAACTTTTATATATGGGTCCTGAGGAAACTAGGTCAATGGTTCCATCTTTACCTCTCTGGCCTAAGGTTTCAATATATCTTAAAGAAAAATTGATGTAACCTGCACAAAGTAGAAAAGCTAACCCAATCTACTGATGGTGGTCTTATATCTTTCTTACCATACATTATAATTTCATTTCAATACTCTAATAGAAAAGTGATAAATGTTTGACCTGGGTTAGGGCAGTGGGAGTAGAAATGAAGGCATGGATGGCAGCACTATTAAAAGGTAAGAATTAAAAGAACGTGGTGAGTAACTGGATGTAGGGACTGAGAGAGAAAGGTAAAAAATAATTCTGAAGTTCATAAACCAATTGATTGGGAAGATTGTGGTTCCATTAAAGAAAATGGGAAAGTAAAAAAAAATAAGGGTAGGTTTGGGAAAGAAGTAGTGAAGATTCTGGATATATTGAGCTGAAAGTCACAGCTGGGCCTCCAGTTAGAAATGGCCATCTGAGAATTAGGAAAAAGGGACTAGAACATGGGATGGGGCACTGGAATTGAACATATACAACTGAATATGTATAGGTGAATATTGAAGCCATGTGGATGGATGAGCTAACCATGAGAGTAAAAGTACAGAAAGAGAACAGAAAACAGAAAGGGGCCTTTGGGAGATATGTTAGAAAAACTTATAAGACTAAAAAGTCAAGATCTGAAACATGTTAGGCACTTGGCCAGGTATATTTAAATTCTCCAAATACACATGCTAAGTTTGTAATTTTTAAGATTGAGACAATTTCAGTAGTCCTCTGGAGTTCAGCCTCAGATATCTGTTTGATTTAGTTCTTAAATGTCCAGGCAACTTCCCCAAATCATATTCTAATGATTTTGATTAAATTTCCCAAATGCTGTTCTTAGCAAATTAAACTTCCCTACATTAGTAGAGTACCAGACTTTAGCACTTCTGTATCAAATTTATAAGCACATAGGAAATAATTTCCTTCTTTGTAATGGTTTTTGAATCCTTATTTGTTGTTGGGTTTTTTTTTTTTTTGGTGAATGCTAGAGTTCTATAAACAACATACTTATCCATATGGAATAGAATTTTATCAAGAAAGAATTTTGTGCCTAGTACTTGACACATATTTTACATTACAAAATCAGTAGAGGGCATACTTATCTATTTATCTATCTATCTATCTATTGAATAAAGGAGGCTTACAATGCTTTAATTTTCAGTCATTTGAAGTTTATTTTTAATAGTTTACTCTAGATTTCATTGACTATAAAAATGTGTTGAAAAATCAAGCATTACTAAAGATATCCTACCCCAGAATATCACCTGACTATAAAATTAAGGATGTAGATTTTGTTTCTGCAAACAATATGGTCACTTAGTTCCTATATAATACATTTAAGCCTAGGGGGAAAGGGAGAAAAGATTGGAGGTGCCATGGTGATTAGGGCAAGAAAAAAACTAGTATCTACTAAAGCAGCAGGTAAAGAGTAAGGAAAAAAAGGAGGGATCCAAGTTAAAGTATGGTTATCTAATATTCATCAAACATGAAATATTAAAAGAAAAACTCTATGATTCCAAGTGGAAATCTTCCTGACTGGGGGGAAAAAAGAAAAACCAAGAATAAAAAATATTCTTTGGTACTCTGAATAAATCTTTCATCTACTACATATGGCTAGAAGAATCACAATGACAGAATATGAGAAAGGGAAGGTCCAATTCATACACAAAAAAGAATGCCCACAATAACATACCCCAAAAGTAGTCACCTAGCTTGTACCTGAAGATATCCAAGACACCTGACTCAGTTCATTCTGTTTTCTTACAGCTCTAACAGGAAGTTTGTCCTGACATCCAAGTCTAAATCTGTCTCTTTCAACGTCCATCCACTGTCCTTTGTCCATCATCTAGGGCCAAAGAGAATGAGCAGAATATTCTTCCAACACTTAAACACAGCTTTCACATGCCCACATCCCTGGCCCAGGCTACTCTTATCTAGGTTACCCATAATAATTCTTAAACCAGGTCTTATATGACAATGGTATTATTAGATCATTCAGGCTGCTCTCCTTTAGACATTTTCTAGCTTACAATTGTGCTGCCTCAATCACAGAGCCCAGAACTGACCACAGGACTCCAGATGTCATCTGTCCAGGGGAGGAGGACAGAGGAATTCTCACCTCCTCATTCTTGAAGGGAAGCCTTTTTTAATACAGGCCAAGATAATAATACTACTCTTTTAGCTGCCTCATTATGTTCACTCATATACTTGGAGCTTGCAGATGATTAAAATCGTAGTGTTTTTTTTTCTCCAAGCAAACAGGTATACATCACCAAACACCCTAACATCACTTGTGAAGTTGTTTTTTTTTTAACCCAAATGAATTTCTTCTTATTAGATTCAGTCCATTATTCAAACCTCTCAAGTTCTTTTTTGAATTCTCACTCAGGCATCCAGTGTGATGGGGATTGCTCCCAGCACAGCCATCTGCAAATTGTGTTGTAAACTGAGTTTAGCCTCAACTACATAAACATCCACTCTACCTTCAACACTTCCCCAGGGTAATTTGCAAAGCATAAATAGATATGAAAGAATTATCCATGGGACTGTTTGTTCTAAAGGTAATTTTAAATTCCCTTCGTATTTATAATTCTTTAAAACACCTACTAGTCTACAATGCCAATTATAATGAAAAAATACAATGCCAATTATAAAGGAAAAAGAATTATGAGCTCACCTTTCCCCATTAGCTAACAGCAACTTACTAATTTGTGTATGCATTACATCAAAAGAAATTGGGTCTCCAAAGTTTAAAAGCTTATTTAGAAACAGACTTGGTGCTGTCTGATTACCTTAAAGGTCATCTAGTAAAACTTCATTTAATAACATGGAAATAGGTTTTGAACAATGATACATGTATAATCCAGTGGAACTCCTTGTCAGCTCCAGGAGGTGGGGAGTAAAAGGGGGTAGGGAGAGAAGGAGAATCATGAATCATGGAAAAATATTCTAAAGAGGAAAAAAAAGGAAAAAAAAAACTTGGTTTAACAGATAAGAAAACTGAGGGTTGTAAAGGGTAACTTTCCTCAACCCATAGAGCTATTGAGTTGCAAACTTAAGTCTAACTCCAAATCCAAATCCAAATGATATTTATAAAAATCAATGGATATTAATTAGGTTGAGAGGCATAAGGATTAATACAAAGCTAAGCCAAAAAAATCACCCTATTGATACTTAATGATTTATTAAAAAAAATTAAAATATACACTGTTTTTCCCTTATTTTTCATAAAAAATCTTTTCAAAAAAATTGACTATAACATACACTGCAGTTTTTTCCCCACATCAGTATTTTCCTTTGCCTTCTTTTAGATACAGTGAGTTTATATAGCATACATGTACATTTCAACCCTTATGAATATGTATAAACAGTTTTATATGCAGATACATACCAGTATGTATGAAATTAACACTGAATAATCTCTTGGCACAAGTCTAGACTTTAAATTTATAGAAATCTAACAACATTCACCCAAAATAATGTGTGTGTGTATATAAGGATATATATATATATATATATGTGTGTGTGTGTGTATATATATATATATATATATATAAAAGCTAACACAATGGAAGAAATTATTCATTTCTTACTTGTTAATATTTTACTTGTGACAGAAGTACTAAAGTTCAACACTGGCCTAATGTAGGAAAGTTTAATTTGCTAAGATCAGGATTTCTAAAATCTAACCAAAACTATTAAAAGGTGATTTAGGGAAGCCGTCTAGACACTAAAAAACTAAATTAAACAAATATCCAAGGCTGGACTCCTGAGGTCTCAAATGAAATTGCCTCAATCCTAAAAATTACAAACTTAGCATGTGTATTTGGGGAATTTAAATAAACCCTATTAAGTATTGAACATGACAGACCTAGTCTTTGCCAACCTACATGGTTTTTTATACCACCAAAAGTAAAAAAAAATAAATTAATGATGGGTAAGACCTCCCCACTGATCTTGAATGTTAACCCCCACCCCCCAGCAATTAAAATATCATATTGGGAATAGTAAGTAATCAGAATTTACCAAGCATCAGTATGTGATAGCCACTGAGAGTATAAATACAAAGATGAGAAAGCCATTGTTCTAATGTAGCTTCTAACTCTAATCAGGGAATACAACACACAAATCAGGTACTAGTGGTCAGGGAAGAAGGTTCTGATCTAGATGGCCACAAGAATAGTCTGTCAATAGTCACAGGACAATAGTAGGGCATCCCTTTCAAGAGCAATGGTAGTCTTAAGTGGAAGAAGTGGGTGGCACTCATGTGGCAATGGGCCAGATGGCAATGGAGCCATATTGAAAATGCCCTAGTGTCCTGGTAGGTGGCTGGATAGCATGTCTAGCATTGTCTTGGACCAGACAGATGGGATAGATAAAATAAAATTAGCTCCTTTTATGATCCGAATTCAAGTTAGCTGATTGTTAAGTGCTTGAGCTTGCCTTATATGTTATCAGCATCTTCAACTATGTTTTCCTATTGGTGGTTAGGCAGACTTGCCCAAAGAATCACAGGGTCTCAACAATGAGACTTGGGAAGATGTAGAGGACAATTATGCTAAGATATATTTTCCCCCAGATAAATCTCTTAGACAAGGGTATCTATTAGAAAAAGGTAATTTATTAGACAAAAAATTAGACTAGACAAAGATAATCTAAGTAGACAAAAAAAACAAACAAGCAAGCAAGCAACAACCAAAAAAAAAATAACCTTGTCCTGTGTTTGGCAAAAATTCAAGGATTTTCCATTTTTTTTCTTTTTTGGTATCTTTAAAACTGTATAACTTGATTAAGGGATAATGGTACCCTAGCCATTTTCTTTCATACCATGGACAATAAAATAAATGTAACATACTACAAAATAAACAAGTAAGAATAATTTGGAGAAAGACGAAAACATTCTAGTTTAAAATAAGCCAAAAACTCTTTAAAATCATGTTTTAGAATTTATAGTTTTACTGATTATTTGATAAGCAAAGTCTAATTCCAGTTCTGTAGACCATCTATGGAAAACAATAGTCTGTCTAGATTAGGTGTCAACCACACAAGGCACACAGAGCCTACAACACTAAGTGGGACCAAGGCTGAATAGAATGTAACTGGAAAATATTTAGTAAAATTGATAAAATTCAAATAAGACATAAAATATTACATTTTAAAACTAAGTCATTATGCTGTCTATTAGGATTTTTAAGGATGGAGTGGTGGCCCCAGTTTCTAAGTTTGACACCACTCGTCTAAGATGATAGGGATGGTGATGTGAAAGAGAATAGATGTTAGAGTTGTTTAGGCATGTCAAGTCCTAATCATCCACATTAATGAAGTAGTAAGATGGTAGGGATAAGCAAAACTCTTTAAATCACTCAGATCATTTAAATTCTTAATTATGTTTTTCTTAGCACAGTATTAATGATAGCTTACATTTATATAGCACGTTAAGGTTTACGAAATGCTTTACATCCATTAGTCATCACCTTTGATCCTCACACGATCTTGTAAGGTAGGCAGTGCAAGCCTTATGATTGCCATTTTACAAATAAGAAAACTGAGGTCCAGAAAAATTAAATGGTTTCACCAGGGGCACACAGCTCTTAGGTAGCAATATCTACGCTTGGACCTGTACCTCATGACTCACAAGACCCGACTTTTCTTACTACATCATAACATGGAATCACCCTTCCTTAGCAGAAAAAGACAAATGATTCTTTGAAGTAGTCTGGAATCATGTTAGGTTTTAGAATCTGCTCTGATTTTCAAGGTAATCAAGCAAATAACCAACATATAAGTATTTCACAGTGTCTTGATTATGACTTTTCTGTATATAGGGATCAATTAGGGCATTTCTGGGAGGAAAGTAAAATACAAAATGCCTGCAAAGATTTTTTTTCTTCTCTGACACAAGCAGAAATAACTCCCCCCCCCCCCACCTTTTTTGATGTGGCTTTGGGAGTGGCTCCTAGCACCAAGAACACAGCAAAATATTCCTTACACACTCAGATCATTCCAAAGTGAAGTTGGATAGGCTTCCCTTAGTCCATGTGACCTCATGTCTAAGCTATTTCTCTCACACCCAATCACCCACCCATCCAGGCTGTTCTTAAGTACCTTAGGAAAAAAGCCATGTGGGAACTGAAATGCCCTCTTTCATTCACCATTAATCACACTGATGAAGAGGTTCCTGATGCCAAAATATTGCATGAATCAATTCCAATTAAATTTAGAATACTGAAAAAGAAAATAAGGCACCATTTTGCTCAGGTATCAAACTAAAAAAATATGCACAAAAAACCAACCTCACCTTTACTTAAAGAGAACATGAATTTGCATTCAATTGGTATTTCCCAAAGATTAAAAAACAGTAGCCACTCCAGAAAAGCAAATCCTGCCCCCTCTCATCCAGACTAATCATGCAAGTTCTTAAGTAATTTTATATAATTGATTTGTAACCACAGACACCAATTTATTTTCCAGTAACAAAAGTATTTACTTGCCATTTAACTTTACTGGATCACCCTCTCTCATTATTCATTAAGACTCAGAGATGATTTCTGTATCTATTGTATGAGGTCCTTGGAGAACCTCTTTCCAACCCAAGATGACATCCTATTCATTGCAAATCATCAGTGCTAGATTACCCTCTTGATTTCAAGAAATATCTTCTATGTAATAGTCTAATTAATCATTAAGTTGTGCTTGCAGAGAAGTCAAAATCATGTCAAGATAAAGAAGAGCCTGTAAGATGTCACCTTAGAAATTGTTCAGCTTAAGTAAAATCAGTATATACTCAACAGAAGACCTTTTGCAACACTTTTCAAAAAAGATGGGGAAAAAATCTTTAAGTTTTTGTGTACTGGTAAATGTTTAACAACCAGCTCTCAAAAAAAGTATCCAGGACACATTTATAGTTTAGTCCCACTTTAACATTTTCTTCTACGAATTTGCTGATTCCCTAATTCTCATACTGAAAATGTAATAATCAGGACAGTCCTGAGCTGGCCTCAGCATAGTTCAGTCTTTTAAGGTTGTTTGTTTGTTTTTTAATTTGAATTGCCAAAATATTCAACCATTCTTTTGAAAATCTGATGTAGCAAAAAAATATTTTTTACCTTATAATATAGTAAACATGTCAGTGGTACATGATAAATGCCCAACATTGGTGATTCCATCTTGTGGTAAACCATGCTTAACTTTTTGAATGGAATCTAGGAAGAATCACAAAGGCTCACCCTACTTCATTACTATAAGGGACCTGAGGGTCCATCTAATCTAACATTTTTCATTTTCAAATGAAGAAATTGGCCCAAAAAAGGGGGATTATGACTTTCCCAGTGTGATATAACCAGTAATTGCTGAGTACAACTTTTGAACTCAGACTTTTCCTGACTCCATATTTGAAAAAATACTATCCCTCTCCACTTCCTTCTTCTGTCCCCAGGAAAGTCATGTTGCAAGGGCAAAACCTGATGTCATTCTATTAAGGAAACTGAATGAATTTTAGCTCTTATGAAGAGTCAATTACTATGGATATTGCTTTTCCTTGAGTAAAAGTAAAAGAAAATAGTTTTGACACAGAAAGCACTTCTTGCTAAATATTTCCAGATTTCAGGACTAAAATCCATTTTACCAAAGTTTGATGAGTGATTCTCAGTAATGGCACTAAACATAAAAAAGTTCACGCTTCCACCAGTAATGGTTTAGTTTTAGTCCACTTTCTAGGAGGGGAAGAGATGCTAATATCTACAGCATACTGGTCAGTCCAGAAATGTCATGTTTTGAAAGCTTGCTTCAAAATCGTAATTACATATACATTTGTACTTGGGAATAACTACAGTTTCAAGGTTATAGTCTCAGAAAAAAATAAAAGCTTGGTTGAAAAGGAAATGGTACATCTAAATTACCTTAATAACATTCTCCAAAAGTAAAGTCCATCTGCATCTACTGACAACTCAAAGGAGTTTTAGAAAGGACTAAAAAAAGGGAGAATATAGTGTACATGTGTGTGCACATGTATACACATACACCCATTCCACATAAAACAAATTCTCTTATTTTTCTCCAAGAATAGGAGGAAGTATTTATAATAATTTACAAATTCCACAAAAGCAAGGTAGTCTATGATATTATAAGTTAAAACAAATACGAATAATGCAATTGGAGATCACTGCTCCCAAAGCCTTAATTTAATCCTTAATAAGCTATTGTCCAATTCATTCGCTATTACGATATTATGTATGGGTCAATGATGGTAGTTCCAGGCAAACAAAAGAAATCTTTATGCTCTATCTAGATGCTTTAAGGTACTTTATTCAATTTCTCCTGCATCCGGGGCAGTGTTCCTTACCTAATATGTATACATTTGCTGAATGTTATTCTGCCTTTGTTCATTCAGACCCCTCACTTGGCATTTAATTCCCAGTCCACCAGGGTATTCATGCTTGACAGCACTGATGCACACGCTGAATGCTTTATTTATGTAATGGTACAGGGAATGAAGCCATAAAGTGTATTAGACAATATCCTGTTGCCATTGGTTGGTGCCACAACACTGCTGACCCATATCTACAGTGGTGCCTATGTCCAGAATTTTAGAGTGGAACATATCATTAAAAGAGTAATAGGGACAACAAAGAAGGGAAAGGAATCTAAGAATGACACGTTTCTATTTTTTTTTCAAAGTAGAACTAAAAATTCTTCTTGTGCAAATTTCTTTTACAAAGTAAACTGTTGACTTTCTTTATGAAAAAGTTTCCTCCGTAATTTTTAAACTCCTCTATATTTGGGGTGGGAGCGTTAGGGAAATGCTTCATATATTGATTTCACTACTATAATAGACTTAGTCTATCAACACAGCACAAACAATCAATCCAGAAGCATTGATTAAGCTCTTCTTATGTGCCAGGCACTGTATTCTGTAACACAGTCTCATAAAATTGCCTGATAGAAGCCAACACGTATGAATTAGGAGCCAAGTCCAGGTCTTCCTAACTCTGAGAATCAGGATGGTGCTCTTCCCCCCCCCAAGCCATACTATATTTCAGTGTCTCTTTGCTGATTCCAAATTCTGCAATTTAATTTAACCAGAAATGATTAAGCTCCTACTATGTGCAAGGTGCAATGCTGGGTCCCAGTAACAAACATTTGACACCAGAGCAAACTCAGGCTAAACAAGAACAAGGAATCACACCCAGACACCCTGATTCTAAACCTAATATTCTGTCTACTACACCGCCTCTCTGTAAGTTGAAGAAATAAAATGATAGACTCTGGTGAGCCTAGGAAAGAGTTTTGTTTTGCTTTATTTACTGACAACTTCCTATTAGCTGAAACATAAATGAAAGAAAAAATGGGCATCAAACTTTAAAATGACTCTGATCAAGAATGAATTTTTATCCATAATATGGGAAGGGCAAAATGCTAGTCAAAAGACAATGACCCCTGACAGAGAAGGAAGTGAGTTGATCTAGAGCAGTGGTTCCCAAACTTTTTTGGCCTACTGCCCCCTTTCCAGAAAAAAATAATACTTAGCACCCCTGGAAATTATTTTTTTTTAATTCTAATAGCAATAGGAAAGATAAATGCACCTGTGGCCATCACTGCCCCCCCTAGATCGCTGCAGCACCCACCAGGGGGCGGTGGCACCCACTTTGGGAATCACTGATGTAGAATGAGAGTCATCTGAATATAGACAGCAATGCAGAGTAAGAAAAAGTACTCTTGACTGGCAGAAGTGTGACCTAAGTTAAAGTTCTCATGCATTAGATGATTTCCTTAATCTCTCCGAGTCTCCATTTCCTTATCTATAAAAGATGCTTTCCAAGGCTTCTTCCAGCTCAAAGGTTATCATCCAATGGCAGGACTCAGGCTCTCATTACCTCTCACCTGGACACCTTCAAATACCCTCTTAAAGTTCTCAATGCCTCTAGCTTTACCTGGCTCCAATCCATCCCTACATACAAAACTGCCAAAATAACCTTCCTAATCAATAAGTCAACAAACACATTTTAGTGCCTTTTGTGTGCCAGAAACTGCACAGGTCACTGCAGCTAAAAAACATACTGATGTTCAGGGATGGTCAAAGCCCCTTGAACTGGTCCTTAAGACCCTGTGTAGTATGTCCCCATCTCGACTTCACTGGTTTAATCACATGGCTCTGGATTATGGGTTGAGAAATCCTTTGTAAATCAACTAATACAACTCTCTATTCTCTGCAAAAACATGAATCACTGAATCACAGAATTGGATTGGAAGCTTAGGGGACAATAAGTCCAACCTGCACATATTAAATAATCCCTTTTCACCAGCTCTAATACAAGTGGGGAAAGTTTTTTGGGGAAGACCTCTAGGGAGAAGAGCCCTCCCTGTATCTCCCATTCTATCTTGTGTCTGTTCTCACTGTTTCAAAGGTTTCCCTCAAGCCAAGGAGACATTTCCTTCTTTGCAATGTCTAATCAATGTCCTTAATTCTACCCTGAAAGGCCAAGCAAAACAAGCCCATAGCCTCCTTTCCATATCCACAGCTCCTCAAATACTTGAAGACAGCTAGCACATTTCCCCCAAATCTCTTCTTCCCCAAGTCCATCATCACCCTTTTCTGCATCTGGTCCTCATATGGTCATTAACAGGAGTTTTTTCATCATGCTGGTCATCTTCTTCTGGATAATCTCCAGCTGAGCAGTCATTCCTTTTTTTTTTAAAAAAAAAAACCTTGTCTTCTATCTTAGAATTGTTACTAAATAACGGTTCCAAGGCAGAAAAGTGGTAATGGTAGGCAGTTGGGATTAAGTGACTTGCTCAGGGTCACACTGTTAGGATCTGTGGCCAAATTCAAACTCAGGACTTTCTGTCTCCAAGCCTGACACTCTATTCCACTGAGCAGTCATTCCTAAAATGTAACATCCAGAAATGGATATAAAACATCAGAAATTGTCTAAGCAGGGCTAAGGACAGTGGGACTTTCACCTCCCTAGTCCTGAACACTAGGACATGTTTAATGAAACTTATGATTGCATTAACTCTCTTAAAACTAGAAGAGGATGACAGATGATGCTTAGGACCCTAGAGATCATCCAGTCCAACCCCCTCATTTTAAAGATGAGGAAACTGAGGCTGGAGGAAGTTAAGTGGCTTTATACTGATCCTTGCCTGTTCCTATAGTTCCCTTTATTATAAAAGTATATCTGATGTCATTTAAACAATTTTGACTATCTGTGCCTAGGAGTACTTTGTAAAGGGATGAGAGGGATTACATTACAATCATTAATGAACTGAATGAAGAGTTAAAGAGAAGCCAGGGAACCACGGGAAGAACATCCATCCATTCATTCATTCAACAAAAACATACTAGAGACTATTATATGCATAACAATTTAGAAAATCATACCAGTATTATTTCTGGGTGAACCAGAAGCAATTAGAGAAGATATATAGGAAATATGACATCAACAGTATTGTTTTGTTTTGTTTTAAATCACTTTATCTTGAATTTTCTCATACAACACAGGCTAACAAACAATAATGTTGCAATATTTAGAAGATATTTTTGAAGACTGGGATCCACAATCTGATCTCAATCAAATGATTTGTAAAGGAAGCAGTATGGGTCAGTGGTAAGAGAAGTCATGGAGTTAGGTAGACACTGCAAATCCTATCATTCATTATTTGTATTTTGTGGGGCAAGTTGCATATCCTCTCTGGGGTTCAGTTTTGCACTCTGTAAAATAAGGGGTTGTATGAAATCTGTTTGTAGGATCTCCTCATCTATTTCTCAGGCTCCTAGGTTTTCAAAAGTCTAGGGTTACTAGCCTAATCATGACATCATTTCACATTCCAATATGTTTTAGATGAAATTTTGACTATAAATTTATGCTTCTAGGATCTCTCCTCTCCAAACACTCTCAGAGTCCTAGATTTTTTAAGTGCTGGGGTGATTAATACAATTATGACATAACTCTACATTCCATATTTATTGAAGGGAATGAACATTAAATGTCTCTGGCTCAAAGTCTATGTTTCTACACAAATAGAGAGCAATTGATTGAGGGGGAGAGAGAGGGGAGAGAGAGAGAGAGAGAGAGAGAGAGAGAGAGAGAGAGAGAGAGAGAGAGAGAGAGAGAGAGAGAGAGAGAATATGTACTGAGGTGCCTGATACAATTCTGATACAAATTCCATATTCCAATATATTATTGCATAATGTTTTCCAACACTTGCAGTTTTCAATCTTGGCCAAAACCTGTCTAATTCTAATTGTCCTCTATTATAGCTCTGACAAATGAAAGAGAAGAGCCAAGGTAAACGTAATGACTTCCCTGACATCTTCATCAAGAATGAAGCTTGACAGCTTGAACCGTTCCAGCATGAGGAGACCATCCCTAATGAACTGAATTGAAAGCAAAATCATCTAAGACACAAGTAAAGCATTCTTACATAAAATCCAATGATACAATAAATAAAATCATTCCAAAAGTCTTTCTCTGCTAAGGTAATAGAGAAAACTCTGTCCTCTGGAATTTATTCCTGTGTGCTTGTTTTTTTTTTTTTTTTTTGCTCTTCTTTGTTAGGAGAGCATATTCGAAGTGAGGCTGACAGAATCAATAAGAATTTAAGTTGTGTTTTTTTGTAGTCTGGGTTTCACATCACAGCGACACCTTTAATCAAAGATGTGGGGGCCTCTGTGACATCAGGACATCTTTATCTAGAATACAGAGGCAGCTTTTATCGAGCTGAATTAACAACTTCAGTGAAATAATTAGAACAGCAATACAAAATGTCATGGGTAAAATGATTTGGACACTTGATCAGTCTCATAAAAGTATGCATTTAATCTACACATCTTACAAGATATTTGACAGGATTATGTAGTCAAATGACTAAAAGGATATAAAGTTATTGAGAATTGAAGAACAGCTGAATTATAACAATAGCAAATTTACATAGTTCTTTTTTAAGTTAGCAAAACAGTTTTAAGTATAGAAATCTTAACTAATTCTTAAAGGAACCCTAGGTCATTAAGTAATCCTATGCAGCTAGCACATTGCATTTGTTATTATCCCCATAATACAGATAAGGAAACTAAGGTTCGGGGAGCTTATGGACTTATCTATGATCATATAACAAGTAAGCATTATGTGAGAATTTATTTTTCATTTCCTGTATTAATTCTCATATCAGGCAGAGCTCTAGAGCAGGAAAACTCTAAATCAATTCCAGTATATTAGGGAGAATTACTGTGTATTTCTGTGAAGTCTGAGATCCATCTAGTCTACTGCTTTTTGTTTCTTTGTCCTTAGGAATCTCAAGGGATGTCTTCCATTTTAAAAAGAATTTGGTTAATAAATGAAAGGGTCTAGGGTTCTTTTCTTGAGTATGTGCTCCTTAGGATGTCAGTGTGGGGAGGGGTGGATAGTCTGATGAGTCCCCTCTTAATTAGTGGTTTGCCAATTAAGATGTCTTAAAGAGGTTGAAGGGGAAGGCTAGATGAGTTTCCCAAATTCTTTATTGATTAGGCTACCTGACCCAGCTTCCAGGCCTTCCCTGGTCACTGAAGAGGGCCATGGAGAACTACGTGTCACTTTGTTGGTTTGGATGCTGACCTAACCAATAAACAGATATACATTCAATAAATTGATACTCTTAACTCATAAATTAGTCTCTCAAGATAATTTTAAGTGTAACAAAAGAAAGTTAAATACTCATTTCCACTTCAAATCAAGCACTTTCTACAAAACCACAATGATCTTCAGAATTTAAGTCGATTTTTTAACCCCCTCACCTTCTTTGTCTTAGAATCAATACTAAGTATGGGTTCCAAGGCAAAAGAGCAGCAGTAAGGACAAATAATCGGGATTAAGTGACTTCTCCACAGTCACACAACTAGGAAGTGTCTAAGGCTAAATTTGAACTTAGGACTTTCCATCTCCAGGTCTGGCATTCTATCTGCTGGCCCATCTAGCTGCCCTCCTTTTATGTCCATTTTAAAGGCATTTCTTTGGCTCTATTCTAGGCATAGTACAAATAGCTAAATAGTATAATGGATGTAGTTCAAATACTTGTTATTTTTTGTGACTAGCCAAGTCATGTCTCTGCCTCAATTCCTCTACCTTGTAAAATGGAGATAATAATAGAACCTACCACCCAAGGTTGCTGTGAGGATACAATGAGATATTTATAAAGCCCTTTGCAAACTTGAAAGGACAATAGAAATGTTAGCTTTGATGACTACAAATGCTACTACTACTAGGTCAAATTTGGCCTCAGAAACTTACTACCTGTGTGACCCATGGCAAGTCACTTCATTTCTGTGTATCTCAATTTCCTTAACTGTAAAAATAGGACTTACCTTCCTGGAGTGTTACAAGAAGAAAATGAGATAATATTTAATGGGCTTAGCTTAATAGTTGCAAATGTTTTAAATCCTTCCCTGCCACTAGGATGACTACCATAACAACCAAAAAAAAAAAAAAAGCCCATTGTCCACTCTCAAAGGGAGCTTACATGAAGTTCTCCTAGAAGAAGGAGGACCATCACCAAGCAATGACTAAGCACCTACTGTTATTCTGGGCACTGAAGGTAGAAGATGGCCAGTGTAGGATGTCCATCTTTAACAGAAATCACAATATTTCTTGAATACTCCAAAAAATTCTCCATCTCCTAACTGTTTTCACTGTCTGTCTCTCATTCTCTGTCCACTCCTCCTCCTCCTCTCTGCCTCTTGGCTTCTCTGGCTTCCTTCAAGTCTTACCCACTCACATTTTCTGCAAGAAGTCTATTTTCAGCGCCCCTCAAACTTAATGCCTTCCCTCTTAGACATCCCCAATTGATCTTGCATTTAGTCTGTATGTAGCTGTTTGCAAGTTTTCTACTCCATCAGACCACGAGGTCCCTGAAAGTAGGGATTATTAGATTTTTTTTCTTTCTTTGTATACCTAGCATGTAGCACAATATTTGGCAAGAAACGGGTGTTTAATAAATTCTGACAGTTTAAGAAAATGAAATTCTGAACTAATTCCATAAATTACTGAAGCTAGAAGAGACCTTGTTAATCACCTAGTTTAATCACTTAGTCTGAACATGAGGATATTCATATAAAGTTAGTGACCAGTAACTCCATTACACCACGCTACTCTTATACCTCCATAAATTTCATTTGAAATATAATAAAAGGGGCAACTAGGGTGGCACAGGGAATAGAGAGCCAGGTCCAGAGAGTCAGGAGGACCTGGATTCGAATCTGGCCTCAGACACTTCCTAGCTGTGTGAGACTGGGCAAAGTCATTTATCCTTATTTGCCCCACTCTCAACCCTCTATCTTAAAAGGTTTTACAAAAGCAGAAAATGAGAGTTGTTTTTTAAATAATAAAAAATATAATATGTTTTGGTCCTCCATGTTTATCTGTTTCTCACAAGTGTTGAAAATGAAACTTAGGAGAGATTGCATTGGTAAAGAGATGGCTTCTAGTAATATTTAACTAGATAAACAAGGAAGGTTCCTGGTGTAGTACTGATGTAATAATCTGCCTTTACATAACAAGAAGTTCTCTGTCCAGATTCTCCATAAAGAGATATTTACTTCCTATAGACCAAAACTATACCATGCAACCAACATCCCAGGGGCCATAAGAAGAAAAGAAAAGGAGAAAAGGAGAAAAGGAGAAGAGGAGAGGAGAGAAGAGGAAAGGAGAGGAGAGGAGAGGAGAGGAGAGGAGAGGAGAGGAGAGGAGAGGAGAGGAGAGAAAAGAAGAGAAAAGAAGAGAAAAGAAGAGAAAAGAAGAGAAAAGAAGAGAAAAGTCAGCTTGGGCAACTTACTTTTGCCTAACCCTAACTGTCTAACCCTTGCCACTTTTGTCTTAGAACTGATACTAAGACAGAAGGTAAGGGGTAAGGGTTTGGGGGAAAAAGCACTTATGTATAGACACCAGAGTCAAAAACAACCCTAGAGAGAAGGCACCTTGCACCATCAATTATTTCCAATTATAATTCATACCAAAGAGAAGAATGACTTTGACATCTGAGCAAAACACAGAACTGTATTACACAAAATATAACCACTGAAATGGCTGAGAAAGTATATGTATAATTATATCAAAATAGAAACAGCAAATATTTCTAAAGTTCTAGTGACTGTTTTTTTTATTGTACAACTAATTGACTATGTTTTCTTTTTACTCTTAGGCTACCCTTATCCCTGTCTTTTACTGATATGAATCTTTGTTTTCTCAGCCCTTTTTAAAAAAATTAATTACCGAAAAATCTGAATGTGAGAACATAATTACCCATAGAAATAAAATCTGAACAATTACTTCCATAAAGCCCTACATATCAAAACATTGCTCTTTTTATTCGTTTAACATTCCCAACATGCAAAATTACATGACAATATGCATATTTGCCTATAATCACAGAGCCACAGGACAGCATAAGGCCTCAAGTAAAACACAACCAAAGACAATATGAAAACATTAAAAACCCAAAATAACTCCCTTGCACTGAAGTGTGAGAAAAAAAAAAAAGAAACATGAGAACATTTCTCAAGTCCTTTCCACATCATTCAAGTGGAGTTAGTCCATGACAATTTCTTCACATATTTATAAAGACTAGATTTCTGTTCCTAGGTCTCCTGATCCATTTAGCATCCTGGTTTCTAGATTGATCAGCTTGAATTTCAAACAGTTCAGAATATTAATGTTCTTCCTCAGGGCAGAAGAACCTTTTTCCTTCACTTCTGCCTAATCACTAGGTACAAAATTCCCAATCCTCTAAAAGTTTCCAATGGTTGGAATGTTTCTTTTCTTTGGGCAATCTCTTCATGAGTAGATTTGGGGGATTTTTTTACTTCCCAGAGCAGCAACAGTGGACAGTGGATAGAAAGTGGAGGACTTGGAGGCAGGAAGACTCATCTTCCTGAATTCAAATCTTGCCTCAGATAAGTAAGAGCCCTTAAGACCCTGGGCAAGTCACTTAACCCCATTTGCCTTAGTTTCCTCTTCCTCACTGATAAAATGCACTAGAGAAGGAAATGGAAAACCACTCCAATATCTTTGCCAGTAAAAAACTACATAAGGTCACAGAGAGTGGGACATGAATGAACAAAATCAACAATTTCTCAATTTTTTGTATTCTTTTCAACTTGTCTTTCCTTTCATCATCATTTCAACATAAAATTTCAATGGCCACCAGAAAATCAAAAAACTTCAGGGTCTGAAGGGACCTCATAGAGTTTTCAATGCGACTCCTCCCAGAGCAATAATGTTCTTCTGTACATTCTTTGATTTCTATTTTGCTTGAAAACCTATACTAAAAAAAATTGCTATGTGAAAAATCCTCTAGGTGCCACAGAGGATTAAAATGATGATCTTGGAGTAAGGAAGATGGGTTCAAATCTTGCCTCAACAACTTATTAGCTGCTTAATCATTTAACCACTCCTAGCCACCATCTGTAAAATGGGGATGATAATTAAAAAAAAATAAAATGGGGATAATAACATCCCACAGAGTTGGTGTAAGGATCAAATGGGATACTTTGCAAAACTTGAAGTGCTATATAAATGCTAGCAATCATTATTGTCCTACTCATCCTAAGCAGCTTATTTTATTTTTGGATAGCTTAATTGTTAGGAAGTTTTTCTTGACATCAAGTTGAAACCTGCCTCTTCTGTGACATCCACCCATGGCTCCTCATAATAGCAAAGTAGGATTCAGTTGACAGCAATATATGTGAAAGGCCCTTGCTTCAGTTTAATAAGAAAGAAATAAGAAATGCTACATGGGGGTCACATTATTAATACATAGTAGCCCACTGTACCACCAACCTCACGGTAGGATAAGATGTCAGAAAGCACAGTAGTTTGAATCCATAAGAGATTAAGGATGTGGGGAACAGTAATTTATCTCCATTTTTGTGGCATAATATCATGAGGACTACTTATTCTCTGAACACTAGCTGTCAATAGAAATTGAACTGCAGAAACCAGAAAGAGATGGGATAAGACAAAGGTTGCACACAGGTAGAAGTAATAGAGCTCTGATTAATGCTTTTCTGATAAAACACCTACACAATGCCAAAATATCTGGTCAATGCTTTTGGAAAATGTCAAACCAGCTGTTCGGCATCCTGGGGCAGAATGACTACATTTTACCATTTTTAAAAACAGACTATTCTAACTCTGAGCAGACACTGTTTGAGGTGGCTCCCACAGTTCTGAACTTCTAAACATAAATCTTTTTACACACACACACACACACACACACACACACACACACACACACACACACACAGTGTATACATTCTGGCTAAATTCTTAGAAGCAATTCAAAATATAGTAATATCTATGGACTGCCCTCACCATCCCAAAAGAAGCATAGAGCACCATAAAGTGGTAAATTGATAGAAAAAAATAGTGAGCGTTTTTCCCCCAAATAGTAATAAAATATTTTTAAAAACCTAATCCAACTTGGAATCAGCAATAATTCAGAGAGATTTTAATATAAAACTGCTCTAAGCCTGGAATGGGAGGTTTCCTAAGAAAACAAATAAGAGTATAGAGACAACTAAAAATTAATCAAATATGACTGACGATACAATGTTCTACAAATTCATATTCTCTCACTTCTGTAAAGAAGGAAAATAGATACATTTTCTAACCTCTTCTTTGGGGTTGAACAAGGTCATTAAAATCATGTAGTCTTCGATGTTGAAATTTTTTGTCATCTCCATTACCATTGTTGTTAATAACAATAGGTAACATTTCTAAGTTGTCACTGTGTATATTATATTGCTTTCCTTGTTCTATTTACTCCACTCTCCATCAGTTCACAAAAAAAATCAGCCCCAGCTTCTCTATATTCTTCACATTTGCCATTTCTTCAGAGCAGTAACATTATACCACATTCACATTTATCACAATTCATTAACCTGATTCCCTGGCCAAGGAACTATTTTGTTTTCAAGAGAAAGTACTGATTTTACAAATGTTGGGAACACTCCTATACAAACAAATAATATGCTCAGCATTTTTCTTATTCTGTGGTCTAATCCTACCTTTACCACTAATGCCACCTGAGCTTCACAGCCCTAGAAGTAGTAGGGGCCGACAAGATGCTCATTTTACAGATGAGGAAACTAAGTATCACAAGTCAGTGGCTTGCCCAAATCACAGAATTAATAAATAGCAAAGTCAAGATTTGACCTTCTCTCCCCAACTCCAAATCCAGTCCTTTTCTCCAGGCACCACTGGGCTTCTCCTTGAGCACTTCGAAATGATGTCCATAAGGAGCAAATAAAATAATGTACAGAAATCATTTTGAAAACCTTAGTCTACGTGATTATTTAATCATTCAAACAAATTCCAAAAGGACTTAACAATGTTCACTTGGCTCTGTTTAACTTAAAGGACCTAAAACCACAATTCTTTTTTAAAAAATCTCTACTGCAAATTTTTGCCTAATTTAGTCTGCCCATCTCATAAGTTAGTCAATGTCTAGGCTTCCAGTTATGTTATTTATTTACCTTTTCCTTACCACATAAGAAAGTTGGTTCTAGGCATAGGAATAATCTCACTGCAGGGCATTTCAGTGAAAAGACCCAGAGATCCAACCAATCAATACAAATAACAATATTTCCTAACCCCTAAATCAAAGCTGACACGATAACTCCTGTGGAATTTTTAGCAGCGTTGTTGAGAGAAACATAGCAGGCAGTGAAATGGTACAATTATTTTCAAAGTCCAATTAAGGCCATATGGCTGATGGGAAGCTTCATAGCTTCCACAGTCTTTGAGGCTGCATTACCAGATAGCACCCCCACCTCCCACCTCCCACCTCCCTATTCCCGTCACAAAATGAAAAGAACAACAGACAGTGGCAGGTCTGATGAAAAAGCATACTTTTACTTATGAGAAAGCTGGTATGGAAATACATTGCCCATAGATTAGACCAAAAGCCTGTAAATGAACACCTCCAAGGAAAACACTGGGGGTCAGTCAAGGAAACCCCAATTCCTGGGGTTACAAAAGGACATTCTGGTGATGTGGATTATCAGATTTTAAGAAAAGAGAAACTCTTTTTGGATGGTCTGAGTTGGAAACACGAATCATTTCTAGCCATGTTTAGGAACAGATTGTGGTAAAAATTCTTAAAGGGATTTAAAATATGTTCTTCTATTGGGTTAGTAATTAACTGTCACCCCAGAGTATGTTTAAGTCAAGAACTGTATGAAGAGAAATTCTCCACAAAAGCAGAACAATGAAAAATTCTACAACCCCTTCCAAAATGATGAAACAAAAGGGAAAGAGAAAAAATGCTGTAAACCCCTTCGTTTTCTATTTGGGTTTGAATTTTCTTGTCTATTTGGGAAAGGAGAAGGATCTGTTGTTTACTCATTCATGTTGGGAATCATCAGGTTGTTTTCTTTAAAACACACCCACGCAGATCCCAACACCATCCCTATGGTTTGAATAGCAATTTCCTTCACTTTTTTGCCCTCCTAAGTATTTCAGAGACTGAAAAATACTGACAGGATTGTTCTCTGTACATTGGGGAGTCAAACCCTCGGATGCAATAACATTTTTCACGCAGATGGATGTCGGCATCTCCAATGATCTGTGCGGCATCCTATCGCCACAGGAGCACCTGCAGTCTTACACTGTCCTGCTAAGGCATTCCTGAAAACACCTGGGCAAGCTGTTTACTTAAAAACTATATACTGGAAGAGATAAGGGATAATTAGCAAATAAAACTATTCCTGGCACTCTCTCGACATTAGTGTGTACCAAGCTGGCACCTGGTAAGGGGAGCTGCTAGATGTGATAATTCCAATTTACACATTCAGCACAACATTCTGTCTGCCTGTCAATTTGAAACAGTTTCATATTCAGTGATAACACAGATACCCCAAAAGAATGCCATGCTGAAATGCTGACGCGAGTTTTCAACATAGCCAGCAGACCCTCTCCCTTGGACCAGCTGCGGCTACCTTCTTCACTCTGAGGACAACTGTTGGTTGTGCATTTCCTTTCTTCTAAATCCTTCCCCCCACCCCAGAAAAAATAAACAAATTAAACTTTCACTGGGGAAATTTAAAACATCAAATCCCTGAACAGATTAAGTACAGATATAATTTCTTAAATATTTTGCACAGCAAGGAAAATAATTTAATGAAGTAGGATTTGTTATAATTCTATTTTTTCTTGTTATACAGTACGTATAAGCTCCCAATATTATCAAAATGGATTTTTCAGCTAAATGTACATTTCCATCCTAAAATGTCAAAAAGAGTGAGAATACAATACATATTCTGTGATTTTTTGGTAATTCAGAATATCTGAAAATATTAAACAAAAAAAGAAGAGTTTTTCATGTCTTTTTTAAAATTTCTTCTACCTAATGCATTTTCAAGTAATTATACTCTGAATAAGTATAAAATTAAGTTTAGACAACATACTATTAAGAAGGCTTGGTTACAAATTAAAACTACTTTATTTACTCTCAGATCATTTCCTTCACTTTTTAAAGAGAACTATAATGTAATAGATTTGTGTTTAAACCAATATACCAGAAAATCAGTCATCCAAAAAATAAAATTCTTCTCTTCAAAAAAAAGTCACAATAGGAAGTTATACATTTATTTCCTTTTTAAAAAAGTATTCTTTTTTTTTTAATTTTGAGTTCCACATTCTCTCCTTCCCTTAATTCTTCCCATATGCCTCTCCATACCCTGAAATGGAGCTATCTGATATAGATTTTACATTGTGCATTTACAATGCACTTTTTTTAACCCTTATTTTTTTATCTTAGAATCAATATTAAATATCAGTTCCAAGGTAGAAGAGCAAGAAAGGCTAGGCAGTTGGGGTTAAGTGACTTGCCTAGGATCATACAGCTAGCAAGTATCTGAGATCACATTTCAGCCCAGGACCACCTGTCTCCAGCCTGGCTCTCTATACAACTGAGCTACCAGGCTACCCCCCAGCTCTTATTTTTAATAAGGCTGTCAGTCAAAAATGTTCACAGTGCCAGATTCTTATGTTAGTAAAAGTTTAAGGGAAAGAGAAAAGAAGGGGACAATCCACACAAGAATTTAACACAACTGAAAACAAGAGAGAGAGAGAGAGAGAGAGAGAGAGAGAGAGAGAGAGAGAGAGAGAGAGAGAGAGAGAGAGAGAGAGAGAGAGAGAGAGAGAGAAGCATTAGTGATTAAGCAGAGTAATACTCTAATTTTGGTTTGGTCTGGTTTTTTAAGAGGTCTGACATAAAAAGCAACCCCTGAATCAGTAAAATGTAAACTAATAAACTAATAATAGTGCTCCAGCTGAGTGACCACAGGCAAATTACTTAAACTCATCTGTAAAATGGGGATGACAACAGCACCTACTTTCCCAAGGCTACTGATTAGATCAAATGAAATCAAAACTCTACAGCACTTAGCACAGTGCCTGGCACATAGTAAGCACTCCATAAATGTTAGCTATTATTATTATTGCTTATTAACTTCTCAATGCTTCAGGAAGCTCTTTAGGACCAATTGTAAAATCCATTGTCAGTTTGTACTGGTAGAAGGAGTTTCATTCATCACAAGGAATTCTCTATAGCAATAAAATCAGAAAAAACTTCCTCTCCAAAAGATACATAAACAAAGGACACTGATATTAACAATATTAATGAAGGCTCAGAAACCAGAAAAAAGCCCCAAGAAAATTGGGAGGAAGTTGCAGAAAGGCAAATTCCAAGCTTAAAGTGAGGAAAACTCCCTCACAACCAAAGCTATCTAAATGTGGCCTGGACTTTCTTATGAGGTGATGAGTTCTTTCAAAGGGGATCCTTAAAAGTGAAGATTGGACGATAATGCTCAGATATGCTAGAGAGGGCAAGTATTGTTTAGGTAAGGGCTCATCAACATGGTCTTTGAGTTTCCTGAAAGCTCTGAGGTTCTGTTTTTCAAAAGCATAAACTGACTGAAGGAAATTTCAAATGAAAACTTTTTAAAAGAATACTTAGCTAAGTAATGGTATTATCAATGAAATAGGTACCTATCACCTATCAAATTCATTTGAAGGACAAGATCCATGAGTGCATAATTTCTGATGGATTTAAAATGCAATATATCCTCATGCAACCAGGCAACATTTTGACACAAAACTATGAGAATCTAGTTTAATGATAAACCAGAGTTGGTTTTTTATCATCTACTGTTTTCACTTTTATATTTGTGATATTTTAAATATATCTTTACAACATGTGATATGCTCTTAATCACGTTTTACTGTGAAAATGGAAAGAACTCTATAGCACAGAATTTATAACAATGGGAATTCTTGTAAAAAATTAAACTTTTAAAAGGTCTGATGAACATTTTAATGGAAAAGAATTAAAATGTTACCTTCTGCTTTTAGATAATTTTTCTTCTTACAAATGCTTTAGGAGCTAGTTACTAAACGATGGAGGGAACTCAACTACTATTCCCTCAAAGTAATAAGATAATGTGATACAAACAATTTTTTTAAAGCAGAAGCCAGAGTTCAAACAATAAATGTGTTGCTGTATTTTAAAAAATAAAATAAAATACAAACTAGCTTGGTATTCATTAATCAACTTTCATTTTAAATTTACATTAGTCATTAGTTCTCATCAGTGAGACATCATGAAGTTCTGTAAGATAAAGGGAAAAATTAAATTTGCCAAAACTTAATGAGATTGTTCATTAAATATCTCAATAAAATAAGAAGGTAACTTAGTAATCAGAGACAGATTTCTATTTTCAGTAATTTTTCCTTCAAAATTAATGAACATTACAAAATAATGTTCCAATAGTTGTGCTATTTCTTTAGCTTAATTTCTACTATAACCTTTATCACAGCTGGAATTTATTTTTATCAGACCTTTACTTGCATAGTCATCAATTTCTACACAGCAAACATCAACTATCATTCATTTCCAAAATGTGGATGGAATCATTAAGAACTAATCAAGATGTGTATCTTCAAATTACTCCTAAGGAAGAATCCATTGTAATGTTGGCTAGTTGAGATTAGGGCTTTTAAATTCTCCTTTTTTGGTGGGCTCCAAAACCAGAGATTTTATGCCTCTCCTCCAGCTCCCCAAAGAGAAAACTCCAAAGGATAGTTTTGCCAAGATTCTGAAATTACCCTTTAGATTTTAGGAAACCCTGAAAATTTAGGTGGGGGGCACTTTTAAGAACAAGAGGTGACTAAAATGGATAGAACTAATAAATGTTCATAAATTTTGGCAAACAGAATGGCTGGTATTGGTGATACTTAAAAAAACGTTTCAGTAGTTTGAGCAGAAGCAACATTTTTAGTGATTAATGGAACAGGGACAGATAAAAGAAAAAGGAAACACTATATTGATAGCTTGAAGGAGCAGAAAGTTTTCTCTAAGATAGGGAGAAATAAGACTGTTTAAAGAAAAGAGTCATGGATCCAAAAGGGAAAGAAAGACTAAATATGGAAAGAGGTAGGAAGGGGAAATGAGAGTGGTATATTACTCATTGAAAAGGATTCTGGAAATGTCTAGAAAAGATTAGAACACTAGTATAAGTGCAGAAGTTAATACTGGAAAACAAGAGGGATAACAGCAACATTATTTTGTGATGAATAATGTTTTTAATAGTGCTTCCTCAAAACTGATATTGGTCAAACAACACAGAAACACATGTGATCATTCTGAAGACAAGTGAGACCAAGCACATCAAATCTGGTTTCTGATGACTCAACTGCATTACTGTACGATCTAAAAGCAAATACATATATTCTTAGATTTTTGCTTCAAGAATATACACAAAATCAACAATTCCTAGAATCACAGGATCTCCGTGATCTTTTCAAGATACTTCTAAACAGCAAAATTTTAACAGTTTCTAGGTACAGGCAAATGGTCCTATATTCCCAGAGTTGCAGCTTCTCATAACTTGTTAAATACTGAATGAAAGTGCACAGAAAACACTAAATGAAGATGGAACACTGAGTCAATCTGCTATTAAGCAAGAATGGGTCAGGCAGAGCACACTCCACTCTGATCTGATTTTATGGAGAATGCTATATATCTAGCCACACTTTTCCCACCTACTACAGCTTTCAATCCCTAAATCTTCTGGTCATTGCCAATACTTTTTTGAGGACAATAAATAAAACGCCTTTGCTAAGGAAACAGAACAAAGTTCCCATCTGGTAAATAATTAAGTCAAAATAAAAAATAAATAGTCCTCACTGGTTCACTTTTTTCCTGAAAGGGTTCATGAATAAAAGCACAATTTGAAAAGTGTGGAGTATATGAGATTAGTGATACATTGGGCTTTTTGTTTTTTTGTTTTAATTTTGTTGATAAACGTTTCTTTCATTTAAAAAAATAGGGAAACCACTTCTTGGTACTACTCTGTAATCTACCAATCAATTAATCAAAAAGTATTAAATAATTATTATATGCCAGGTATATAAAGGTATGTAAAATTGTATGGAATGTCAACGCATGGTCTGTATTTGTAATCTCAATGCCCCCAAAAAGTTACTTGCATGCTGTGAGGAGGTAAGGGGGAAAGAAATAGTTTTATTTGTTGTTGGCCAAAGTGAAATTTTGTAAGGGCAAGGAATTCCCACTGCAGAAACACCTTCCAACAACCCAAAGCTAGGACCCATCAATAAGATGTAATCTTAATCACACTCAACTTCACTATAACATGCTAGCTATGTCAGGTACCCAATAAATATTTTTATATTAAAATTGAATATTAGAAATCCTGCATCTTTAGATAATGGAAAGAGGCACAATTTGCTCCCCTGAGCTACATTCTACTGAAATGTACAACCACCCTCTCCCACCCAACTCCAGATTTTGGATACTAAGAGCTTATTTGTTATTCTACTTGAAAGAAAAGGGGCCTCTAGAATGTTTAGTAGCTCCCCATAGAGGATGTGTAGAAAAATAAGCACAAGTTACATGAGATGAAAAAGCATGATGGGTGTGAACTGCAACCAGTGGAAGTTATCCCTGTGTCCTGTCTCAAGAGTTTTTAATAGGACATAAGTAAGGGTTTAAAAAAAGAGAGAGGATCATATTTAATAAAAAGTTGCCACCTTATAACATTATAATGCTCCCCCCATAACATTCTGTTTATTCCACTAACAACATCTAAAATGTTAAGTGGAGGAAAACCTACCTCTGATGACAGTGTGATAATCTAAGATATAAAGGAAACTGACAAAAACAGAGAAGGTTAAGAGCCATTCTACAATGAATGAGTGGCCCCACATCATGAAGTATTTTGAAAGGGACCCTATCACGAACACTGTGAAAAACCATTTCAAAGAATAGAATTATAAATTTAAACCATCATGATGTTTCATCTCACATCTGTCCAAAGGGCAAAACATACAACCAATGATATAGTGACTTCTTGGAAAACAAGAAGAAACTCATTAGTGGTGAATGCTAGACTAAATTGTGATAGATTACATTAATATTATAAATATAATAAAATATTACTGTGTCCTAAGAATGAATGAATTCATAGAAAAATGGGAAGACTTGTATCAACAGATGCAGAGAAAGCAGAAGCCAGAGAATTATACACATACAATAAGGTAAATTTTAAAATATTGAAAGGTATCAGAATTTAGATTAAATGGAAAGTCCAGTCTTGGCTCTGGAAGGTGGGCAATGAAAAACATGCCCCTCTTCTCTATAGAGAAGTGGTAGACTGGAGTTTACAGATGTGGTCACTGAGTTTGTTTTGTTGAACCTGTTTTGTCACAAGAGATGGATCTATAGTGAATGGGATACTCTAAACTGAGCCGGGAATAAAGAATAAAAAAGGATCAACAAAACATTACAAAATAAAATAAAATAAAAGCATCCACACTTATATTTTATCTTCTCTAAGCATTAAAAATTGTATGTTAAGAGCAAACTATCTTATTCATGATATCACTGGAACCATTTAGGGGACCTTATCAGGGAAGAGTTTCAATTTTCTATCATTCCATTTTAACTTGCCTAATCAGTTGAACAAAAGTACTTTATGTAAAATGATTCCTTTAGTTGCCTTAGCTACAAATCCCTGCAGTATACTATAATTGAAATCTACTCACGTAAGTTAGGAATAATTAGGACCCCAAATTAAGCCAAACACAAAGTTAATTCAAATAGTCAGCTGCTGTCATTTAAATGGTTACGGGTTTTATTGTTGCTTAACATTTCTGAATGCTTTTTAATGCACTTTGTTCTCCTCTCACTGTTTAGTAGTTTGTACTCCAAATAGAAAGGGGAGCAAGAGGCAAAAACTCACCAAGAGCTTGGTTTTTTGAGTCACACCTAGATCCCTTCTTTTGGCATTAAAGGCTTTTTTTTTAGTTATCTTTTCTATCAGTCAATTAACAATACTGTTGAGAGAATGGAATGACTGCTCTCAATGACTAGCTTTATGGTAAATAAGACTAGGATCACAGCAACTATTCCATTAATGCAAAAAAATAAATAAATAAAGAGACCCTTTGAAAGCTTCCACTGGGAGTGTCTCCATTTGCTTAAATTCTAAAACAAAGCAAAGGATTAGAAAGCCTTCCTGTGGCAAATAAATAAAAGGGTTAAAGTAAAGTGCCAAACTGGAATCTAACTGTTACTAGATTTTACAGAACAAATTCTTTAAAACTCCCAGCAGAAAAAGAACCTAGAGAGAGTAGGAGGCGTCTGAGAGTAAGGGAGGGAATTAAGTGGGAGGCAGGGTTTGGGTTCATGTGTTTGTTTTTTTGTACTAAGATTATGTGTGTTTTTAAAGCATGTTTAAAGGTTCTGTGTGCTTTGTGTTTCTAGGTGTAGATCATATGTAGGTCAGAGTTACACTGAGTCTGCCCCTCTAATAACATAGGATTATTTAAAATACAAATAAGGCTCACATAATAAAAGTAGGTTCAACCTGAAATTCTGCTGAACATAATTTAATAATAGGAATCTAAAATGAACACACTAATAGACAATTTCTCAGGTTGTCAAGTGTATATTATGTTAAATAATGTTTATAGAGAATAATTTTGCTGAAACCATGAATTACTTTGACCTAGTCTACATTTTCAAACATACTTTTAAAATTAGGCAAATATACACTACCTTTAATACAGTATATGTTACACGTGTTTGTATAATACATTTCTAGCATGTGATTTCTTTAATATATAGTATTATGGACATGTATAATACTATGTACACTCAAAGTAGATTATCTATAATATGTATTATTGTAAATGTATGATAATATATATAAAAATACATCTCGAATAGTATGTGATATCAATACATAGTATTATGTGCATATGTTAATAATATATACACATACCTCAAAGTAAATGGTGTCTGTATTATGTATGTGTGTTATAACATATACATAGACATTTATGAGGTTGGGATGGGGTATACATATATTTTAATTAAAAACCTAAGTTAAATCTATTCTCTGGGGAGAGAGACAGACAGAAAGACAAGCCAGACAGAGATAGACAGAGACACAGAGAGAGGGAGAGAGAGAAGGGGGGGGAGAAAGAGGAAGAAAGGGGGAGAGGGAGAGGAAAAGAAGGGGAGAAAAGAGGAGAGGAGAGGAGAGGGAGGGAGGGAGGGAGGGAGAGAGGGAGGCAGAGAGAGAGAGAGAGAGTGCCAGCCAATATTTAATTTTTCCTTTAAAGAGCTAGTGAGCTACATTAACTTTACTAGGATTTGAATAGGATCAAACTCATACATATTCATACTTGAGAAGGATTGTATTCAATAATTCACTAAGAACTACAAGTATTATGAAAATGATCCAAGAAGCCTTTCCTGATTCCCCCAGTGGTATCTTCTCCAGCTTTCTGGATCTCTCCTTTGCCCTTACCCCTTTCTACCACAAAATGTTCTATTTGTTTGGGGTCGGATTCCTTTCCCTAACCCCTAACAAATGACAAGCTTCTTGAGAACAGAGATTATGTCATTTTTCATCTCTTAGTTCTTAAAAATCTACCTCAGTGCATTGCACATAGTAAGCATTTAAAAAAAGCTTGATGAATTGCATTGAATAAATCGTGTGTGTGTGTGTGTGTGTGTGTGTGTGTGTGTGTGTGTGTGCATGCAGACTTTGTGTACTGTAGTTTCCTTCAAATGAATGAAAGCTGCTGGAAGAAAGATTTTTTTTTTTGATCTTTGTATGTCTAATACCGAAAATAAAGTAAGGTCTTGTTGACTGGCTGAAATGAAATGAATTTATGCTGAAATACACTGGGGCAAGAGCATCTGATTTATAATCAGCAGAATCATTTGGCAAGTCACTCAGTGTCTTTACCTAAAAAAAATGATGGGAATTGAACTAGATGATTTCTATGGCTCCTATCTGTGATCTAGCTATAACCTAATTTGGGAATAAAATAAGTAACTTCCACTCCTAAAAGGAAACAATAAAATCCTTTGCTTATGTGTAGCATTACAAAGCTGAAAAGTAGCAGATGACATATTATGCTAATAAAGCAGGTCTTTAGCCGCATCTACTTTAAGTGATATTTTGTATGCTCTAAAATTCCACATCACAAATCACCAGCTTGTCCTCCAGTCTATCATTCACGTTGGACAAGAGATGAATATTAAACAATACAGACGTATAAATGACACTTTTTTCTGTTTCTTATAAACATATTCATCTTGAAATCAGTATAATGCACAATCACTTTTAAATAGCCACAAAAAATTCAGTTTCCCAAACAACATATTACAAATATATTACTGGGCTCTAGTCAACTTTTTCTTTTGATATCTTTAGAAAAAAGAGGAAACACCTAGAATAAAAGGAAAAGAAATGTGATCAGAAGTAATGATGTATATACAGTGTTAGAAGAGAGAATAGTCATTTAAAAAACAAAGGAAAGAAGGCCAGTGTGTACAACTGACCACAAAAATGATCTGAAATGGTTGCTAGATAAGCAATTTAGAATCAGCCATGGGAAGGTTAGAGATATGTGGAAATGTAAATAAATTTGACATATATACATGAATAGACATATCTATACATACACATATATAAATTTAACTGAAAATTAGGAAAGATCTTTTACAATATAGCTAAACAGCTGGAAAGATAAAAGATAAGTTAGATAAAGCAAATATTAAGTATTTTACTAAATACCAGGCACCATGTTAAATATTGGGGATACCTAGACAAGTGAGGTGAGAGCCTAGTCCCAGGCAAGAAAAGGTCATAGCTCATCTATTAGACATCCATCTGTTCTTAAAGGACAGAACATTGTCTGTGAAAAGAGCACTGTATTTAAAGACAGAGGATCTGGTTTTGGAAATTATTTCCTATGGGAACTTTGGCAAGTCACTTGACCTCTCTGGATCTCAGTTTCCTCTTCTGTAAAATGAGAGGATTGGCTTAGATGATGTCTAAGAATCCTTATAGATTCACATCTATGATCTCTAAGGATCTTTAATGGAATCTGCCATTTACTCAATTAAATGACATAACTTTCACCAGTGTCAAATAATCATGGGCAGCATCTATCTCGAGAGCCACACCAGTTTGTCTGGACTAAGCTCTTCTGTGGCATGGGTTAGAAGAGACTATTTTAGTAGAGGGAAATATACTAGTCAATACAAATATTTCTTGAGCTTGAAACCAGTGACTAGCAGCAGCTTGTCAAAATCACAATCTGCTTTGAATACTGAGCATATCCACTTCATGGTGCCAATTTTTGCCTCTCTCAGGGCTATAAGAGAAAGAGGAAGGCCAGAAGGAGACTGCAGAGAACAAAACCTAAAAAGAGTGGTACAAAAATGAAAGAGGCAATGAAAGAGGAGGAGGGCCCCAACATGAATCTCAGCCCTTTTTGGATTTAATCCCTCTGTGGCTCCAGATACAGTGTGACCATTGTTCCATCCTCTTTCCTCCTGGAAAGTTCTGCTTTCTGACAATCCAGAGCTCTAAACCATTGATCTAAATGTTCCCAAGGGGCTGTCGGCTAATCAAATCAATCAGAACCTCATTTGGCCCTAAAAACACAACTGCCTTCGCCAGCACCAATTTTTGCTCCTCTGTGTTTCAGGTCTCTTTCAGGATATATAAAAATGACTAATGCCTGCATAAAAGTACAGACAATGTAGGATATATACTCCTCACAAAAGAGAAAAGAAAAATCAATTGGTCGGGAAAACCATGGCCAAGGAGATGTGGAATTAAAAATATAATAGTATTGCTACTCTTATACACATTCCAATCTATTTAGGTATAAATGACACTCCCTTTACTTCTATTTGTGAAAATAGGGAAAGAAGTAAATTAAATTATAGCGTGACTCAGGTAAGAATTAGTTAACCTTGCCAAATTTGTGAGCTAAGCATTGAGTCTGTCCTAGAAGAATTCATAGTCACTTAGTTTTTTTACCATGCCTAAAATGATTAGTAAACAGTTACAGGACAAAAATTGGCCTCTGCTCTAATCACTGGGGTGCCAATTACTTGTCTGGGAAAAGGAAGGGGCCATTATTCTTATGGTCCCAAGAAGAACAAGAAGCCATCATAGGGTAGAGTACCACTAAAAAACATAAAGAAAAAAGAAAAAGACAAAACAGAAATGGAGCTTGTCAAAGGCATTTGTTCAACTCAAAGCAGCTATCTTTCAATGGGAGGCTGATTTTAATGCCATTTGGCAAGATTCGATCTGACTATTTGATGAAAAAAGGATGGATTCATTGAATTAGCTATTTATACATTTCAAGTTCTCCCTTTCTTCAAAAGGGAGCTTGGGATTACTAAGAGTGCAAGCACATAAAACTTTAGACCCATCCATTTTAGAAAGTTAGTGGAGTCAGTTCAAGTTTCCTTTTTTCTTTCCAGACAGATGTTGAGATATTACCAATCACCACTGTGTGATTGCCTTGTACTCCTCTCTAAGTGCAGCCCTCTGCCAGCTTCTATTTGTTACAAACTAACAGATTTTAAGATCATTTGCTTTCAGAATCATACGCAGAAAACTTATTTTGTGCCAAACCTGATACAATTTGTTACACTAAAGAAAAGAAATGACAACCTAGGAGCAGGTGTAATATTTCCAAATAACAACATAATATTGAAAATGTCAATCCTGCCTTTAGAAGAAATGTGCTTAATTTTTCAAGTTTGAAAATGTTTACCAGTGGATAAATGTTACACACAAAAGAATGAATAAAACTAACAATTATTTCATATCGGATAAAAGAGCTCAAAACTTAGCTTTTAAAGGGAGGGAGGAATAGAAAAGAAATGACATATATACTAACGTCTAAGCCAGGAGTTCTTAAACCTCTTTTTATATCATGGATTCATTTGACAGTCAGATAAAGTCTGTGGAAATGCACCAGGCAAAATAAACGTGATGAAAGAAAAGCTACATATGCTGAAATATTTGCCAAAATATTTTTCATTCAATAAGAATATGAATTCATTCCATGACCCCTAAAAATCATCCTTCCACAGATGACTTGAGATTTCATACCCTCAAATTAAAGATCTTAAAAAAAAGGTGAAAGTACATGATCTCTACTCTTAAATGTGTTTCAAAAAAGAAAGCAATTGGGTAAACATGAATAAGTTTTTAAGTGTGACTCTCAGGGACCCAAAAGTCAAATCCCAAACAAATATGGAGGGAATGTGTATGGCAATGCTACTGTTTCAAGTTAGGATACTTGATCTCTGTTTCCTGTGGCCTTGTTATGGCTACTCTTGGCTGGGTCTTTTTAAGCAATCTTTGGCATCAATCCTAAGAGATCCCAAGGTCAGGTATTGTGTGTCCCAGGCTCCTTTCTGCTACTTGACAAAAGACTTTAACAGCAGAATTGGGAGTATCACGAGTATATCAAGAAAATTACCTAGAACAATAGAGATGTCTAATGAATCTAGCTATAAGGTTATGTCCTCAATCATTCAGATGAAGTGAAGAGGAGGAGAAATGAGGGGGGCAGGAAAGCAACCTATAGATGACATATTATGACAGTAAGCATATATTTGGGGATGAAAGCTTTCCAAAATATGTCAGAAAAACTGGTTCTTCAGGTCTATCTTGTTCTACCAATAGGACATAGCTACGTAAAACATTTGAACCAGTTTATCATTGCCATCCTCCCTATAAAAAATAATTAAGTTTAAGTATCACCAAAAAAAGTATTTTTTAAAAGATTCACTTCTTTATAATATGTGACAGTATTTAATCCCAAAAAGTTAATGAGCAAATAATACACTAGGGTTCAGTAAAAGAAGGCACCATGAACTCCTCTATATTTAAATGATTATGATTTGTAAGGGTAAACTTCATTAATAATTAAAGCCAATCAAAATAAAATACTATTTTCTTCAGAATTTAGTTATTATTTAAGAATCTCAGTAACAAATATTTTGTATGTATATACCATGCCACAAACCAATAGTTTAAAATTTATGCCAGCAGACAAAAGGCATCATCAGGAAATCTGTTCTTCAGTTTTAGAAATTCATTTTTTAAAATAAGAAGTATATTGGTAAACACAATACATTCTTTTGCAATATCAAACTATGAAAAGTATACAACTGAACCCAGGTCTTTTAAATTAGCTTTTGTTTGTTAAAGTATGATATCTGGCACTTGTAAAGACCTGAGAGGGAACTTTTCTATTCTATAAATGTAGATACTTTCCTTTATCATCATCTCATTTCATCATAGCTGACATCATAAAATACTTTCTGTTTTACAAAATGTTTTCTTCTTAAAAACTAAGGTGGGCAGAGCAAGTCTCATTCGCTCCATTTTATAAATAAGGAAACCAGTGTGGAAACAGTAAATGATTCCTCCAGTTGATTAGCTTTTACGTGGCAGGACCAGAATTTCAATTTAAGTCCTCTGGTTCATACTCTCCACCTCAATGTAACTGTTTTTACAAATCTATTAAAACTATGGGGAAGGGAGGAGACACACAAGGGAGAGGGAAGGAGGGTAAAATCCTTATTTCACTGAGTGGGTCAGGAAAAAACATCTACATTTACAAAAGATGGCCTAGTTTGCATACTAAAGAAACATGAGTTAACAATTTCAAATTAACTCATTTTTTTTATTAGCAGACATTTCTGAATTCAATTTAATCTTCATTCTCATTTTCAGAAATAACAATTTTCCTATAGCGAGAAATGTAGTAGGACAACCAAGGCTTAGGGTTTGTCCAGCACACGTTTA
This sequence comes from Gracilinanus agilis, assembly GCF_016433145.1. Taxonomy (NCBI): domain Eukaryota; kingdom Metazoa; phylum Chordata; class Mammalia; order Didelphimorphia; family Didelphidae; genus Gracilinanus; species Gracilinanus agilis. The sequence continues at coordinate 49,552,827 of NC_058133.1, forward strand.
AGAATGCTGGCAGCACTTATACTCCTTTAACTGTACTGATTCAACTTCATTTAGGGTCTAGTTAGCAAGAATAATAGTTAAAATATCCGTTTCCCAGTTTTCAAGATCCAGGTGGGCTCTTCTCTCATCTGCCACAAACTATTTTCCTTCTTCCTTCTTCAGTAAAACCAGTAGCTATGGCAGAGTCTTTTCATCATTAGCAGGCAATTCCCACCTCTCTCCATTCCCAACCTTCCCACCCCTTCCCATACATCTGTCTTTAAAAGGTTAACTTTTTCTAAATAAATTTCTAAATAAAAGGTTAATTCATGCTATTCTCCTCAAGAATCTAAAATTGCTAGCAAATAAAAAGATATCATTGAGTGGCATAACTTTACTATTCCTTTTCAGTTCTTATTTTGTGTTTTTCATCTAATAATCACCCTTAGCAAGGTCTATTATGGTATCAAATTCCACCTAGTTATGGAATTGCATACTGTTTTATTAAAGGAGCGGGGAGCTAAAGAAAAATGTCCCTTTACAAACAAAAACATTTTGTAAGTAGAATACAATAAAGTACTTGAAAAGGGCAGCAAATTTATTTTTCATAAGGGACAATACCTGAGTCTTCCTTTTTAAGATGAATGTAATCATTCAAAATATATACCAATACACTGTTTGGATGAATTCTAATTTACATAATTTGTGAATTAAGATGATATGGGTACATTTGCCATGAAGCAAACAGAGATTTAGCCATGCAACTCTCATTAATTTAATAGGAGTTGTGACTCCCATTAATTTTAATAGGAATCATGTGGCCAAATCCCCATGCACCTTGCTGAAAATTTACCCCCTAGTCTTCAACTAATCTAATATGCAGAAACAAACAAATAAAAAGTGTTGTCAATTTTGCTAGGCTGGGAAATCTAAGGAAGCTAGATTAAACCAATTTAGTTTGGTCTTGGACCTGGGCATGTGGTTACTTCCACTGAGAGAGGGCAAGGTCATCACAATGAAAAAAAGTAAACTGAAACAAAAAATGAGAAGCTGAAAATGTAGCAAGTATACATATTCTTCATTTAGTTGGAAAAAATTAAGTGTCTATTTTCTTCAACAGGATGCAAGTCATGAACGCTGTAGCACAAAACTTTATTTTTGTAGAGAGGCAGTAAAAATGATGCCCTACTATATTTTTAAGGTGAATTTCCTCTATGAAAAAATATGCTTAGTATACATTAATTCAATTTAAGTTAGAATTTATTTCTAACACAAATATACTATACTTTAGTGCCGAGATCAATGTTTTCACATTCCTGGACAAGGCAAGAGAATGGAGCCAGATATGTCCCTTACCTCTGTCCCTATTGTTTTATCAAAGACATAGCAGTGGGAGCAGAAGATTGGGGAGAAATGGGAACATGTTGGTGATAACTCCCCAAAATGCTATGTACTTTATGGTTCTCACACCAGAGGCTACTAATCTCTAGTAAATGATCACAGTTCACATACAGAAAGAGTCCTAAAATAATAAAAATTCTCCAAGTCTTAAATATAGTCCTTTCCTCTGCATTTTAAAAAGAATCTTTTCCTTCTAAAATCTAATGTTTATAGTTCTAAAGCTCTAGTTGTTTTCTCCCCTAGCAAATACCGAAGTAAACAGAATGTTTTCATGCTAAGGTATGCCTGGGCCATCTCGTTCTTCAACCTCAACCTCTTTTTTGCCCCATAATGACTCTCTTTTGCTGACTACAAGGAAAGGGAGTGTGGTAGCTTTAAGATCAAATTGGGACACCACACCAACATGGAAAACACCTTATTGCCAAAAAGCAAAGAAAATTACACATGTGAACTATACCTAATAGATACATAAATATATGGGTATATACAAATGTAAAAAACCTTTAAATCAGCATTCTTAATCTCTGAACTTGTTGGGGGGTTCAATATTCTCATAAGTGTATTTCAATATAATTGGTTTCCTTTGTAATCTTGCATATTTTATCTCATGTATTTAAAAACACTATTCAGAGAAGAGGTCCAGAGACTTTGTCAACTTCCCAAAGACATGTATAACATGCAAAAAAGCTAAGAATCTCTCCTTTAAAAATGATCTTAAAGGAAGTAGGAATGTTTATTTGGTTATGTTCTAAGGTTTCCTTGCTTTACTCAGGAAAAATATTTAAAATAGTAATGATAATAATACTAATTCCAATTTTTACAGATGCTTAATTATTAATTTCACTAATGAAATCTAACATATACTGAATATGGAATGCAACCTGAAATCCTAGTTTCTGACTCTTCTGAGAGGCTACTATTATTTTTAACTTGTCACTCATATCAACCAATGTGAACCTTCATGTGTCTAACTTACACTTGCCAGGGCTCCATTATATGGCATAATTTAATTCCCTAGAACACAGAAATTCAATTTATTTGTTTCCCTATTTAGTGATACATGATTCCACCATGGGCACTATGCTTTTAAGAAGAGGCCAAAAGAATTAAAAAAAAGCCAATTTCTCAGCAAAAATGACATTGGGAGATTTTTTAGTTTAATTTTTCTAACACTTTTAAAAATATTGTAAAATAGTTTTTTAAATCCTCCATCTTTTATAAGGCATCTAAGTATATAAACACACACACAAATATAATCCCAACTATCAAACTACTTTTAAAGAACACCCCTAGTTTTGTCGGCTAAATTGAATATACAAGCCTATTTTCCATTTACGAATAAACTTTTTTAAAAATCAAGGTTTGATGCAGTCTCGTTTAAATCATAATATCCAAAATCCTTTTGCAAAGTTAGCATCTTTAATAAAATGTGGATAATCCCTAATGGTTATAGCTCTAATAAGAAGAGAAAAAAAATAACATCTAAAATGAGACAAATATTTCAACATAGCAATGTTAAATCAACTCCACTAGCAGATTTGGATTTTTTCCAATTATCATAAATGGAAAATAAATCCAATATTAAATTAAGCCTTCACTACTACACATCAAAATCCTATTACATGTTGATAGAAGTAGAACTTTATATGCTTTCATGATCTTAGGTAATATGTGCATATGAATAGACAAGAATAGTATTTTATTAGTGGGGCTAAGAATTCTACTTATAAACTAAGTTTAATTTATAAACTACAAAATTTAAGAGACAGGAAGGATGAAATATTAGTAGTTCTAAATTAGCTAAATTCATGGGGTAGGAAAGATGAAATTAAATTGGGCAGTTAGTTGATGCAATGGATAGTATGCTAGGCTTAAGAGTCAGGAAGATGAGTCTTCCTGAATTCAAATCCATCCTCAGACATTTAATAGTTGTTTGACTTACTAAACACTTATTAATTGGGCAAGTCACTTAATCCTATTTGCCTCAGTTCCCTCATCTGTAAAATGAGCAAGAGAAGAAATGGCAAACTACTCCAAGGATCTTTGCCAAGAAAACCCCAATGGGATGACAAAAAACTGAATGAAGATGAAATTAAAGGTCAGGATTATATTTAACCAAAATTTTGACAGAGCACTGGGTTTGAGTGAGGATGACCTGGGTAAAAGCCCTACTTCTGACAGTAATGAGAAGTGGGACCTCTGGGAAGGCACTTCACCTCGAAGGGCTCCAAGTAACCTGGGTTGGCAGAAGGAGTTCCCCAGTTGGGGTGAATAAAGGCTTCAGGAAAGAGAAGCACAAAAGGCTTTTAAAGGTATAGTTCTATTTCAAACTCTCACTTTACTTTCCTCTGTCCCTATTCTTTCTTTGATTGGTTCACTCTATAGGCGTTCAAAGAGCATTTTCTGCTTAATGTTGACAGAGGCCTCTCATGCCATGTCAATTTTTTTTTTAAAGACAAAACCCATATGGCACTGATCAATGTCAAAACAGTACGTGTTAACTGTGTACAGTATGGGTCCTTTCCAGATTCTCTTTACCTGTAGGAGGGAACCGCTTCAAAAGCAACCCCCCTTAGCCCAGCACATCCAAAAATGAAACTTCTCTTTACAGTAGATATGATTCCTGACCTAATAGGTGACACTGGAAATAAAACGACAGTCTCTCATGAAGCAGCCTCTGCTCCACAGCACCCCAGTGAGTTACGCTACTGTGCCAGCAATGAGGTCTCTACCTTGATTGGAAAAATTTTCATTATGTGGACTAATGAGCCATTGGTCCACACCTGGAATCTTTTTTAACTGTACAGAAACATTCAAATAGAACAGCAGGGAATTTTGTGAGGATTTCCCCCCCACCAGCTGCCCCCGAAAAAAAAAAAAAAAAAAGGATGCTCCTATATACAAGATTGCCACAACAAACTTTCAGAGTCAGTTCTAAATGAAAGATTGGAATTTTTTTCCTTCTAGCTGAACTGAGTCCCTTTTCTTTCATCTCTGACATATGAACCTCCCGTATACGGAGTGCCAGTAATTGTCAGGGTGTTGAATTTGACATATCTTTCGATTCTCATGAGACCCTAATAATCACTCCTTCAGTTTTTTATGTGGCTTGAAATCAATTCATTGTTAACATTTGGAATCTAAATACAACCATCTAAAAAAAATAGTGCCCAGTATAATTTTAAATATATTATTCTCCGCCCCTGCCAAAGTTTCACACTAGAATAACAGTGATGGCTATAGTTTTGAAGACCACAATAGTGGCTTTGGCAATACCACAGTGAAAAGGTTTTACATATGGCATATGGAGATGAACTAACTGCACATGCCTATCATTCTAGAACACTCTTTGTCAAGAGCTGAGAAGGTTATCATCAGGTAGGATATAGACTGGCAAAATTTTAATCCCTTGAACTCTCTAAGGACAACTACTCAGATATATAAAATTTGTAATTGGCACTGGCCAAAATGAGGGAACCAAACTAACGGAAGGGAAGTAATATGTACACTAACTTCCGTTCATTTCTCAGTTTCCTAGTTTCTAAAAATATACCTGGCACATAATTAAAACTGCAGAATTTATCAATTTCTGCAAATATATCAAATAGTAAAAATTAAGGAGAATAACAAAAATTTATAAATGTTTCTGTGCAATTCTGAACCTCCTTTTTCCCTAGGAAATACATTACGCATCAATTATTCATCTGTTCTCCTTTTTTCTTAATCTACATAATATAAATATCTTTTAAATACATGGAGATCAGTTTTTAAAATTTTGCTCTGTTATCTAATTTTGAACCAAATAGAATCCTAAATCAGGTAGGTGGCAGAGTGGATAAGAACACTGGACCTGGAGTCGGGTAGATCTGAATTCAGATATAATCTGCCAATCACTCACTAAACTCTGTTACACTGAATAGATCACTTAACTTATGTCTACCTCATATATTCATCAATAAAATGGGGTAATACTAGCACCTACCTCCCAGGGTTGTTGTGAAACTAAAATGAGATATTATTTATAAAGCACTTTGCAACCCTAAAAGCGCTACATAATGCTAAGTATCATTATCTGTCATTTTCATTAAATCATCTTGGACTGAAAGAAACTATAAAATGGAAAAATTCCATTTTCCACTCCCCAGCTTTATATGCTTTTCTCAAATGGCTTATATATTCCTCATGAAAATCTATTTTTACACTGATTATAAAAAGCCAACTAACTAGTCATAAAAATTTCTACATCCTAGCTCTATAATCAACTTCTGACCTGATCTGTACAAAACTTTCCAAACAATAAGTCTTCTTCCCAGCTGATGTAACATATCTTTCTATGGAAATATTTCATCTGACACGAAAAGATACAAAAGACAGACAGGATGAGTGCATGTGCTCTTTAAAAAATGGCAATGGCAATTATTAATTAATGAAACCACAAATATTAGCATGCTTTTCTTAGAGGACAGAGTCAGAATCTTCAACAATATATTTATTCCCTATTTTAAAAATTAAAATAAAAAACCAAAACTTTGAAGCACTTTGGGAGGAACCAAAGCTCTCTGATTCATAGCTCTTGATAAAAATGCCTTCTCTGTTTTCTTTCAAATCTAGCCATAGAAATTTCTACTCTTATTTCTGCAAAATGGGCTTGTCAACCCAATCCCAAGAGCACAGATTAGAAAGAAATAAATGCTGAAGTAAACAAGTACTGGATGTGGAAGCTACAGAAGATTATTTTTAGGCCTTTTAAAGTGTAATTTTTTTAAACTAGTCTACACACTATTTCCCTTAAGTATTTTTAGGATTCTGGTTTAAGAATCAAGCAAAAAATCTCACACAGTGGGAAATATACTCTGTATTTTTTTAAAGAGACAGATAACATCACAGAGGAAACACCAAAGGAACTATAACTATATTTAAAAAAAAAGATGTGATGGATTTACTTGAGAATTTCAGAACTACTTTATTAACCCTTGAGGTGACAATGTGGAAAAAAGAAACCAGGTATCATAAATTGCTTTCAATTTCACTAAGAATGAATTTACTCAATAAACATAAATTCAACAACAAAAGACAGTCTTTAGTTCCATCAAGCCAGTTAAAACATTTGTGGGTTATTTGTGGAGCTTACAAATCACTTACTCTGTGGACTGGCATTGGATGGAAGTAAGTAGAAAACAATGCTCAAAAATAACCCACTTTTCAGTCAAGAAAACTGAAATTCTAGTAGCTTCAACAATATATATCAGTGTTATACTATGAAAAAGGGAGGGGAAACGATAACCATTAAACAAAATTTATCATCCAGAAATCATTCAAAGGGCTATGAGTCTGCCAGTGATTTAATTATCCATCCTCACTTGTCTCATTATAGAAAACTTTGATATTTTGTAAATATTTAAAAGTCTATATCCCTCCTTACATTTTAAAAACTACATCTTACCTTCTGTACCCTGTAAGATGCTGATTGCGAGGAGAAACCAAAGACTTCGCATTCTGCAACCAGAAGACACCATTATTGATCCCTTTATATTTCCTTTGTATTCCTTAATGAATCCAGTTATAAATGTCCAGCTTCATCGAACCCAGCAGTGTACATCATTGATCCTCATATCTGGAAAAAAAAATCCATCATTTACTATGTGCCATAGCTACAGAATCATAATGCTAAAAATTACAATGTAGGAACTTGACAGGGTTTAAATTTATCTGAAAAGACCAAAAGGCATAAGCATATAGTTTGGTTCTAGTCTTGGGAGGAATCAAGATAGGGTGTGGAAACAGGGCAGAGTTTGAAATCCAAAGATTTGGATTCAAATCTCTATTTTGAAATTTACTACCTATGTGGCATTTGGAACAAGACCTCTAGTTTCTCTGGGCCATACGTGCCTTTGTAAAATGAGGAGGCTGGACCAGATGACCTTTGAAATCTGTTCCAAGTCTAAATCTATGGTTCTATACCATACTGTAGTTGAACTTTACCTCTAAAAGTGCTCAAAGCATCAGACAAATTATGTTGCAAAATTGTGAGGTGTGAATTTATGTAATTTTTTTAACATCCCTGGTGAAATGTTCCCTTTCAATTCGCTTACAAAAAAAGGAGCATTTGAAGCCTACCTCATTTGTCTCATGATTTTAATGGAAGTGGGAAGAAAGGGAGACAGGTAACCTTTAGCTACTATATACCTAAACATTTTCACAGCAATTTAAGCCAAGAGAAAGTAAATAGAGGATTGAGCGTAAGAAAGGTACGAAAGTAGGGTAACTCAAATGGTTTGCATATGTGTATTTAGTCCCAAGAAACTTGAAATCCTGAAGGAATTTAATGAGATATTTCAATGGATGGTCTTGTCTAACTGCACAGATGAACAAGTCCTTGAACCAGTTGTCAATCTTATGGAAAATGTTTAAACCAAGCTTTCTGAGTTCAAAAAAATTCTATCCAATAAGAGAACACTGGCAATGAAAGAAAGCATATATTTTCCAACTATTTCTGTATTAAACTAGAACTATTTCATTCCAGAGTCAGGGACCAAGATGGGAAAATTTTTCATTGATCCACAATGTTTTATGCCCACCATTTGGTAATGGATAAGTTACCTATGAAAACATGGCAGAGGATGAAGTAAAATGTGTTACCTGCTTCCAAGTTTTATTTTATCACCTTTATAAATAGATAGTATGTACAGAAGTCATTACTAATGGTTTTGAGGCATGAGTAAGCCAACCACATTAGGTGTTCAGCTAAGCTATCCAGCAGCAACCTGGCCCCAGAAATTAACCACCCAGCCTAGAAAATGTTTAGAACAATACCTCCAAGTCTCTAGATTCTCTTTATGCATATGAACAAAGAAACCAGAAATTCTGATGATTGGAATTCAACAAAGCATATACCAATTATAAAACACTGCCCATAACCTGGAGAAGGCTTCTCTTCTGCCCAGTGTAGATGGTAAAGCAGTTCTCTCTTAGCCCTATGTCCCAGATAAAAACTGAGCCTCTTAAAAATAAAATTAGTGTGGGTAAGTAATTCATTCTGTCTTTCATCTTTAGGTGGTACATTACATGTTAGTCTATTGACCCACAGTTCAAAGAAAGCACAGTACCAAAGTATGATTTGTTCTATTATTCCTTCCTCTGGAAATCAGGAAAGAGAAAGGAGCCAGCATGTAAGAACCATACTGTGGCAACTTCTCAAGCACTGCCTCTCTCTTTCTCTCCTTTTATTGGACTCTTTTCTCCCACCCTTCCTCATCCTTTCCCCCAAAGAAAACCCGTAGAGAAACTGTGGCTGTAAGCAGGTTAAAGAGAGCCTTTTTCTTCTGTATCCACAGCACTGCCAAAAAACAAAACCAGTGATGCTCTGAAGCTAGCACAGAGTCTGTCCCTGAACCTCACTCAATATTTGTTCAAATTGAGAAATTCCCTACCACAAAGTGAAAGCAAACATTCACTAATGTTTTTACCCAGTCAAAAGTAGCATATCACATATATATTATCAATGTGGTCCTATGACTGACACAGAATAAAACTAAAATTCCAAAGAATGTCTTATTAAGCAGATCAGGGAAAATCAGGAGAGAAGGGGAGGCAACAGAAAGCTAGAGAAGAATCATGTGATGAGCACAAAAAAGATTACTTGCATTGCACCATTTCCAAGATATATATTTTACTACATTTTATCCAAAAGTCACTTTCTCTACTGAACTGGTTACACTTTTAAAAATTATCTCTTCTGAAGTTTGCTTAATAAATCTAAGGTATTTTCTGTTCAAATATTCAGAATATCTTCAAATGTGATTCAACTCAGTACCGTCATTCTTCCAAACTGAAATCTTGGTTTTTCTTTTTTCTAATCCATTATGCACTGCACTGCTAATTTTCTCTTTAACATCAGAGATATCTGATTTAATTGTTCTCATCCCAATCTTATAGCTAATAAGACAAAATTGAGAATCATTATAGGGTATTACCCCACCCCATTTTAACTCATTGATCTTATGTAAACTTGCCATTTACTACTTTGAATCACAGATTAAGAGATGGAAGGAGACTCAGTGCTCATCAGTTCAATCCCATCATTTCACAGATGAGGAAAATAAAGCCCAGATGGGTTCAAGTGAGTAGCCCACCTTCGTGCCAGAAGCAGGATCTGAATCTCTGTCTTACAGGCTTCATCCCATGTGTACTACAATGTCTCTTAAAAAACATCACATACCAAACTCCCTGGATAGCATTCCTATTTTGTCTATTCCTTCATAAGCATTTATTAAAAGCTGACAAAGGGCCAAAAAATATATTAGAGCAAGTGAATAAAAATACAGAATGAAAGAATCCCTGCCCTCAAAAAAGTTATACTCTATTAGGATGTACTCAGGTGCACAGAGATGTAAGTACAAATTATATATGAACTAAACTCAAAGTAATTTCTGCAGAGCAACAGAAATTGAGATCAAAAGAGAATTCCTGTTGGCAGTTGGTATTTAAGCTGAACCTTACAACAGGATAGAAAGAAAATTTATCTATAATAGGTAATGATTACTTCTCAAAATGTCTCAATATATGCTCGTTTCCCCTTAAATAATGGTAAAGTTTCTTAAATTCTCAAAAATATAAGGGGGAGAGAGAGAGAGAGAGAGAGAGAGAGAGAGAGAGAGAGAGAGAGTGTAAAAGAATAGGGACACAAGAGGATATATCTAGACCTTGGTTTCTTCACATATTTTATATCATGGAACCCTTTTGGCTTTTGTAGTCAGTTAAGTTTATGGACCCTTTCTCAGAATCATGTTTCTAAAGGCATAAAATAAAATACTTATGATGACAAAGGAAACCAACTATATAGAAATACAATTACTAAAAGTTTTCTCTAGTTGCTTGCTTGCTTGTTTTTAAAGCAAGGTCATTGATACTGGGCAAAGAATTGTGGACTTAGTCTTCCACTGACATAACAAAAAGAGTAAAAAAAAATCTCATGAGGTTAATTCATTCCAATGTTTAAAATATATGGGGTTCATTAACCTTCAGACAAGTAATGAAGTAGTTAGATATATCTATTTTAATACTCCAAGGATCCATGACTTCCTCAGGAGCCTCCAGACCCCTGACACAGATCCCTCAAGCACTCCTTGGAAGGGGATTGCATGAGTTGCTATCATCCTAGTCATTCATTTCATCCAGTAGCTCAAGAAGTAACAATAATTTTGTCTGAATTCAGGCAGTACACCTACTGTATGCTTCTCTATACTGGCAGCACTGGAGAGACCTTTTTGACTGTTAAGTCGAAACTCAGCATTTCCTCCAAACATAGCCTGATAAAGTAACAGAATAGTATTGTAGTAATTTAGTCATGAATTTAGAAATTAGAACAATACACACACCAACTTCTCATATGACTTAGCAGTTTTTCCCATGACCCACTTTAATTCAAGTTCATTAAATTCAGCTCTGAAAACAAACAAAAAAAGGATCTCCAGGTATTTTAGGATAGTGAAAGAATATAGTTGATGCTCCCCCAATCAGAGACCATCCTCACCTTCTGCAGATGTTTCTGCCCTACTTTTCTCCATAAAGAGTCAAAAGGGTATAAGTTAAACAAAAATGAAAGAAAGCTTCTGGGTTTGGATGCTAAAAATTCAAACAAGTGAAAGAGCCATCAAATGTGAGCTTATATCTACACCCCAGGGGCATGACCACAAGCAAGACACTAAAGCTCTCTGGGTTTCAGTCTTCTCCTCTGTTAAGATAAGGTAAATAAAATAACTATGATGTAACTAACTACCTTTCAGGACCATAGGCAAATCCATCTGCATTAGTACAAGAAGTTCCTTCATCAGGAGTTGCCTATACTAATAAAATCACAGATCCATTGCAAAGCAAGACAATATCTATAGTACCCATTATTTCACAGTACTGCTAATAGTAAGACGCTTCCAAAGAAATAACGTGAGTAAAGAAAATTGAAAACTTTAAAGAACTATATACAGCTCTCAAAAATCACCCTTAAAGAATAAGACAGAGAGATAAACAGGACTTTAGAGTCTATCTAGTCCAATCCCTTCATTTCATAGATGAGAAACTGAGGACCAAGAACATGAAGAAGCTTACCCAAAATCATATAGACTAAGCATCATCGAGGGAAGTGGGAGCTGGGGTATGGAGGAGGATTTGAATTCAGGTTTTCTTCCTCCAGAGCCACCAGTGTTCTTACTATTGTTTCCTGCTGCTTAGTGTTATTCAGAAAGACTCAAATGAATCTGAAATCTGTTTTTCATGGTGATCTCACATAAACAACCAAAGTGAAGCAGGCACACATACCTAACAAGTAAACCTCGTGACAGCAACTGCTACAAATAGATTAAAAAGCTAGAAAAAGGACCCAAACAACATTCAAGAAAAATGTGGATTAATTCATCACCTGTCACATTCACAGGACTAATCAGTGAACAATTCCATGTATCCTAAAGGCTGTCTTATATATGATCTGACCAAGCAATTAGAATGTCAGTGAGTGGATGAGATGCATTAATAGGCACAAGTGAAAGAAATTGAGTAAGCCTTTCAAACGTTGCCAGTTTGGGTGAAGACTTTGAGTGCCTGCGATGGCGTTCTAATGCACCTTTAAGAAAAATGTCAACGAGATAATGCCTTTGGGCGGCTTGCCTACATGTTCAACTTTTGAAAACTTTAGCCCTTTCTTAAAATGGCCAGCAATCAGCCTGTGTTCTGTCGTACATTACTTCAATGAGTTCTTGTTTGTGGGAAGAAAAGGAAGGAAGAAATCAGGGGACTGCAAGAGATTGATGACCGCCTTCTAGGAAACAGCTGCCAAGATAGGAAAACCTCTGGCAGAGAGGGTAAAAGAGAAAGGGGGGACAAAACCCAACCACACAACCAAAGCCTCTTTTGTGGTACTTGGCCAGGAATGAATGCTTCATGGACACATTTTAAGCATACTAAAGACCCAGTGTATTCTTAGCTTAACTCTTGAGAATGACTGTGGCACACAACTGCAAAAAGTAAACATCAGCCTGGTGAAGGGCTTGGTGTAAATGGTTATGTTTCTGACAAACAGAAACAGGGAGTTGTAATGCATTTGGAAAGTCACCGCCTATTCCCATCAAATGAAACCTGAGTCCATCTGTCTGCTCTGTCATGACAAGGGCAAAGAATGTCAGATAGAGCTCTGTAGCCTCCAGTAAACTACATGAGAGGGCAGATTCCATAAAATTCCTATCCCCCAAGATTTACTTAAAAAAGGTAAATGAACTTCGAATGCGATTTGAAAAAAAAAAGAGAAGTCAAAGAACTTGCCGGCTGCTGTAATCCAAATTTAAAGCAATTTCTCCAAAGAGAACAATTTTAATGGAAACCCAAATAGTTTTTAAAAACCACAATCAGCTAAGACTAAAAGGAGCAGACATCACAATACTTAATCAACTATGGTGAAACTAATCCCAAGAAAAATGCTCCCCCAAAAGCAATCTGGAGCCAAAGGACACTTATGCACATAGATGTGGCTGACAGACTTGTCTTTCAGACCATGTAATTGCCTCAGAAAGGGAGACAGACAGCAGCATCTCACCAAACAAAACAAAAACAGCAAACAAAACCAGAAAGACCATATTAAATTGCCTTTCAGCAAACAGAAGGGACGATTACTTAAAGTGTTTCCCCTACACTAATAATGTGTTTTCCTACAGGCCTTAATAAACCTTTTTAAGGGAGTGGAGAAAGCTTATGTATTGAGAGCCTGGGAGGAGGTCAGAAGGTAGTAGGGTAGTGGGCAGAAAGGAGAGAAAAAAGTCCCCTAATGCTCGATGACATTTCATTTCAAAGCACAATAAAAAGACACAGAAAATAGTCTCTTTGGCTATAAACATCAGCGATTTTAAATAATCCAATCTGCTTCTTGCCGAGAATTATAAATGTCCTAATCCCTTCCCTCCTCATTTTATATCTTGCTATCTATGAAGAAACAAATGATTTAATTTTGAGTAGGCATGAAAATAGTTATAAAAAAAACACGATTATGCTTGCTTGCATATCAACCACAAGCCAGAGTCTACCAAGCTTCCCTCGTGAGGTGTCAAAAGATTTTAAAAATATCCTAAGTCTTCTATTTACTCTGGCATAGAGTAAGTCAATCATTGCATCACTACTATTAAACCGACATTTTCCAGAGTTGAAGGGTGAATTCCAGGAATGTGCCTCAGCACTGTTTATATCCCAACAGGCTTCACTGTCTTATGCTCTGCTTGCAAGGTAACAGACAGCAGCAGCCCCTAAGATAGTAAGTAACTTGTGTATATTTATTAGCTGCACTAGTCTGTCAGCAGGGGTACTCAAAGGGAAATACCACTAAAGCATCTTAATAGTTTTGTATTAGTGCTACACTACTGGGAAGTCTATCTAACCCACAGAATTGCAAACCCAAGCCCTGGATGGAGGGGGAAAGAGGAGGAGGAAGGGGAGAGTCAGACAGAAGTAGAGAGAGAGAGAGAATATAAAATTCTTTTGTTGGCATCACTTTAACTATCAATGGAAATGAACTGCAAAGTACCGAAGCTTAAAAGGTTATTTCTAAGAGGAAAAAGGCTAAAACTAACTTTCTCTCAAACTATTAACCAAGATGGATATTCCATTCAAACCACTACAATCCTAAGGATTCATCCCTAAAGGACTCATCTTTTGTTTCCGGTAAAGGTATCCCTATTAACACCTAGAACACTGGATTTCTAACACAAAACAGAAAGAATGTTGTCCTGGGAAAATGAAATAGAAATTAAGTACAAGACTTGACCAAGGTCACTCGTCCTTCCAATAAAAGCCAGTCAGAAGCACTCTGTGAATGTTTAGCAGAACTTGAAATTAAATGGGATAAATCAGTTCATACTATGACTATAAAGCAAAGCTGATTTCCCCAAACCCATCTTTCTGGATCTCACCTTTCCTTAACCACAAAAGCTGAATGTGCTAATGAAAGCAATCTACCCTTAAGTTAACCAACAATAAAATGCTCCCCACTCCTACACTGGTGAAGAGTTACAGGTGAATAATGGTCCAATATTTATTATATGAAACCCAAACATCCATATCTGTTATTTAAAGGATGAGAAATTATATAAAATCACATTTTCCTTTCTAAGTATTGTTTCGACCTGGTCCAACCTAACTCTGTTCTTTTTTCCAATCTACTCAGATTGGGCTGGATGTCATTCTCTCTTGGGAGTTTTCATCCAATAAGCCAATTAAATAAACCTTTCCTAGTGCTAATCAGAAAGGTCCTTTTGCCAGGTTAGAATTCTTCTATCATGTCTTCCTCCTAGATTTATCTGTCTTTGTTTCTCTCTCTCTCTCTCTCTCTCTCTCTCTCTCCACACACACACACACACACACACACACACACACACACACACCCTTTCTCCCTTAAACTATTTGTCTTTTTTATCTGAACTGACATAATAAGTAAAGACTCCTTCAAATAAAAAAAAAAAATCAAATGAAAAATCCCTTGGCATTTCTGGTCATATTACTAGATCACTGAAATCTGCTGGGGTCCTAATGTTAAAAACCCCCACAGAAAAGGCTTAAGAGGAAGGAGGCGGGTTTGAAAGATTCTATTAGTCAATTATAATGTTAGGCTGTACTATGTTGGTGCCATGCTGAGCACATTAAATATGCTGAGAGTTCTGGGCACCAGAGGTACCATCGAAGCCATTCTCTTCATTAAAGTCTGGGCTGTGCAATGACAAAGACAAGTAGCTCTCATTTTTAAAACTAGCACAGGCAAGATTTTTAGGATCAAAAACAAACTCGGGAATAATGAAGTTTTTAAAAACACTTACCAAGCCCAACCCATAAGCAGTTCTTTACTTAGATGAAAAGTTAACATTTTCCTAATATTATCAAGGATTCAAAACAGTCTATATTCCTTTAAAATAACTTTCTTATTAGAGAAAAATTATCATAATGCATACTTGGGATGCGAAGGTTTTGTTTTGGAAGGGTTTTTATTTTAATGGCCCTGAACAGTCTCCTCTTGACAGCTTGCAGAAGGTTTTCCAAGAGACCTATTTTCACATTATGTCACTTGTCTGGCTCTTTTTCAAAGTCTATAATTGTTTTTGAACTGAGAGCACACAAACAAAACTGGTATTGTTACCCGATTGTCCCATACCTCAGAAATAATTCTTCAAAATAGCTGACATTTATATAGCATGTTAAGATTTACAAAACAATTTCCTCAAAATAATGCCATGAGTTGAGTAGTACAATGAATGAATCAATGAATGAAAAAGTCTTTTTTTTTTAATTAATCACTTCCTTTGAGCCAGACCTTGTGCTGAGAGATACAAAAGAGAGAATCCCTGCCCTCAGTGATGAGGGGGAAGACAGAAGGGAGTATTTGGGTCTGGGAAGTCCCAGGGATAGAAAGCAGAGCCATAGAACAGCTGGCAGACATGCCCTTTCCAGAAGCAAAGGTAGTGTTAACGTGTTCCCAGGGCAAGAGGCAGAAGAGGAAAGAAAGAATGATGAGGGAACAGCATGTAGGAAGACAGAAAGATGGCCTGGGTGAATCCGGCTGGACAGAGAAGGCTCTTACACATCAATGGCAGGAGGATCCACCGAGCAGGGGTTCCCAGCAGCATAAGCTGTTGACAGAGGGATTTGCCAGGAAGGTGGCTGATGGAAAGTCCATATCATTACACCCATTTCACAGAGGAAGACACTTAGGTTCAGGGACATCTTGACTTGTCCATAGTTAAAGCTATCAGATATGGGAGACTCATAGTTTGAATCCAGATCTTTTGATTCTGGGGCCAGTTTGCTTTTTCATTTCTGCCCTTAAGAATCCCAGACACTCTAATTTTATGACTTTCCTCCTTGAACATGAAATAGAAAAAAATAAGAAATGTTATTTTCCTGATATTAATCTTGTTCACCTCCCTTCCAAATTCAACCTTCAATTCCAAATTCAATTCATCCCTCCCCATACCTACCTTGCCCATCACCTATATTTTCTAACGCCCTTGTCCCTCTACAAATCACTATGTAGTTACTCGTCTCTACTCCCAAATTCCACTGTGTAGCTATTAGAAAGCAGACATTTTGTCTTTGCATTCCACCAAATCTAACACAAGAACTTGGACTTAATTCATTTCAATGAATATGTTTTAAGTAAACTGATATAAAATAACTGATGCCAATAAAAGTTTGCAAAGATGGAGATAAGGTACAAAATAAGTTTTTGAAAACTGATTCAACTGCTCAAAAAATTTAATGGTAATTTTATGCTAACATTTTTTATTTTATTTATTTATAGTATTTATGCTAATATAGATAGGACACTGGACTTGGGATAAAGAAAACATGGGTTCAAATTCTGTCTCAGACTTTTACTATCCATGATTGGGCACCTAATCTCTCTGCTTTTCTATTTCCTCATCTGTATGTAGACAATTAGAAGAGCTCTAAATCTATAATCACAGACCTTAATTTCATTCTTTTAAAAATATTTTTACCTTAAATGGCATAAATTAATAAATTTTAGAATATGAAAAATCGAATCCACCTTCAATATCTGAAATAGTTTCTTATAGTAAGGGAGGAAATACAGAAATTCTGCATCCCAAATAATTGGGATAGCCTTTTAACTTTTCATAGAGAATGTCTGTGGTAAATTCTTTGAGAGCATGGCCAAATTGCCATGCAGGCAAATAGAGAACACAATCAGGGATGGCCTGGGAGATGCACTCTTGTAGCCCATGTGCACGGGTCCCTGCAAGGAATCGGCGGCACATAAATCATTGTTACTAGCCTTTCCCTGAATCAATATTCAAATTCCCTCTTGGTCTATATATACGACCACTAAATGAAATAATAATGACTCAGGACCTGTCCTACATTAGATCATCAATATTACCAATAGGAATTTCTTGGCAGTAATGAGGTCATCTGGATAAAATGTGTCCAATGATTTTAAAAATAAACATGAAGAATTAACTACAAAGAATAAAATGCCATGAGGACTTTTGTCACATATATTATATTATTGCCTATTGTAATAAATAAATGATACAATTTAGCTACAACACAGATATCAATATTTATGGAGGCATTCTGACCTACATTTAAAACCTTTTTTTAAATTAAGATTGTACATCTACAATTGAATGGATTTTACTCCAATACTTAAAAATATATTTTGGAGTTATTCATTGATTTAGTAAGCACTGTGTTCAGGACAGTGTGGGAGAGGCAGTAGGAATGTAATGAATGGAAGGCCTGTCTAAAAGTAAGGAAGACCAAGGTTTAAAATTATCTCTCACTATATTGGCTGTGACCTCAGATAAGTCAACTAACTTCTCATAGCTGCCAGATAACTTTTTAAAAACATAAATTACAGAAAAAATGACTGTGAACTGGTATAAAGAGTTCACTAAAATAATGGAATCACAGTTCTGAGTCATCCTTCCCCCCAAAAGCTACAAGGTATGGGGACATTATACTAGATATCCCTGGTTACAAAGTCTTGGAATATATTGTCTTACTCCAAGGAGACACTTACACAAATAGTTATAATCTAAAACAACTATAAACTAATAAAATCAAAATCTTTTAAAAAAAATTTAATGATGATAAATGTTCCTGCTACTGGGACAATGAGGGAAATGAAAATCACATTATTCTCCTTAAAGTTGTGTGTTTTCAAAAACTCAATACATATTGGAGGAAAGATCCCTGAAATGAGGACAAAATCCCCAGGGTTATTAACTCCTGGTAGTGTCACTAAGTGGGTGTTTGATTTCAAATAAGTGACTGACATTTATATAGCACTTAAAGGTTTGCAAGGATCTTGGCATATAGATTATCTCATTTAAGTCATCTAATTTTCTTGGTGCCTTTGTTTCTTTGTCTGTAAAATATCTTTAATATCTCTAAAATTCCTAACAGCTTAAGACTAGGTTTCTCTATGATTCTATGACTTAAGATCTAAAAACCTGAAGAAAAGTTTTAAAACCAGTATATCCTATGGGCACAAAACGTGCCTATTTTATCAACACAAATATGAACAAAAATACAAATAACTACAGCCAAGAAATTATTTTCTCTCAAATGACCGATAGATATTTCAAGAAAATGTGGTTTGGAGTTCAAAATTCCAAGATATTTGGCTGAAATCTCTTAGTGACTGCAGTTTTAATTAAAGACAGAGAGAGAATAAAGGTCCCCCAAAATCATGTGATTCTAAACTGCAACTGTTTCAGGAGAATTAAAGCCAAAAAAATAACTTGTTCAAGATCAATTAGTATCATAATTCTAGAGCAGGAGGGAACTTTGGGGGGGTCATATAGACCAATACCTTTACTTTACAGATAAGCAAATTGAAGTGCAGGGATGCTTTACTTAAAGTCACAGAGATGGAAGCGCCAACCCTTGAACTCAGGCCATAGATCATGCAAAGATTTAGAACTGGGAGAGACTTTAAGGATCTAAACCAGTAGTTCCCAAACTTTCTTGGCCTACCGCCCCCTTTCCAGAAAAAAAAATATTACTTAGCACCCCCTGTCACATACTATCACCACCCCCTTACAGTTATTCATGGCCCCCAAATGCACCTGTGGCTATCACACCGCCCCGCTGGATCATTGCAGCACCCACCAGGGGGCGGTGGCGCCCACTTTGGGAATTACTGATCTAAACCGAACTCCTCATTTCACAGATGAAGAAAATGAAGCCCAGAAATTTAGAAATTTAAGACCTCTGACTCTACATTCAGCATGGTTTACATTTTAACACTTAATTTCTTCCATGCTGGGCTTCTTCCAAATTCAGTGCCCTTTTCACTGGTCCAAGTGCTTCCTTCAACAAGTAGCCAATGCTTAGCTAGAATAGTCATTAAAATTAAGTGTTAAAAGTAAACCATGCTTTTGAAATTTTGACATCTTGATCCTAACAGACAAGAAAAATAAAAGGGTTCTCAAAAAGGAAAAAAGACAGAACTAGGAAATCAGAGGAACATTTAATCATCTTCTTGTGCCTCAATGGAATCCCAGATTCAAATGATAGACAGTGTATGATGTGTTATAAAAAAAAGTGGTTCATCAGCATAGCGCTACTTAGGATTTTCAATTTTGTTGTAATGCTAAAGATATAATATTTAATGAAGCTTATGTTGGTAACTGTTAATTTTGAAATATTAGCTCAAGACTGTAGGAGATTATAGACATCTCATTCAGAAATCCATTATCATGTATTATTTATCTACTATGTGCCCCAGCAGCTAGGGGTAGCACAGGGGAGAGGGTGTGGGACTTGGAGTCAGGAAGGTTCATTTTCCTGAATTTGAATCTGGTCTCAGACACTTACTAGCTAGGTGATCCCGGGTAAGTCACTTAACTCCAATTGCCTCAGTTTCCTCATTTGGAAAAAGAGCTAGAGAAGGAAATGGCAAACCAGTATCTCTGCTAAGAAAACCTGAAATGACGTCTTAAAGAGTCTGACATGACCAAAAATAACTGTAACAACTACATAGATAGTGTCATCTTCTAACAGTGATTTTTTTTGCATCTTAGTGTAACAATTGTCCTCGCAAAAAAGCCTTTAAAAATGCATAAAAATAAAAAATACGATGTCCTCTGGATAAAATAAAATGATAACAAATGAAATATTTAGAATATTTAAGCTTTAAAATATACTTTAATATACATAGAATGTTAAAACATATAATCATAGTTAAGTGAATTAGAAGCAAAGGGTTACATTAAACAGTGCCAAGTTAAAAGGACACCAATAACCAAAGTAAAGATTATGATTGTTCTGGAGGTCAAAAACACTACATGGAAGTAGGCTGCTCTAGCTTCTAATATCTTCATAATTGTGGGGAGAGGAGTAGCCATGTGATATTTCCCAAATGTTTGCATTATGATTTTTGAATGATGATTGACCTTGAAGGGAACATGTTGCAAGTTTTAAAATTTTACCAATATTATTTGCACCAACATGTTGTGAATCAAATGCTTTTGAAGTTTCTTTTTAATGAAAGGCAAGCAAAATGAAAAATTCTTTAGTATTCATACTCTGAGAAGTCTTAACCTGCCGTATTCCATCTCAGAAATCCAGAATTTTGAAACATCACCTTCTTGAACCTTTCTATATAACATTAGCAGCAACAGCATTTCTATAGCACTGCTATGTATCTGGTACTGTGGAAACACTTTATAAATATCAAATGATCTGATCCTCACAACAACCCCAGTAGGTAGTTTCTGTGTTATTCCAATTTTACAGTTGAAGAAACTGAGGCAAACAGAGGGTAGATGACTTGCCCAGGGTCACAAAGCTAGTAAGAGTGTGGGATCCTTTTGGAACTCAGGTTTCCCTGACACTATGGTGCTACCTAGTTGCCAGCATTCTTTTTCTTGTTTTTTTGTTTTGTTTTTTTTTGGAGAGGGGAGAGAAGGATCTTTTTGTAGCCAAACTGCTACAAATGAATAAATTTATTAATGTTAAGCAAAAATAAGTAAAAAAAATTAGGTTTGAGTTTAGATCTGTAGTTTTAGAACCCTTCCTACCCTTTCACTTTTCCCAAATTAACAAAGTAAACTTGGTTTCAAAAAAAAAAAAAAGCAAGTAAACAGTTTTAAAAGTTGGTGGTGTCAAATCCCTCTTTTAATAGATGCCTCATATTGCTGTTTCACATGCAACGTGATAGGCAAGTGGCTCTTTCCATTAAGAGGGGCTGAAAATGTGTTTTCACAGAATTATTGTTTCATAATTGAGAAAGGCAGACACGATACCCTCCATGAGCATATCAGGACAGGTACACAGAATTCCTCTTCAACCTTTCCAAGAACCCAGTTTATTTCATTAAGCACTTATGACAAAAATTAGTCATTTGATGATAGTAAAGGGAGTATGTTCTCTTGAAGGGTATGGGGGAGATAACATGTTCACAGATAACTATATATAAAGTACATACATATAAAAATGCCAAGCAATTTGGTGGGATGGAAGAGCAAAGAGCTGTCATTGATTTTTTTTTCAAGGAAGCAGGTTCCAGGAAAAAACTAATGGGAGTCAATATGTATTCTGTCTTACATCCACATGACCCATATCAATTATTTCAGGGCCCTCTTTAATAAAACCTGTATTATCGGTATTCATAAAAAAGAAGTACATTGCACAGAATACTAGGGAGTGAAAGAGGTTCAAATCCTGGCTTTGCCATTGGCTCTGGAGTGCGGGGTGAGGGGAGGGGGAATCCTTTTGTTTCTCTGAGTCTGAGTTTTTCCATCTCTAAAAAAGATAGATCTGGACTAGATGACTTCAATCATCCCTTCCAGCACTAATTCTATGATCTCATAAAGGACAATTCTTAATATTAAACTCTAAAAAGTCATAGAATCATTGATAGATGGATATATATGCATAAAGAAATACAGATAGATAGATAGATAGATAGATAGATAGATAGATAAATAGATAGATACAGAGACAGAGACAGAGACAGAGACAGACAGACAGACAGACTGATTTTCCCTGATAGGGTCTATAATTTCATTGATATAAGGAGCTTCTCTTAACTATGCAAACAGTACCACCTCTATATTCTGTATTCAGAGTTGCCCAGAGAAACTTTATGATTAAGTAACTTATCCAAAGCTATACAGTCATCATGTAGAGAAATAGAATGTAAAACCAGGTCCCTGGCTCACAGTCAGACTTTCTATCCACTACACAATGGTATATACTCAGAAATAACTTAGTCTATGTCTATTCCTTTCCTCTGTTCATAAAAATGAATCGAGTTAGATAATCAAATAAATTGACAGTAATTTCTTGAAAATAACAAGTTATGGTTTAGCCAAGAATGTAAAATAAGCACATTTACACACATTCACAATATCCCAAAAATTAAATATGATAAAAAGAATTCAAACAAAGAGAGGACACTTAGAGGTCATCTAGATTTAACAATTTCATTTTATAGATTAGGAAACTTAGGTTCAGTAACTTGATCTAGTAACCCAGGGAATTAAGTAGGAGGGGGAGATTCTGACCCAGGTTCTCTGAATCTAGGACCAATGTTCTTTCCATTATCCCAAAAATATCAATCTTAAAATAAGTGAATTTTGGGAGGGGTGGCAGGGAGAGAGAGAATATGGATCTCAAAACGTCAGAAAATGACTATTAAAATTTGTATCAACCTGAAAAAATAGAAATAGGAAAAATAAAATAAATGAATTTTTAAAAATTATGTCATCTCTTCTTGTCCATTTCATCAACTACATTAAGCAGTAGAACTAATGTTCTTTCCAATTACACCATAACTTAAGGAGTTACTACTTTGAAAGAAAGTTATATTGTGAGAATAACTACGGCATTAGTCACAAAAGCTTGAATTGTCACTCTAAAGCTAATCTAAAGTCATATCTCTAAATGGCCTACACATCACACTACTAATTTGCTTTAAATTTTCTATTTTGAGCTCAAGATACAGAATTAGGAGTTTAGGGAAACTTTTACCAAGTAAAGAACACTTCCTTCTACAATCTGCTTCAGACAGAAAAGCAGACAATGACAATTAAATTACATTAGGAAGATTTTGTCTAGAAAACAAGTTTCCAAAGATACTAAGTTAGTCAGAAATTTTTAAAATAACTCCTTTAACCTTAAAATTAGGAACAGTATTCCTTGTTGATATTAAATAAAGGAATCGCAGCTACAGGAGAACTCCACAGAAATCCCTGGAAATGGGTCTAACTAGAGGTTCTTAGCAGCATAATAAGCAACCTCTAGTTGATGTGGTCAAATTAGTCAGTTGCAATTGCATTAACTTTCTGATTATCAACCTAAAGGTAATTCAATCAATCTTGAAAAAGTTGTGAAAGTAAAATTTTAAAGCCCTTTTAAAATAATACAAGGAAAACAAATTGGTGCTCCAGCTCCACCAGTAAATAACTTAAGGGCTATTTTTTCTTTTTATTTCTGCTGATTAAAATAATGCAATCTTATTGTTAGCATAGTGTACATCCAATTATAATTTATTTAACATTGCCATTAATTTCTAGTATTTTAGAGAAAACTGTAACTTCTTCTTTACTTCATTCCGTTATAGAGTTTTGAAAAAGAAAAATGCTAAAGCTACGAGGGGCTATGATAAGTGATCTCATTTGAGAAAAGGCTGTTAAGGCACCTTATCATTAATTTGGTTTAACATGAATCCCATGAGAAATGTCTTCCAATCCACTTCCTCTGCTAACAGTAGAAAGGTGAGAAATTATGGCAGTGGAATATGGATACACTGTCAGAACCAGGCATACTATCACTCAGTTTTACTTATTAATTTTTGTAACTAGGGATGGTTTCATGGGGGTTGGGAGGTTGGGAAATAATTGATGTGGGTAAACAAAAGGTACCAATGGACCCATTTTAATTTCCTCTAAATTCTTGAATTATCAGGTCATCATCTCTCTCACCCATTGGAAAATACTGAATTTGCCCAGGGTTCCACATTGTATCAGAATACAAACTTCCAGAATCCATAGTAAGTTATGAAAAAGTCCTATTCTTCAAGCTTAAAATCCAGAGAGATTTCAAAAATATACAGTTAAAAATTAGGTTTGCCAATAACCACAAGGAGTTACTACCACTATGCACAGTCCTCCTGTCACAAAAAAAATACATACATATATATGCATATATATATATTTAGGCATTTCTTGAAATAGTCCTATTTCCCACCATTCTTCACCCTAAACCTAATGTTGCCTGATCTCGTTAAGACGCCACACCACCTTTATTTTTAATCTTATGCTTCTTCAAACTTATGTGGTCTTTACTCTATATGCTGTTTCTAGAAAATAGATTAATACATTTCAAAACTACAATTATTATGTATCACTCAAAAAGCAAATGAAGCCTACGCTGTCTATCAATGTTATTTATAAAAGAGGACACAGTGGAGAAGGTTACTAAGTTTTAATAAAAGCATTATATTATGGTAGTAATAATCTAGGTGTTTTACTGGAAGTGAAGTGGATTATTGTAAATGAAATTTTAAAATGTCCTTTCCATTTTACAGATAACACAAAATGACTTTTTTCATGTCTCTAGCGATAAGGATAAATTTGCCACACACTTAAATGGAGCCTTCACCCCGTCCACCCCAGCTCATGAATTAATAATTCAGTGACATTAATACAAGAAGATAAATGATAAAGAGGTGAAGGCACATGGGCCAGCAATGCACACATGCTTCCTTTAGCATAGCTAATACTTCTCTGCCAATTATAGCTAAAACTTTTTAACAGTTTTCAATAGCATTTTTACAATCTAAATAGCAGCTTATGCACACACAATTTCACACAATTCAAGCTTAATAAATCTCCTGCTGCTAGCAAACAATCATTCAGGGGGATTAAAGTGCAACATCTGTTAACATTAATAAGCATTTTATATAGTAATATGTATTAAAGCAACCTCCACTCCATTATTAGTCTCCTAAAAAGCTTCTAGACCCATATACCATTTTAGCATAAATTATACCTTCATCATTCAATTGGCGACTTTCATTTAACAATGAGATGTATTTGCTAAGAAACGGTGAAAAGAAAAAAAAACCTGAGTAAAATGTGCTATATGAAATTACACCTTTTTCTCATCGTACAAGTGTGAGTTAGCATCTACAGATACACTTAGGTGGAAGTGCTTGGTGTCTGATCTCTTGCTGAAGCCCCAAATCTCCCAACAATACATTTGTGGAGGAAAACCACCATTACTTTCAGGACATTGGGAAAAATTTTTATGTGTTTCTATGCTTCATTTGTTTTCATGGTGTAAACAATTGTAGTTTTCAGGCATAACACATACTGGGGGGGGGGGATGGATGTCAGTCTGGGCATTTCTGTTTTTCAAGGGAGTTTTGGGGAGGGGAGGTAGACTGATTCAGTCAGTCAATAAACATTTACTGATGTTGTGCCAGTCCATTAAAAAAAATAATACCCCCTATCTCCCAAACTCAAATTATGTATGGTTCTTCTCACTCACCTTCACATCCAGTTAGGCATTAAATTCTATTGATCTATATTATTATTTTTTAAAAACCTTTACCTATTGTCTTAGAATCAATACTATCAGTTACAAGGCAGAAGACTAGTAAGGGCTAGGCAACTGGAATTAATGGACCAGTGACCTGGCTCTCTATCCATTGAGTCACCTCACTGCACCCAGTATTACTTTCTAAGATCTCACTCCATACCCATCCTCTCATTTTCTTTCCCAGTATTAGTGTCATGCTTCAAACCTTTATTTCGACATATCTTTTTACTGGTCTCCCTCCTCCTAAAACAGGTTGTGACCTATTATCAGATGTAATTTCCTCATTTAATTGAAAGATCTGTGTTTGACTTGCTAACACCCTATATATGTTACATAGGTACCCAGATTCTCTATTAGAATTTAAGTTCTTTGAAGTCTATCTTGCGTTTTCATTCTGTATCCCTGGCTTTTAGCTCAATGCCAGACATACATCTTGGTAAAAGCTGGTTGGTTGATTGACTACGGTGATTTGCTTCATTTTAGAACTGAGAAAATTGAGACTCAGAGAAGTTGTCACATAGATACAAGCAGAGGCAAGCCTTGAACTTGGGACTTCTGACCCTCATCCAGTCCAACGTTCTTTCAACTAATTCATATCAGGTCCCTACACAAAGAGTCACAAAAACATATACTCTACTGTCACTCCAAATATCTTCCTTTAAGTCCAAATCAAATGAAATTGATTGACTCAAGGTCCCCTAAATATAGCTGTTAACTTTCCTACCTCCACACACCAACACACTTTTGCTTACACTATCTTAGAAAATTAGTGGGACATTGACTCCTCTAGATTCAGGTGCCTCATCTGCAATAATTCTACAACTTACAATAATTCATCTACATGCTACAAACCCACATGAACGATATTCATATCAGTATCTCCATCAGGCTTCCTGTGGTCATCCAAACCCAGTTTGATTTTCCCCTTGTTTGAACTCAGTGGTAATCAAGTGTGTACTTCTATTTTTTGCATGTGTGCCTCTTCTATTTTTTTTTATAAATTTAGTTTAACGCAGGGTTGTTCTTAATCTTGTTTGTGTTATAGATTGCTCATGGCAGCCAACAGATCCTTTCTCGAATGATTCTTTTAAATGCATAAAATAAAATACATGGGATTACAAGGAAATCAGTTATGCTGAAATAACAGTAATTTTTTTCTTCCAAGTTCACAGACCCTCTCTCAGGGATCCATGGACCAGAGGTTAAGAACTCCAGCTCTAATAAGACTGTTATCTAGAATTAAGTATACTTTCCATCAGTTTTAAAATGTTTTTCCAATATTATAATTCTCTGCCTATTCTAAAATCCATGCTTAGTTGATTCAGGGATGTTCTCGGGTTCTCCAAGACTACACTTGCAAGGAACCTATTCTGATATCTACATCATACTGAAAGGGATTCTAATAGTAGAGGTTTGGTGATAATGTCTGCTTCCTAAGAACAGCTTCACTGGGTTCAGAAAGACTCATCACCAAATTGGCCAAAGGGTGATGAATTTTCCATCAGCAACTTCCAATCCATGTGACTGATTTTAATGGGGAGAGAGAGGTCACTAATTTACGAAATCAAGGATCACTGAAATATTTAATCAGAATCAAATGTAATATGTTATTTTTTTCTTTTGGCTTGAACTTTTTGGCTTTGATTTCATTTGTAGAGGGAATTCTCAATAAGGAAATGCCTTTTACTAACCAGAAAAGTAACTCTTTTGCAATTTAGAGTTTCCTAACTCTGAAAGGTAAAATGATTTTGGTTGGAGGAACAGAGTGAGAGATGGAATTTGAACTCAGTGCTTCCTAATTGTAATTGGCTCTCCATCTACTATATCAAATGTTTAACAAATAAAGTTGATATATTTATATTTTTAAATACTAGTAACAAGAGAGGAAAGGGCTATATATATAATGGATAGATAAGAGAATGAATCTATGATTTTATTGCTATTCATAACTCACCCCCGGGTGAAGAAATTCCTATCAATTCAGGTTGGCACCTTCTCTACAACTTAAAGAGTTTTAAGAGTGTTGCCTAGAGCATTCCTAAGTTAAAATAACTTGGTCCAGGATTACAAAGCCAAGCAATTCTAAAACTCGGATATTCCTAGCTTAGAAATTTTCTACCAGCTATGATGTGGTGCTTCTAACCTTTCTTTTATAAAAATAAAATAACTTCATAATTATTTTCATAACTCTTATAAATGTGAATTTATTCTTGTAAAGTTTTTACCTAGTATCCATTACGCATGGACAGACTTAAACAAAAATTTCAGTGTGTGTAGGATCTTTGAAAGTCCAGTTTTTCCTGAATTAAAGTTACTGAATTCCCCTTTTGTCTTCCTATTCATACATCAGAGAAGTCTTCCTCTTTCCTGTTTTGTTTTGGGTGTTTTTAAACTGTCTATTTTGAGGAGACTACTATCTTGATCACTATTTCTTGACATTAAACCCTCTGATTCTGGGTTTCCTCCCCACCTCACACCCCACAAAATACAGCTGCACAAATTGCTGATAGATGAAATTAGAAGTTAAATTAAATTGGCCACAGAGGGCTTAGCTCTCACCTCCACGTGAGAATGTGGCAAATTTCACAGTAGGAATGATCTAATGTCTAGCCTGAGCAAGCAGTGAAGGTGTGCTGCTCTGCTGTAATACTGAACCAAACATCATGACTTACTTATTACCTTACTTAATACCGATTAGTATTAATGATTTACTGTGGTGGATGGAACTCCACAGCTATTTCCAAATCCAGAGCACAACCTTCCCACAGTTGCTCAGCTTAGCATTTGCAATTTAATCAACTTTAATAGAGGAATCAAACAACGCTGACAATAAATCTTAAGCAGCTCTTTTGTGAGGAGACATCTGAAAATTAAATATGAAATTTAACAGGTTTTAATAATTAGAGTTTGTAAATGGTGTAGTACATATATATGTCTGTCCTAATTTAGTAAGATGTGATTCTCACATAATACTCATCAAATGGAACACACACACACACACACACACACACACACACACACACACACACACTCACACTCACACTCTTTTCTGGCATTTCCCTAAATTAAAATCTTGAAGCCCCACAGCTAGTATGTACAAATTTAGATTTTATTAATACTTTAAATCAAACTGTAGAATGATTCAGTTTTACATAATGTCATTTATATTATATGCATTTTAGATCATATGCAATTTATATTAAGTCTTCTGCTTTGAAAGCAGGAGCACAATGAAATTTCAATCTGATTCAGAACCTTAGCTATTTGATAATATTTTGGGAGATAAAGACAAACAAAAAGCTGATCACTTTTTCCAAAGGGTAAAATCACTGACCATCTCAGTTAGAAATTAAAGCTCCATCTTCTAGACACACTCCTTGGTTGTGATTTCATATTTTTTTGTAAATAAGCACCTTTCACAAGCATTCAAATTAAATATTAGTTATTTTCTCACTATGATGTAATTAGTTTTAAGAATTGAGTATTATACTCATTTACCAGCCATTCTGCTAAAAAAAAAAAAGTAAATGTAGTCTACCTCCTCTGTACCACTTATAAAAGTAGCATTATGTTCTCCAATTCATTTTAAAGCTTTCTATTCATTTCCAAATATCAACCCAAGAGAGTTTCCCCTCCTTCTCACCTTTAACACTGGTTACCTGATGCAGATTTGTTCACCAGGTCTGATCCACCAACAAAAAGAAGCTACTGATTTGACCCAATGACTTCCCCAGCTAAATACAGTTTGCAGGTGGGAGGGTCTTACTGTAGATTTTTCTTTCACTGTTGGGTTGCTTTTCAATGAGATTTGGAGATAAATGAGGAAAAATGAGACTACTATTTTGCTGTTTATTTATTCTAATAAGCAGAATATTTGTTGCAAGGAGTGTGATCTGATGCTGGGAAATCATATTAGAGGTAAGTGCAGAGACTTACTTTATCTTTCTGAAAGAACATATAAATAACCAGTAAAATGCTAAGTGCTTGCACATAGTAGGTATTGAGTGATGTTTGTTGAATTCAATTGCTTACTTTTATTTTAGTCATGTCACATATGATAACTCTCCAAGATAGCCCCCAAAACATCAATTCAGCAGATGCCATCATCTATTAGCACACTTGGATAAAGTCCACAAGACTGAAGAGCCCAGCTTCAGAGAATTGCAGGTGTGAAGAGGAACAATAGGAGAAGGGGCAGAGAGGAAAAGAGAAGAATTAGTGGTAATCATTTTCAAGTTAAAGAACATCCAAAATCATGACATCATAGATTTCGAGCTAAAAGTGACCCTGAAGGCCATTAAATTAACTTCATTCTAATGACAAAGAAACTAAGGCAGAAGTGAAGTAACCAGTCACAAATCTAGTATTATCTTAAGGTAAGATTTGAATTCATTTTCTCAATTCCAAGTTCACTGCCCTATCTACTCTACCATCTAAAAATTAACCACACAAAAAGTCCCTGAATAAGAGGCAGACAAAAAGAATATAAATATTCACAGATGCTGCCACTAAAACTGGCCCTAATATGAACTACTAATATGCTTATTTTTTATTTTAAAACAAAGTAGGAAAATAGTAGAAGTATAGTTCAGTTACTTATTTTAGAATAAAACTTAGTAAAGAACAACGTGAAATAAATCTAACATGAAAGAGATAAAGTAACAAAAAAATGTGAGAGGATCAATCAAAAGACCAGGGATCAACTATTAACAGACTTCCTCTCTTCTCCCCAAACTGACCTGTTTGCTAATTCTTCCCAAAAGATACTCCACTCCAAACAAGTATTTTCACTGGCTATACACATATACATGCACATACATGTGCATTTTCATCATATGTATACATATGTATATCTTGTTTGCATATAGTTGTTTGCATGTTCTCTTCATTATTCCTCTCCTGAGAGTCACAGGGATTGTCTTTTGTATTCCTAGAACTTAGCACAGTGCCTGGCCCATAGTTGGTGTGGGTAGATCCATTATGAGGACTATCTATATAGTTTTATTTTCCAGGAATCCAGTAAGACAGAACCCTGACATATAATCAGAGGTATTTATAACCTCAATAAGTTTAAACTACTATACTGAGATGAATCTTTTCCCGTAGTTCTACTCCTTACCTTTTGGACTCTTGGCTGTTTCTAAAACAGAGAAGAGGAATAAATGGGTCTGTTTTTTTGCTGGAAATACTAAATAATCTGAGCACCAAAGATATATTATGTTTAATTAAAGAGTGAATTTTAATTTAATGTCAGTCTATTTTACATGCATGAGAGGAATGGAATCTACAACTTACCATGGCTCAGAAAAGTTTATTATTAGTAGTCTGGTTATAATTTTTGTGATCCTGAATAAGACATATGGGTGCTTTCTGCCTTTAGGACAATTAGGGGCTCCCTGGTCTTATAATTCCCCTTCTTCAATATAGCCAAATAGATATTCAGTCAGGAGAATTGAAAAGTCCACTGGAAATTTCTGTTTTTAAAATACTGTTTATAAATCTGTGAGCATGAGAAATAGAACCTGGAAATTTTTTAGCCATTTCTATAAAAGAAAAGTATTAAGTAAACAAATTTTGAAATACATGGTGAAATAATGGGAGACATTAGATGAAGGACAAAAACTTCAAGGCAAAAGGAAACTCTAGGACTGAAAGATATCTGAACCTGGGGGGAAAGCAGGAAGGGACAATATCAAGGTCAACATCTGACCTTGACATGATTGAGAAACTGTTAGGCATATGCTGAAAATGACCCTCAGGAAGAAACAGTATCTCAACTTCTATAAGGATATTCTTTAATCCCATTATAAAGTAATTCACTTTCAGATAGATTTGGAAATGCCGTGGTCAAATTATTTTCTACTAAACATAACAGCTACATGCAGTTAAATTAACTTTTTACAAAGAAAGACAATAAGATCTAGGCTCCAAAAACCAGCATCGATCCAAATGAGTTTCCAGAGCATGATTATAATTGTCAAATTCTTCTCAGCATTTACATACCTATATTATTTATGGGTATATCCGGGTAAATGCTTAGTAATCTACCAAGAATGAAAGATTGCACTGTTTTATCACAAAAGCAATATGTTCTTTCACCACAAAGCAATAAACAGAACTCAATTTCTAAAAACTACCACCCCACTAGTCAGGCTCAACACATACACACAAGGGTTTCTATTTCCTCTGGTTCAACATATACTGTCAGTGAAATTAGCCAGTTTCATCTTGTAGCTGAATGTGTTCATGGAAACCAAATGTCTGTAAAACTGATATAGATATAAAAATTCTTGCCATAACATATATTATACATGTAAAGACATTTTTGTCAAACTGAACACAAAATACTTAAAATACTTTAAGGAATGCCTAGAATGTCTATAACAAATTCTATATCTTTTTCACAATTATGAACAATTATCTAAACTTTTTAATAAACAAAATACAAGGGATTATTCAAGAAATTAGCAAACTCTCTTTACATATTTTTAAAAGAACTATAATATAGATAATGTAATAAAGTAACAAAATTAATATTTGGTTTGTGCCTCCATCTGAACTTCTGTTTTTCTTCTATTCATCTTTTAAAAAACTATGATATGTCAAATATGAAAATCCAAATGCAAAGTTATATTTCAATACTTAAAATAATCTGGTTCTAAAATAAAAAATCAAATCCTACGTTTGGCTTTTAAAACCCTTCATAACCTGGCCACCTTCTTACCTTTCCAGTCTTCTGACACCTTACTCCCCATTCATGGTCCCTGTGATCCCTTGACACTGGCTTACTTTGCTGTTCCCTACAAAGACATTCCATCATCGATAATTCCTTGCCTTTTAACTGGCTGTCCCCTACTTCTCTCCACCTCCTGGCTTCCTTGGTTTCCTATTCAAGACTCAGTTTAAATTCTGTCTTCTCAATGAGGACTTCCCCAGTGTCTTTCCCCAACTACACACACACACACACACACACACACACACACACACACACACACACACACACAAAACTAGTTCTTTCCTACTGAGATTATTTCCAACTGACTGTATAATGTACATATGTACATACATGTGAATAGATAAAATGACAGATAAAACATTGTATATACATACTTGTTTGCATGTTGTCTTCCCCATTAGCCCTGGCTGCTGACTGTATTTGTTTTTCTTTATATATCAACACTTATCTCAGTACCTGGCACTTAGAAAGTCCCTAATAAATTTCTGTTGACTTGACATATTATTTCATGGATATTTTCTAATTCTTTTTAGTTAAGAATTAAGAATTGTCGACAATATCCCTGAATAGAAAATATCCCTGAATAGAGAACTTGACAATTACAGTCTGATCATCCAATTTAGCAAGACCAGAACCCTGACAAAAGAAACATCACTGGGTCACTCCTATGAGCCCTTCCAGCTTGAATATTTTCTAATTCTTTTTAGTTAAGAATTAAGAATTGTCCACAATCCACAATGTTTTCTAATTCTTTTTAGTTCTTAATTCTTAACTAAAAAGAATTAGAAAATATCTTTTCTTGACAATTACAGTCTGATCATCCAATTTAGCAAGACCAGAACCCTGACGAGACAAACATCATTGGGTCACTCCTATGAGCCCTTCCAGCTTGAAAAAAATCACCATGTAACCCTAAGCAAGTCACTTATTCTGGGTTTTCATGTTTCTTCTCTGCAAAATGAGGCAGTTGAATGAATCAAATGCTATCTCAGGTCTCTCCCAACCCTTCTTCCCTCTCACTTCCACCAACAAGGCTACCGCCTAAATTGAGGTTTATTTGTGAAGAGCAATGGGGTAGAAGTAGGCTTCAGGTATAGGAAAACTTTCTAACAATCCAAGCTGGTCAAAAGAAAACTAGACCATCTCAAAAGGTTTCCTCATTATCAGAGGTCTTGGAGCTTGAATCTTACTTGACAGGGATTCCTTCCAGAACACATGGCCACTGAGATCCATTCTAATTCTGATGTGTGTTCTCAACTTTTGTCTTTATGCGATGAAATGTCTTAGGCTGAAATATAAATGTTTAAAGCATCTGCCCTTGAAAATGAACTATCCTAACTGAAAGGTTTAAAGACAGTTGAATACATGAAAAGTCTGAAAGAAATACAGGTGTAAATTTCTAGAAATATATATATATATATAGGTGCATTTTAATGACAAAAGAGAGGAAAAATGGCTTATTAAATTTTCAGACATCCAAAATTCATAGTACAGGAAGTAATATATACAAAGTCATGAATATATACATATAAAAACACACTAGATAAATGTCAAATATACTGTATGAGTGTTTGATGCACTGAGTTAAGAAAAATAGGATTTATATTATGAATACCTAACACAAGGGCACATAGTAAGCATGCCACATTTATAGAATTATTACAACATTATTGTAAATATCCCACGGATCTTTCACATAGAACAATATTTGAGCATTAAAAGAGGATAGCACGACAGATTCTTAATGTCCTACTCACAAACTCTCCCTGTACTCACACTACCAATTATAGAGTCTTTTCTGGACTTGAAAGGATCTTTAGTATGAGGCTTACTTATCAAGTAAGGTGTTTAAGTCCCTTTTATAAAAGCAAATCAAATATCATCAAAGCCATGCCAACTTACTATAAAATTAGTGCAAAACTATTTAATAGAAAGGGATCACTAAGACATTTAAATTCCCAATCCCAATTTAATCACTTTATTTTATGCAATCATATCAGGAGTCATGGCTGAATTATTTCCCGAACTTAAATCCAAACTTAAATTTAGGTAAACGAATTCTAAACCTGTGTAGATAAGTATGCATAAGCTTACCAACAAATGGGTATGATAAGTACAAAAAAAGACAACAACAAACAATCTAAGCAATCTGGTTGATATTTGAATTTTTAAAAAATCCTATCTATAATCACTGAAGTTTCAATATTTTAATTTCGCATATATCCCCATTCTTAAATAGAACACAAATTAACTACAGTAATATAAAAATACATTTTCCAAACTCTCGATCCCTAAAAGTATTTTTATTAAAAGATACATTTTATTTCTGAATTGAAAATACAAAGGGAAATAGATACAGTTCTTTGTATTGGAAGACTACAATAGTGGGAAGACCCACAATGGCACAGACATAAAGAAAGAAAAATGAGAGTTGACAGAAAATAACTTATTGGGGAAAATAATATGAAGTAAGAATAGTTAAGTTTTACACCTACGATTTTAATACTAAATAATAACATGACTTTCATAAGGGTGAAACTATTTTGTACATTATATAATGGCAAAAATCATTACTTTTTTCAAGGAAATTTTAACGCAATATTAATTACTATGAAAACACTTTAAAGATTATCATTAGATAATAATTCAAGCAAAACTTCTCAAAACCTAATTGTAATAGATGAAACCACAAAGTTAAAAATGTATGGAGGAAGGAGGAAAGAAAGAAAATCAAAAGAAATTTATGTGACTTTTTAAAACCAAAAAGGCCTTCAGCCATCAATTATGACAAGTTTAACCCCATGCCACTATTCTTGAAACATCAAAAGAAAACATTATTCCATTATTTCAGAAGAAAAGACAAATATTAATGCTACATAGGTTACAGTTAAACAGATGTTTTTAGAAGAATTTAATTAGGCAGAATAATATTTGGAAAACATCCTTTTCATAATATGTACATTGTTGTCCACATTCTTAAGAAATTAAAGGCAAATCTAGATTAATATGAATAAAGGAAGTGTATGTTTTAGTTTAATTCTTAATTAAAATTAACATTCAGATGGTTACCCTAATGTCCCTCATGTTACAGTGAAGATTGGTTTGCTGGAGAGGATGGATTAGAAAAATGATAACTAAGATCTCTGGGATTCTATGTTTTATAGGTAAAAGCTCTGTCTTGATTTTCATAGAAATCAATCTCCATTAGTACTCTAAAAGATGGGGTCTTCCTTGTATGTACTCAACAAGCAATTGTTATAAGTCTGAATACACTGGAATGCTTAAGTGAGTGACCCACAATAGAGAATTAAGAACTGTGGCAAAAACTTTTTCATTAGTTATAAAAATGTCAAGAAAAAAATCCATGCCTCTTTAATTCAATCAACAGGCATTTGTTAAGAACCTACTATGTGCTGAAGGTCCCAGAGGTATCAAAAAAAATTTCAAATGTCATTATTTGATGTACAGTAGAACTAGTAAAGAATTTTGATTTACTCATGGTATATTTTGGCTAAGAGTTTGGATCTTCTGTCTATGTGTGTGTAATTATTATTTACTGAAAGGAAAAAAATGTAATTGACAGAAATATTTCTTGTAATTCTAAAGGAAGAGAATTATAATCTGTTATAGTTTTTCATTCTGAGACATGAGAACAAGAATTATATAATGTCTTTGCAACTAACTAGAACAAAACTAATCAAAGCCAGACAGAACACATTGGGGGGGGGGACTATTAAAATAAGTAAACCACAAAATATATACTTGACCATTAATCAGGGACTATAGTATATTGTTTTTTCTTATAAAAATCACTACATTATTTACAATTCTAAGTCACCACAACATTAAAAATAGTTTATAACTCGAATCACTCTTAATTAGTATAAAAATTATGTTAGAAAAGATCTGTTTGAAATGATGCTTTGGGAGGGGTTTGTGTGTGTGTTTTAATACCTTAATGTGCCACAGCTGTATCTTAATCACATGGATCAAAATCTAAAAAGACTAAAGATATTTAAAATACTGTGCTAGCCCCAATTTTTCACTATGCATGTTATTTAAACATTACCCCAAAATAATCATGGACACTGCAGTATTGACCTGTTTGTCAAGGAGGTCAGTTTATAAGTACTGACTTCTTGGGTGGTAGAATGAATGAGGAAGAGGAAAAATCCCAGGCCAAGCTGATTCTACTTGTGGCCCTATAGAATGTTTACGATAGTATACAAGATTCCATAAAACCAAAATATAATTCCTAGATTTCAAGGAAGACCCTTATTTAAAGTTCACTGGACATTTTTAGAATGTTTTCTTCAACATGCTAATTTTGGTTATCTCAGTGAAAACTATAAATAGGATATTAATAATTATAGGTCATATAAGGCATCCAGTGTCTGGAAATTATTTGAAAGATGAGTCCCAATAAATGGATCACTTTCTTCACATTCATCTTATAATAAAAAAATTAACTTTATGTAAAAATTCAGATGTTTTATCACCATCAGCAGTCTGCTCTTTCCATTATTTATTCTGCTAAACCAGATTTCCTAAAACATCCCATTTAATTTATGAGAGCTGCTCCATTCATACTTTAAAGTTTTGGAGACAAGCACAAATTTTTGTTGTTTTTCCTGATCTTTCTTTACACATGTGGAGAGTAAATACTAAATTATATTCTCTTTTCTAACTTCTGATGTAGCAAAATGTAAGAGTAGATATCTTTAACCTTTGGGTCAGGAATATACAAGATGATTTCCTAAAAAAAATGATTTGCTCTGGAAGGCTATAAATAATAAAAACAATCAGGTCTAAATAGTTCATGATTAGATTTGAGCTTTAGGTCAATTTTGACAAGAAGGCAAAGTGACACCTAACCTGTCTGTAAAGGAAAAAAAGAGAAAGGGCATTGTTTCTATTCTGAATGTCTAAGATAAAAACTCTGTGTTCCTTATACTCTAAAAGTAACATAAAATTTTTAAAGCAAAATAATTGAATTTATTTTTGGTTTTCCCTAAATGTTCACATTTCATCTGCACGTTTTCGACTTGTCATTCTAAGCATTCCATATTATACACATGTGTATACGTATAAATACACTTCCCAAATCCCAACTTTGAATCATCATAATACATCTGATTATACAATTCTTTTAATAATTGCATATTTTCTTAGTTTACAGAAATCTAAAAGTCATATTTCTTTTTATGTATGATTTTTTCAAGTTTTTAACATCTTAAAAACATAAATCTAAGTCTACATTTATAATATATTGTAATTTAATTTGTAAGGCATATATAAAATTACCTACAGCAGATAATAAATTTAAAATTATTAATGCACATAAAATGAATTCCATAGATATTTTATGGACAAAAAACTCACTACTGAAAAATAAGTAATCATTTTGCATTCTCCTCAAATGATACCCCCCCAAAAAATACTTGATAATACAAGAAATTTCATTCTATTTAAATATCACTGGCACAGATGAGTTGAGAACATAATCATATTAGTTTTTAATAATTTCTTTTAATTTTAGCAATGTTCATTTATGAAGCTTTTATAGAGAACTGAGAACAAGAGTCTGGGTAATTTTTTTTATCAAAAATAGCAAAGTCTAAAATGTCATTTAAATTGTAGTCTACTAATTTCTTTGTCAAATATTTCTTTTAAAAGTTAAGATAAAAATAATTTTACAATATAACTAAAACACGGCAAAAAATATTTAATTCAGCTACTTTCTTTTTAAGAGCTTTCCAATGTCATTATTATTACTATTTTTTAAAAATATCCATATCCTACCTGCAAGGCTGTGAAGTACTTATCCTAGCTGGGTGTTTCTCCACATCTATACTGAATTTAGATGGACTTTCTGATACTTATGTGTTCCCTGGAACACTTTGACTGGACTGAATATTCAAGTAATCCTTACCTCACAGTGAGTAAGGGGGAGGAATAGAAGGAGGGAGAAGGAAGGAGGGGAAAAGAGCTGAAAAGACCAGATCCTCTTCACTGCTCCTTATTTTCTTTAGTAAAAAACAAGTTAAGGTATCGCCATTTATCTTCATATTTCACAAGCAAATGTGGCAGCCTTGCAAGGCAGGGTACCCATCAAAATCTCTATGTAAAAGTCAGCATTTGTAAATTTCTGTATAAAAAAATACCATCATAATCCTATTGGAGTGTAATTGCTGTAGCTAATATTCTTACCCTGTTATGAAAATACTACACATAAAATGTAGAACTGAGTTGTTAAGATAATACATGATCAAGCTGTGAGAGGGTAATACCGATACAATAGACCTTGCCAATGCCATAAATCTCTTTATTAGACAACAACCTATTACAGGATATCTACTTAACTGTTTCCCTACTTAGAGGGCCATTTGGTGTAACAATAACAAGCTGACTTTTCACATTAGTAAGGATTAGCCAGTATAAATAATAAATTGCCACTGAGATGATGTTCAGTAAGACAGGGGGAAAGAACACTTTCTGGGTATTTAAAAAAGAAGCTCAAAATACGAAGTCAATACAGGTCTCTGATAAACTAACTGAGGAAGGGAGAAATCAACATCTAATATTTCCCAGGACTTAAACATGAACCTATTTCTGAATACTACCTCCATTTTATTTAATAAGCTGACTGAAAAAAATATCAGAGCAATTAAAATATACAAATAAAAATGCCAGAATTTTGCAGTTACTAACTTAAATAGTCCATCACAAAATGTCTTACCCAGTGCTGTAATTAACATGATATATTTTATTCATTAAAAAGATTTGAACTCTCTTAGTTATCATTCTTTTATCATCATCAAATCATTCTTCCACTAAACCTCTAAATCTGAGTATTTCTGTACCAATTATGATACACTGTTGCATTTCACTTCCCTAGAAATGAAGTAGCACAGTATTTTCAAATCAGAGTTTAACCCAATGTTGCAGCTACATTTCTTTTCCTGCTCCCCACCCCTATTCGTTCTGCAGTTTTCTAAACTGTTTATTGCAGGCTTTTAACTGGTAGTTTATATAGGTAAGTGTTCCTGCCCTAAAATGCCCCATTATCAGGAGTAAGCCATTAATCCAAAGTGATCTGTTGGGTTTTTTTTTGTTTTTCCTTAAACAAAGTATTTACCTTGTGTGAGTAAGCAGTCTAATGAAGATCTATTAATTAAATGTTGAGGAACTTAATACACTCTAGTTTTAGTGCAGGTATCTCAAAAAACATTTGACATCATCTGGAAAACTTTCTAAGAAGACTCTGCTGACAGCAGACAAAAGATGGCTCTATAGCCATTCTTTCTTCCCGAAGCTGACATAACCATTCCAAAACTGACATAAAACTATTCTGTGCAGATTTTCAGCTGTCTCCTTTTTCATCCGTTGGTTTCAATCAGATACTTCAACTTTCCAGTTATTTTGATCCTTTAAAAATTAGGAACCAAATATTTAATCCAGAAAAAATAGTATATTATACATATTTTGTCTAGAACATTTATTTTTCACTGCCATCTGACTACTATCCTAAGAACTTTAAAAATTCTCTCCCTTGGAATAATGTATCAAATACACGGAAAAAGAAATATTTTAAAATGAAGTTAAAATGTTCCAGAATAAAAGTACCAACTTCCAGAGGTCCTCGATTATTTTATCTCATATAAAAGCTCCCTCTGCAGGTAATAAAAAAGGGTTGGCAAAAACATGTGGGAAACACAGGTAGTGGCCAGGATAAAAAATGCAGACAATTGTCACCACTTGATAGCAATTTCCTAACAATTAGCTAATGAAAAAGAGTCCTACTAAAAATCACTCTAAGACATTTAGGCTAGTTCTCCATAACTATGCTTGTCAAAGATGGGTTTCCTCAATGGTAACAAAAGGATGAAAAGAGCACCCATCTCCTTCAGCTATTTCGAATTTTAACTGAGATCATATTTGCAAAGTGTTTAGCACAGAGGCTGGTAGAGAGAAGGTGCTTAATAAATGCTTATTCCTTTTCCTTTCCTGTCCTGGAGTGGAGGAGGGGTTAAGTCAGTCACTCAAAAGCTGCTCCCACACAGTGGATCTTCCTGAAAAAGAAAACACTACTCTGCTTACAAACAAAGCAGGAGGCTGCCAAGATAGACCACTCAAAACAAGACAGTACATCCAAGTTTATCTGATTCACCTCGAAATCACAATATAAACAAACAAGGATGGCACTCACCCTAGACTTAGAGCCAGAGACAAAAAAGAAAAGCTTTTATGTTTTGAATTGCAAAGTTAACAAAGAAATGTTACTTAAAAAATAAAAAAGAAAGAAAGCCCAACACATACACAAACATACATACACACAAAGGAAAAAAACCTATACAATTCACATTTATCCCATTAAAGAGAAAAATCTGATTTTTACAAAGCCTGATTTTATTCTTCCTGGCATATTTTCAGGGGCAGGTTTATATCATTTATAATGAAGCCTTTGCAAACAAAAAGACTATAGATATAGTTGATTTTTTTTGTTTTAATTAAGTATATATAAGTTACTTCTGCAAAGGATATATTCTCAGCTTCTTAGGCGACATCTGAAAATTTGGGTTACATTCAGGGTTTGTTCTGCTGATTTTGTCCTCCAGAGGAGGGATGCCATTCTTTAAATGACAAAACAGGGCAGAGTGAAACAATACAAAAATTTAACAAATATGCCAAATTTTCTAAGCGTAAGCATCTCAAAAGGCAAACTTTACAAATGATTTGTTTCTTCCAGTGAAGGATAGAAGGGAAAGAAAGAGAGAAAAAGAGAGAGGAAGAGAGAAAGACAGGAAGAGAGGAAAAAAGAAAGATGAAGAGTGGAAGAAAGAAAAAGAGAGACCTCAAATGAAGCTTTTTTTTTTCAAGATTTTTCTGCCCTAAAAAAAACAACAACAAAAAAAAAAAAACTTGGATTTTTAAGTTACAATCTTAGGTTAGGTAAAGCTAATGATATAAGAAGTTATTTTACAGAGACAAGTTTGGGATCATGATCTACATGTAGCAGCTGCCTAAAAGAAATGTGACAACTTGCCATATTTTATTCTTTATCTATAGTGTAACCAAGAAGATCCCAATTGTAGAATTCTATATTCCTAGCGACAAAGCTGAGAAAGAAGGACAAATATAAAGTTCTATTAATGAACAAGGAACCAAAGGAAGGTAAAATAATATTTTAGAATTGTTACAATTTGCTAGGAAACATGGAGGGGATGGAGGACAAGAATCGATAATCTCACATCGAATCTGAAACAATAGATTCCAAACTTAATTTATGTTGTATTCCTTTTTTAAAATTCATCAACAGAATATTAACTCTGCCTTTTACCTTACTAAAACACTGTCAAACTGAATGTAAGAAACCTTTTATACACATGGAAATAAAACATGAAGGAGAATCTTACAAGATTGTATTTCTCAAAATTGGTTCCTGGGAACAAACAAGGCAACCTTGGAAGTCATCTATAACAAAAATTGCAATCAGAGGAATGTAAAAAGTACCACTATATATGGTGGGGCTAAAGATGGAAGAATGAATGGATAATGGATACTAATAGTTATTCATAAATCAATAACAGCATCATCAAGGAATAGAAAACTCTGGGCTCTTTAAGTTGTTTGAGAAGCAACATGAAATGAAAAGATTTTTAGGGTCAGAAGAACAGAGGGTTGAATCCTGGGTCAGAAATGTACCTTTTTTGACCTTGGGGAAAGCAATTCACCCCACCTCAGTTTCCCCATCAGTAAAAAGAGGGCTTTGGATAGCTGGTGGCTAAAATGCCTTCTAGCTCTAAGAGTCAAAGGTTATAGAAAGAAAATTAATGTATAAGAAAATTTAAAATTCTGATAGCCTTTTAAAATATCATAAAAGGTACTTATTTTTTTACAAATTACGTGACTTAAGGGAAAATGGTTACTTGTTTTCCTCTTAAGCATTTTAAAATGAAGCAATCTGCATCCTGTCCCACAAATTGGAGTCAAGAGTTCTGCAAATGAATGTGACCTAACACAAACAAATGAAAAAGCAACTAAGGAAATGGTCCATAGTCTTTCTTCAAGTTCACCCATTACACTGGGGGTTAGTTACTTTTAATTTCATGTACAAATTAAGAGTGATTAAATGTCTAAGATTACAGACCTAACTTTTTAAAGAAAACAGGGCTGTCCTATGTAGGACATCTCCCATTCATAACAAAGAGCGAGCTAGTCAAAAACAAGGTCATCCAACCCTCCCCCAGCTGCCAAGACCCATTTCTAACAGTAATGGGTGTTAGATTATTCTATCATCTAGAGCCCCAGCAATAATCAGTCTGAGGTGTTGACTGATATAACAATACCTACAGAAGAAGGGCACAACATAGGGACAGATAAATGTGTTTATGTGAACCATGAGTAAGAAATGAGTCTTAAAACAAAATAATGTTCGGGCCTTTAAGATCAGTCAAATAAATGTCACTGTTAAAACTCAGTGCTAAAATAATAGCTTTGATTACATATCATATATATAGAGAAATAGAACATTCTGACACAGAAAGGTACATTTTACTCAATACAATCTGTTCAAGCCGACTTTCAACAAGATGAAATTAAATATCAAATTATTTAGTTGAGTACTTTCTAAGAGATTATAATGGAATGCCATTCACTGTTTTTCCTTCTTTGCTAAGACTGATAAAATGCAGTCACTTACTAATTGGAGCATGAAAACATTAAACTCCCTTTTTTCCTTCTATTAAACAAACTACCATCATCTTTAAAGCCACATAAAGACTGTATTTTGTTCATCTTAAGAAATAAAAGGAGAAATTTTCATTGAAATACAAATATATTTGGGAGACTTGTGTGCAAATTTTAACTTGCATCCATCCTTTCTGTAACATAAAAATATTTCATTTTCATTTTTATCTTTATCTCTTTTCCTCTAATTATCGGTTACAAAGTATCTCTTCCGAGTTGTGTAATGTAGTTAAAAATAGGAGTAAACTTCAACTCCAGCCATGTTTTCAGAAAGGTGACTTGAGGCTCTTGATAGAGGCACCTTTTAATCTTCTATTTCTATTTTTATTAAAGTATTCGCCCTACCTAAAAAAAGGTCCTCAGAAAGGTCTTTCAGCTTTAAATAGCCTTCTTTTAAGGCAAATGATTTCAACTTTGAAATGTAGAGATTGAGGCTTAATCCCTTTGTGCGAATTTTAATGTTTATAATGTACTCCTCACAGATTGAAAAAATCAATGACAAGACCAACAGGGGCCCATTTTCCTCAGCACAAGTTCTCTTGTCAGGCCGTGATTAATGCTGTGCTCTGTAGAGGGAGACATTACATCCGGGCTAAAACAGACCTAAATTTTACCCTTAGGCAGAAATCTGATTTAAACATCTCTATTTGAAGTGACATTTGTCCTCCCTTTTCAACCAGTTTTCCCAGAAATCCCAGTAAGTTGACTTTGTGTCCCAAGAATAGTTCAGTGGGTTTGGAAGTGGGGGGGGGGTTGTTTGTTTTTTTTTTTAATGGGGGGAAGGGTTGGGGAGGGTATGTAAAACATAACTATTCTGGTTCTCTAGTAAATCTGAGACTCAGAATGAATCAACCTGCTAATAAAACAGGTGTCCAGCTATTTTACTAGGATAACTCACAGATGCAAGAATTCAAGACTGCCATTTAAGTAGATGAGTCAAAGAGTGTCAATAGCCAAGAATTTATCTTCTGATTAACAAATGACAAGCCGTTTAGTTATTCTGAGCAAGAGTTCAGGTTTTTAAGATTCTAAGAGGGAATAAAATGATGTCATGGAAGGTCTGGAAAATGTAATTAATTTTATCTTTTGCCTCTCATTTACTGCTAAAATGTTTAAAGTTTTGTTTATTAGACCAACAAGCCCAGAAAATGATTGCAATAACCATATGCTAAAGTAATATGATTTTTTAAATTGTTTAACAGTTTTTTCCCCCTATTCTGTAAACTTTTAGGACTTTTCTGCTTTGACTTTGTGGTTTTTAAGTGGAAAATAAAAAAAACATTCTTATGACAAAAAAAAAAAGAGACAAAATAAAAGAGAGATAAAAAGTCACCAATACTCTTCTGACTTCATGGGAAACATGGCAACTTTTGATATTATTAAAGCAATTTAGTCACTCCTGGCAAGTTCCTCCTAACCAAGGTAATCTAATTTCTGTTGCTTTTCAGCGTAAATTGATTTTTTTTTCTTTTAGCTGTTCTGGTAATTGAACAAATTTATACAACTGTGATGGGATTTTACTTACCACCATACAATGCATAAAATCCTCTACAAAGACAAAATATATTACTTCATAAAACTGCATTTTTGTTGTAATTAAACAAATTGTATTTAAACTTGCTTTCTGCCTCCAAAGCAATCAATAGCATTTTGCTAGAAGCTACACTTTACCTGCAGGGGTTAACCCCAGTGCAGTTTCCTTCATTTCCTTCAGTTAGCCTACACTGCTCCTGACTGTTATAGCTTTCTAATAATTTGGGGTAAATAACAGGCTTGTAGAAATAGCTTGATAGTGAAAAAAATTCATTTGGAATTTGTGAACCAATACTTAGTTTTATTCCATAAATCACTTGACAAAATACAAAAATCTGATATGAACCGTTTTCTTAAGGAACAGCCATGCATCTTACAATATCAGTTTACTTCTTAATATGAATACACTGCATTAACATATAGTAAGATAATATTTTCCATAGGTAAAGAAATCATGACCTGTTTTTAACTATTTTAATTAAAACTGTGGGAAAATG
Source organism: Gracilinanus agilis (assembly GCF_016433145.1). NCBI lineage: Eukaryota > Metazoa > Chordata > Mammalia > Didelphimorphia > Didelphidae > Gracilinanus > Gracilinanus agilis. Next base: position 49,597,824 of record NC_058133.1, read on the forward strand.
TAAGTTCCCTATCTAGCAATATGGAGGGATGAATTATACTTATTCCTCTTAATATAATTTTAAGTCAATGAGGGTATGATTACTTGAGGTTTTTCATTTGCATCTTTCAATAATGACATGCAGCCTTATTCTAACCAAATCAGCTCTACAATCATATATTTTTTTAAAAGCAGGTTCAGATTCTTTTTTATAGGCTCCCATAATCTTTAAGAGAATCTAGACAGTAGATATGAAGAACAAACTCAATTTAGTCTAATTATGGCAATCTGGAAGATTAAATCCTTTTAACCAGCCTATACATCTCCAAGAATTGTTTTGAGAGATAAATATTTGGGTGCGGCTGTAAAGTTAGTAATTAATGTCAGGTAAGAGAAAAGTTAGCCAATCTACAATTTCAATCTAACTTTTGAATAAAAATGATTGAGTCATTCCCCAAAAGCCATAAAAAAAACAGTTATATATTTAGGTAACATGACTGATATTTCAATAAATTTTGCAACTGGGTGTTACCTAAAGTATGAGCAAGATTTTAGTTTTATACCAGATAATAGCTTATTTTACACTTTAGCTGGTAAAGTCATTAATACCTATTTCAAAATTCTTAGCTTATAGCTCTTTTTCATCCTCTTTCAAATGATTATGCTAATTAACAAATGCTTTAAATTTAAAAAATATATTAGAAGTCTTATTTCTGAAGCTCTCTTAATTTTGGAAAAACAATTACTCATTTTCAGTTTTTACACCAAATATCTCTATGAAGAAAAATTGGCAGAAATTCCTTTTCTTCTAAATGTCAAACCTGGGCTTTTCCTTCAACATTCCTATCCAGACACAGTGGACTAGCATGATGTCAAGTGCATCTGAGTCTCCTCAGAAACTTTATAAAGCGCCATTTCCCAACGACATTGATTCTCACCCTGCCATTTAAAATTTAGGTTTTTCTTCCAAATATCATGAATTGAAATATTTAAACAATAAAGATAGAGTGGAGGCAAGGCATTTTGTTTAAGGAAAAACCTTTTTTTTTTCCTCCATTGGTTTTAAGTGTATTTACCTCTCAATGAAAACTCTTATCTTGGCATAAATTATCATAAATCACAACAGCCAAAATATGAAATGTTACTTGAAGACTTAGCTACTTACAACTCATTTCATTTTTTAGAGAAGTTATATTACACCAATACCTTTGGTAGAAATGTTTTCAAACAGGATTTTACAAGTTTTAAAGTCTTTCCCCCTTTTTTTTTTTACCCCTCTCTCTACTCTCAAAACCACTCTACCTAACTTAAGCACAATAAAAGCTAGATCATTTATAAATAAAACATGAAGAAAAGTATCTATCGTGATCCCCAAAATAGGACTCTTAACCACTTAGTAAACTGGTTTCTAAAAGCTCTTCTTCTTGCTCATTTTAAGAAAGGGAAACACCCAGAAGCCTGGTGTTAATGTCTCTGCTGATTGTGAAAATTGCAGTCAGAAAAATTCCAACTGCTCACCTTAAATGAAGACTTAGTGATACATGTGAGATCTGTATCTTTACACAAGGTTTTTATAACATTTGGAAGTGTTGTTGTCTGCTTTGATGTCAGCCCATTAATAAGTGGGATGTCAAAAGCCAAGGAAAATTATATTTATTGGAAATTCTCAAGTCAAAACCTGAAGTAATTGGTTTGTCCTACCCCACATGATTCAATAGCCTGATTTCCCCAACTACTAGCTCCCAGAGCTATCTGTAGTTCTAAATTCGTTTTCTGTTGCCAACACATAGTAACCCACAGTGATTGAAAAAGGCAGCTGAAGAGCTGCTGCCGCACATTAATTTTTCTCTAAGTGGTCCAATTTTGTCATCTGAATGTTGAAAATCTTCTTTCCCCTACATTTTACACCTTTAGAGATTTGTCGAAATCAGGATCACCCTCATATAGACTGAAGAGCAACATTTTCTAGACAATTTTTAGATTATCTCTAATAGCTCTAAAGACTAATGTGCTTGCTCTATAGCACTCTGCATTCAAAGCAGACTAGTTAACAGCAACTTAAGTGTGATAATGGCAATCCCATCAGTGTGTGCCTTTTATACCACCAAAAGTACTCCTTTAGACAAACTGAGGGGAAGCAGGTAAATTAACTCTCTAAAATTATTTCAAGGTAATGTTATATGATTTGAAAGCCACTAAAAATCTCATCTCTAAAATACTACCCCCCAAACTGTCACCCTTTTAAACTGAAAAATGACTAATGTTATGTAACCAACTACATTTTCCCTCTAAGATTGTTAAACTACACAGCTCAATTTCTTTATTAAATTAAGACCAGGGAATTCTTTTGAACATTGCTAAAGAATGCCTATTACAATGAAGGCATATCAATTTCATGTTCAAAATCAACCAACCATCAAAGGCAAAACTATAAAAAAATTAAAAAGCTTCCAAATCTCAAAAGCTCTAAGAACTCACTTTTTTCTTGCTGAAAACTCCATATCATACAAACTAACAGAAAAAAAAAGGGAGTTTCAATTTCTGCAATCTAAATCAGACAAAACTCTACCACCTCCTCCCTCAGTCCTTAAAGCATCTGCTGTCCAGAAAATGGCCCAAATTACCAAAATATTTTACTTGAGTCTTAGTGTATGAAGATTGATTTTCTTTAAATGACTGAAATAGGCTAAGCTCCGTATCTTCAGAAACATAAGCAAGAAAACATAAAGCTGAACTGGGCAAATGAATCATACACTGTAATTTAAATATGAATGGCAAATATTATAAATATTGTGACATAACTGACAGTAATGTGTTATAAAGCGCTTTGCAGTCTTTAAAGTGCTATATAAACATCATCTATTATTGTTAAGTTATAATTAGTGCTTGACATCACTGGTGACACATTCTTAGATACTATCCATTACATATAATTCATAAGGTGTGATATCCTACAGGCATCCTCACAGGTGCATATATGTGTAAATTCATAGTATGTTTATTTACAAATTTGGGGGGTTAATATTAAAGATAAAAATTATTTTTAATAAAGTTGATATTAGCCTTTATTTTTTTTAAAGAACCACCACTGAGTTTCTATTATTTTAGTCTAAATATTAAAGAAAAAAGTTTCCTACCTTTGGAAACAAGTGAGTTTTTATTTCAAGATTTTTTATTTTTCATGAAGTAATTACAAGTTCTTTCTTTCTCAGTTCATTAAAGTGTAGGCCATATCTAAAGTACGAGTTCAGTTAGGATAGGTCTCCTGGATCTGACTTAACAAAAGGGAGACACCAAAAACTATGCAGCAGTGACTGTCATAGAAGGGCACCCTTTTTCTAGGAACAAACTATTTATCAATAGAAAATAAGTGTCTTGCCAATTGCAAGGGCTCCACAGTAATAGACAATGTTTTTCACTCACATAATTACAAAACAGTAAAAGTTCAGAAACACAGCCTGAATCCACCTCCCCATTTTTCCCCTTTACAATTCTCACTGCCCTTTGGGCCTCTGCTTGGAAGTAAATGGAAGACAGGCTGAAGTTTTCTCAATTGAGCTGAAGCTAAGAAACCTTTGATATGCTAATAGTCCCCTTCAAACGGTAAGAATTCACACTTGCATTAATTCAAACAATTTGTGCAGAATGATGTGAAATGGCACCTCTTTTAGTGGCAAACAACAAAAGGAGAGAAAGCGAACGTCTAAGCAAACCAAACAACAGAACATTTGTTCATCAGGATTCTTTCCATCAAGCACAGAATTATTGGGGGGAGGGGAATGAGAACGGGATGGGGGGGGGGGGAGACGGACAAAAGGGAGAGGGGGAAAAAAACCAAGCCTGAGTAAGCACCTGAGCATGAGATTTTCTTATTAGCACTCCCTCTATTAGAGAAATACTCCATGTAAAGTTACGAAGTTGCCATTTTTCTGAGACAAGATACAGTAAAGGTGTCCCTCGGCTCCTTAAATCTAGTCTCCCTCCCTATTAAAAAAAAAAAAAAGAAAAGTGCACAATTCTGCAACTCCAAATGAAGTCCATCAGTCACTTTAGTTTGCCCTACTCCTTGCCGGCTTTCCAGAACTCGGCATTGCACTTGATTTGGTAAAAGCTATTCCCAACAGGTAACTATTTACCGAACGGCGGTGACTTCCTTTCAGTGGGCAGCTCGAGTCCAGCCCCCGGAGCTGCCTCGGTGGGGCCTGCTCCAGGCTGAGACCCTGACAGGCAAATGAATGAACCGACCAAGTCCAGAAGAGAGGGGAGGGAGACGCCGTGCGCACGGCAAAGAATGCAGGGGGGAACTCAAGGCAAGGCAAAGACAAGGCTGCCTCAGTGCCTGGCTTTTGTAACGGGAACCATATGGTAGCTGCGGCTCAGGCTCGTCCAGGCTCCTTGGCGGAGCTGCGAAGAAGCCTGATCCCTTTCAAGAACAGGAGAGCGGCCCCTCTCCCTCAATCTCTGGCAACAGAAGAATAATGCAACCGCGGGGCCCGAGAAGGCGAGTCGAAAGGGGGAGATCGGCAATGCGGGGGGGGGGGGGGACAAAAAGAAGAGGTCCGCCCCCAAAAGTGTCACATTAGGAGGACCAGCAGGTCTGCGAGGAGCACCCAGTTGCTACTGCTTTCTCCCGTGCTCTAGCCCAAATCCCGGAGTCTGGAGTGAGGAACAAACTTTAATGGTCCCAAGTGCCAGAGCCGGTACACTGTGCGCTGCAGGCTGCCGGGGGGTGGAGGGGGAGGGGGCCCTAGTCCTGCCTAGCCTTGCCTCGCCTTTTCAGGCGTCTAGCCCTGGCTCCGCCGCCAAAGAGGCCCCATAGCCAATCAAGTTCTCTAGAGCCTGCAGCGCCCAGGCCCAGGTGTCTCCCGGCCCAACGCATCCCTCCTCTTCCCTCCCCCTGGCCCAGCACCTTCCAAAATCCAGCTCCCCAAGGGCTGGCGGGGCTCTCCCCAGGCCCACCCCTGCCATCCTTCCCAACACACACACACACACACACACACACACTCACAACGCAAAATACAACACAACACACACATACATACACACACCCGCGTCCTCCTCCGGCTCATTCCTAAGGGTCCTCAGCAGGCCGAGGCTGTCCCCCGCCATGGTCCCCAGCGTTAGCCAGACCTCACCAAAAGGCATTCTCTTCGCCTGACGTCCCCAATTCCAACCTCAGCCCCCCAGTCCAGAGAGTACTCAAGACCCCCCACCCACCCAGGGCAGCAGCAGCAACAACAGCAGCCCGCCGGCCCCTAATTGTTACCATGCCCGGCGCCCGCCCCGACCCGTCCACATCTGGCTACGTTTTCCTGTCATCTTCTCACCACACCAGCCAACCAAC